>NC_069501.1:105708740-106066240 GCF_027579735.1 Bombina bombina
AAAATTAACCACCCAAATTACAGTCATTTCCTAGTGAGGCCCAAAAGTGACCTCGTGTGGCATTGGGGAGGTGTAAGGACCATCAGGCATCTCAGTTAAGGTCCTTATGTTTGTACCTTGTGTTTGGAATTTGTAATGTATACTGGAAATATGTGGTACTATGATGTATTCTTACTTTGCTGTGTTTTATTGTTGAGTATTACATGTATGCCTTGCAACAAACTTCAAATAAAAATAAAATAAAAAAAAATAAAAAAAAAATAAAAGCAGCCATGTCCACACACAAAAGAGTTAGCCTGTATGATCAAGTAAAGTTTGTATTGAGAACGTTCTATAGCTCTCTCGGCTCTTCCCAGCAACCTGGGGGGGAGGGTTATATGGCAGCCTAGGCTTTGAAGGTAGCAAGTTTAATCAAAGAGCTACAGCTTATCTGCATTGTAGTCTGCAAGCAGCCTTGTTGCTTTCCAAGAGAACATAGGTCAGGTAAACGAGCATAACTATCACTCCAAAGTCCAAAAGTAGTAGTAAGAGAAGGTTTTTATGTGGATACTAATTACAGTCTTGATTGTTGTAAAAAATAAGTAGTAGATCCTCTAAAATCTTTATTTGGAGCAGGAGCTCCTGTAGTGCACGTCCTTCCGGAACAGTAGTTCGCTCCGCCCCCAATCATTTAAATTTTGTTTCTAAAAGGAATGTTTTGTGAACTGACCACAAATTAAATTCTGATGACATGAATCGGTCGAAAACTTTATACCAAATCTTTTGGGAGAACCAAATTTTTTGCCTGTGCACGTCTATCTGTATGTTTAAGATACGTTTATTTTTTTAAATAGTTTGCGCCAAAATACCATTATTTTGTTTGTGTGTTATAGCACACATTTCTCTAAGGGCAAGATTACACGTTATGACTTTTCCATACACGATTTGGTCTTTTCACAATCAATTTCCATTGCGCAGCTACTACAAGTTTTGAAAAATCGCAACAATCCTTTCCGCAACATAAAAGTTTTCACAAAACACTTCAAAATTACATTACCAAGTACAGTTACACTCATATTAACACTGTCTAATAAACATTATTTTAAAAAATAATATTATAAAGTTATAAGGGCTCATAGATAGGAGATCTCGGGTGTTAGAAAAAAAAAAATAAGCCGACGCAGGGATTTAACATTGAAATATATACACATACATAGAGAAACATGGATTTATAAGTATAGAGATATGTTTAACTATGGAGATAATGAAAATATTTTACATTACAATTTTATGCACATTAAACAATAAAATAAACGAGGACATGAGGCTTAGGCCTTTTGGTTTGTGACAAGATGGACGCTAATAACTATTTCTAGCTTATACTAAGTCAGGAGACTAATATAATTTAGCTACTGCTTCTCCACTATGATATAGATGCATAGAATTTTATGTACCTCTCGATAGTTCTTATATACAATATTAATATATAGTACTAAACTAGTCATAGTGTGGCTCTATGCTCATCCTGTATTTGTTTGCCCCCTTGGTTATTTCTATCATTAGGAAGGGGATGGAAGACTCATATATTTCACGTGATTTTCTATCAAAACTTAGGTATGCAGATATACATACACTCATTTTGCTTGGACCAGGTTTAACGTATATCTCTATGCTAGCGTAGTACTGAATTCCATGTTGAGGAGGGTTTTTGCATAACTATCCCTATCATTTAAACTCAAGAGACTGCCCACAGTGAGCTCACAAGGTTCAGTATTGCTGCACTCTTGTGGAAATGACTTGGCGGTCCCCCGCACTGCCAGCGGCCGAGGCAGTGTGGCAAGCTGAGGAATTTTCATATTTCAGCACAGTGACACATCAGCTCAAATTCAGGTCTCTTTGTGGTTTTAAGGTCAGGGTACTAGATACCTAGTTGGCAGCTATTATTATAGATTTAGTACAATATGATCATGCACTTCAGAAAACATAACTAGATATCAGAGTTCCTTTATCCCTGCAGTAACCCCTGAAACCTAACCATACTTAGGCATTTTAACCCTTTTCTCTTCATCTTCCCTATGTTTCCCATTTCCATGCTATTGTCACCATTGGTATTCTCACTTCTAGTTTTTGAATATAAAAGGGGGGTCCTTTGTTCCAAATGTAAGATATTTATACTAAAGATTTAAAAAAAAAAAAAAAAAAAAAAAAATGAAGTTTGTCACATGAGATCCAAAAGTGGTCTCCTTTGTCAAAATTAACCACCCAAATTACAGTCATTTCCTAGTGAGGCCCAAAAGTGACCTCGTGTGGCATTGGGGAGGTGTAAGGACCATCAGGCATCTCAGTTAAGGTCCTTATGTTTGTACCTTGTGTTTGGAATTTGTAATGTATACTGGAAATATGTGGTACTATGATGTATTCTTACTTTGCTGTGTTTTATTGTTGAGTATTACATGTATGCCTTGCAACAAACTTCAAATAAAAATAAAATTAAAAAAAATTAAAAAAAATAAAAGCAGCCATGTCCACACACAAAAGAGTTAGCCTGTATGATCAAGTAAAGTTTGTATTGAGAACGTTCTATAGCTCTCTCGGCTCTTCCCAGCAACCTGGGGGGGAGGGTTATATGGCAGCCTAGGCTTTGAAGGTAGCAAGTTTAATCAAAGAGCTACAGCTTATCTGCATTGTAGTCTGCAAGCAGCCTTGTTGCTTTCCAAGAGAACATAGGTCAGGTAAACGAGCATAACTATCACTCCAAAGTCCAAAAGTAGTAGTAAGAGAAGGTTTTTATGTGGATACTAATTACAGTCTTGATTGTTGTAAAAAATAAGTAGTAGATCCTCTAAAATCTTTATTTGGAGCAGGAGCTCCTGTAGTGCACGTCCTTCCGGAACAGTAGTTCGCTCCGCCCCCAATCATTTAAATTTTGTTTCTAAAAGGAATGTTTTGTGAACTGACCACAAATTAAATTCTGATGACATGAATCGGTCGAAAACTTTATACCGAATCTTTTGGGAGAACCAAATTTTTTGCCTGTGCACGTCTATCTGTATGTTTAAGATACGTTTATTTTTTTAAATAGTTTGCGCCAAAATACCATTATTTTGTTTGTGTGTTATAGCACACATTTCTCTAAGGGCAAGATTACACGTTATGACTTTTCCAAACACGATTTGGTCTTTTCACAATCAATTTCCATTGCGCAGCTACTACAAGTTTTGAAAAATCGCAACAATCCTTTCCGCAACATAAAAGTTTTCACAAAACACTTCAAAATTACATTACCAAGTACAGTTACACTCATATTAACACTGTCTAATAAACATTATTTTAAAAAATAATATTATAAAGTTATAAGGGCTCATAGATAAGAGATCTCGGGTGTTAGAAAAAAAAAAATAAGCCGACGCAGGGATTTAACATTGAAATATATACACATACATAGAGAAACATGGATTTATAAGTATAGAGATATGTTTAACTATGGAGATAATGAAAATATTTTACATTACAATTTTATGCACATTAAACAATATCTCAGAGGGATTTTCAAAGAGATATTCGCATATAGATCTAGAGATATCTAGACATATATATATTCATATACATATCTTGCTATAAATATATATATCAGTCCAACAATCATCACATATAAAGAGAAATATGTATTTATAAATAAATAGAACATATTCCGTTACAAAAACATTTTCGCAATATGAGATAATCACATTTTCATGTACACTTTTCGAGGAGAATACGTCAAGGGCTTTGTGCAAAATATTAGGGTTTTTTACTTTTATGAGGAAGACATGAACGCACATGTGATTTGGCTGTTTGCATTGCGTGGCTTAACATGCGTGCGAAATAAGTTCTTTTGCAACTTGTAATAGCTGCGCAACCCTAAATGCGAAAAAGCCATAAAGCGTGCTGTGTTTATGAAACTTTTAATCTTGCCCTATGTGTTTTTTATGTTAGTTTATATGGCAATCACTGTTTTGATTTTGATATTTATTACAAGAGATCAAAAGAAATTCAATAGAATACTATAATACACATCACACAAGGGCATATGAACTTATAGATAGAGGTGAGTATAAGCATGTGACATATCATCTTAAAGGGACTGTAAACACCTTGTAATTATTCAATATTTCTTTTGTAATGCTATACAATATTATAACAGCCATACATAAACATTAAAGCGACAGTCTAGTAAAAATTAAACCTTCATGATTCAGATAGGGCATGCAATTTTAAACAACTTTCTAATTCACTTTTATCTTCAAATTTGCTTTGTTCCTTTGGTATTCTTAGTTAAAAGCTAAATCTAGGTAGATATAATAAGAACTAATAAGCGCAGAGTGTAATCGCTAAACTCCTGAGTTACCTTAGGGTCCCTTTCAAAGGTTTGAAGAATCAACAAAAATAGTTAAATTAATCAGGAGCGCTAAAAAGCTGAAAGCGATTATCTGATGGTATTAATAAAGTGCCAAGTGTATGTGCAAAAAATTGTGAAAATATTAATAAAGTGCAGAAAAATTAAAATACTTCAAATAAGTGAGGTTTAATCGATAATTGTTTATCTGAAATGTATTATAAAGTGAATAAGTGTAGTCATAAAACCAGACAGGTATATGTCTATTAGCATATGCCTCTATGGATTACTCAAAAAATAAAATGAAATGATCCTCTGATCAAATATTTACAAAAAACAGTCTGTTATTCAAGACTGTGTATGGTGTTAGAAAGTGCTATAAGATAAAATTAGGCGAAGGAGAACAATCTCTTCATTGATTAATAAAATTATAAATATTAAATCTATAAATACAGATTCAAATACTTAAATAGTGTAATGTGGGATTTAAAACACAAATTATCTACAGTTAATAACCAAGTATCAGAACATTCGGATTGTATGTAATGGTGATGATAATAAATGCACAATGAATAAGGAATTAGGCTCTGCTTAAAATTTAATCTGTTATAAACAAGTGCGAACAAATCTGTAAATAAAGCTGTAAAAAGAGCTAAAGAAACAGAAAGAGATTCCCTACTTACTTATAAACAAAAAGATACCAAAGAGAATAAAGAAATAATTAATGTCCCATTTATCACAGATTTTAGTGCAGACCATGGCCTCATGAGAAAAATCCTCAATAAACATTGGGCAATACTTAAAGAAGATCCCATAATAGGAGATTCCCTCCCATCCAAACCTAAAATGATTTTTAAGAAAACCAAAAATTTTAAGTCCATTTTGGCACCTAGTATACCGAACATGAAAACACGGAGCTTTACACAAAGAGACCTACAGGGAGAAAAAAATTCAGGTTTCTTTCCGTGTTACTCGTGTAAGGCCTGCAAACATAGTGATAAAAGAAGTACACTAAAGGTCCCAAAATCAGGAGAAGAAATTAAAATTAAAGAATGCATTAGATGCACTACCAAGGGAGTTATATATGCCCTTAAATGCACATGTGATTTAATTTATTTTGGGGAGACAAAAAGAATGGTCAAAGATAGAATAAGGGAGCACCTTCTGTGTATTGAAAAAGGAATTGATGACACCAATTTATATAAACATTTTAAATTAAAACATAAAGGTAGAACATCAGATCTTAAATATTTGGGAATATTACATGTCAAACAAAATTGGAGAGGTGGAAATATAGAAAAATTTCTTAAATTGAAAGAAGCAGAGTTCATTTATAAACATGAGACATTATTTCCAAATGGACTGAACTCAGAACTTGATATTTCACCATTTCTAACCCCATTTTAGATCTTTTACTAATTTTTATTAATTTTTATTAATTTTTATCAATTCCTTATTAATTTTTATTAATTTTTATTAATTTTTAATAGTTTCTGGTCACTATTCCTTCACTCTTATATTAAAATATTGTAATCTCTTGCATGAGTCATTGTCCTGAATAGTAACAACAAATTTTAAGCTTATGAATTAATTTCTATATTTATATTTACTATTTTTATATATTATTAAAAGTATTCATTTATATGTATGTATTAACACTCCTAGTCATAGAGCTACATTTATATTTTATAATTTAGATCCAAACTTTTATTGGATATGAATATCCTACATCTAATAAATTCATTTAGATATCTGAGTACTTTTTAAGAATTTTTAATAATATAGGTTTTAATTGATATACTTCTAAAAATTGAAAATTCTTTTACATTTGGAATTGTTATATATTTATTTGCACATAAATTATTAGTAAGGTTGCCCAAATAGAGGTTTGCCAATACCACCTTATGAAATTGCCTAAACCACCTTAACTAATTTCATTGAACCAATAGAAAATTAGGAACACCTTTAAAAAGGTGCAACTGTTGGCAACACTTTCATCTTGAAAAAGCCCTGCACAGGGAGAAACGCGTTGATATGTTAGTTGCCTATGAACTTTGTTGAACTTTGTTGCTACAATTGCAGTTTGAATTGATATTCTGCTTTTAAAAAAAGAAAAAATTTCTATTTCATAAATACTGCCTTGGTTAATGTCTGGTTAACACAATCCGTGAAATAGCACCAGCACTTTCCATAGAGGCACCAGCACTTTTGAAATAAAAGATTCTACATCTACGGCACATTTGGAAACTGTGTGCATCAGACCGGCTCTACTTTGAAGTGAGGTGAGACTATAGTACCTACACACCGCTGAGACTGTTGTCCCCCTACAACGGATGATCTAAACAGTATCCTGCATGCTCGTTGGCACTTAAGAGCGGATACTCCATTCAAAAGGATCACGGCAGTGAGAAATCTGACACTGCCTACCTAAGGACCAATCAGATTGCACTCTGCAGACAGCGCCTATAAAAAAGTGACGTCACTCCGCTACGGCGGTAATTTTCTATCTACAGGACTGACGGCTGAATTGTTTGGGGGTAAGTCAGAAAAATCTCCCCTCCAAACTGTTTTCGTGGACTGATTACGGGTAAGAAAAGATTTCCCGTTTATAATATAGACTGTTCAATTGGATATCCGGAATTTTTCTGTCTATAAAGCCAATTTCTCCTTTTTAAATGTGGTGGCAACCTTAATTTTAACTTTGATGTTACACGGAGACGTCCGTTTTTAGCAATTATAAGATTTGTTTGCACTTGTTTATAACAGATTAAATTTTAAGCAGAGCCTAATTCCTTATTCATTGTCCATTTATTATCATCACCATTACATACAATCCGAATGTTCTGATACTTAGTTATTAACTGTAGATAATTTGTGTTTTAAATCCCACATTACACTATTTAAGTATTTGAATCTGTATTTATAGATTTAATATTTATAATTTTATTAATCAATGAAGAGATTGTTCTCCTTCGCCTAATTTTATCTTATAGCACTTTCTAACACCATACACAGTCTTGAATAACAGACTGTTTTTGTAAATATTTGATCAGAGGATCATTTCATTTTATTTTTTGAGTAATCCATAGAGGCATATGCTAATAGACATATACCTGTCTGGTTTTATGACTACACTTATTCACTTTATAATACATTTCAGATAAACAATTATCGATTAAACCTCACTTATTTGAAGTATTTTAATTTTTCTGCACTTTATTAATATTTTCACAATTTTTTGCACATACACTTGGCACTTTATTAATACCATCAGATAATCGCTTTTAGCTTTTTAGCGCTCCTGATTAATTTAACTATTTTTGCTAAATCTAGGTAGGCTTGTGTAATAATTTGTAAGCCCTTGAAGGATGCTGCTTATCTCAATGCATTTGACAGTTTTTCCCAGCAAGAGGGCGTTAGTTCATGTGTCCCATTTATATAACATTGTGCTCATGACTGTGGAGTTACTTATGAGAGGGCACTGATTGTCTAAAATGCAAGTCTTTTAAAAGAACTGAAATAAGGGGGGCAGTCTGCAGAGGCTTAGCTACAGAGTAATCACAGAGGTAAAAAGTATATTATTATAACAGTGATGGTTATGCAAACAATGGGGAATGGGTAATAAAGGGACTATGTATCTTTTTAAAAAATAAAAATTCTGTAATAGACTGTCCCTTTAAAAAAAGAAAACTAAAACCTTTTCATTGGTACTATCGCTTAGAAGAGCCATAACCCACACTATGCTTGCCTTATTTGGGGAAGCCTATTTGGGCTTCAGCCTGCAGGTAAAGCTGGCCACTGTCATAATATTTATTATAAAGGGCATTGTTTAACAGTTGTTATCAGATTCGGTTAAAACAGAGAATATGTTTTTGTGAGGAGCCACTGAATGTACAAATGGGCTGAAGCCTCTGATCTTTCTGCAAACTAGAAATGCCATTCACTAAATAGATTATTTAGTCTATTAAATTTTTAGAATATATTTTTGACAAATAATCGAAATAAGCTTCTACTAAGTTTAACTACTGCAAGGAATAAATATGTACTCTTGAATTTAGGGTTTGTAGCACACACACATTTTCTTTCATACATTAAAAAGTGAGTGATCAAAAAAAAAATACAAAATAACTATTAACAAAGTAAATGCACATTTAAAGGGACAGTCTACTTGAAAATTGTTATTGTTTAAAAAGAAAGATAATTCCTTTATTACCCATTCCCCAGTTTTGCATAACCAACACAGTTATATTAATATACTTTTTACATCTATGATTACCTTATACCTAAGCCCCCGCAGACTGCCCTTTATCTCAGTGATTTTTACAATCTTGCATTTTAGCCAATAAGTGCTGGTTCTTGCATAACCATTATAATTCTCCACTGGAGAGAGCATCATGCTATCTAAAAAACACATATGAACTACACTGTCTAGCTGTTGTGTGAGATTTAAAAATAGAATAAAAAGCACTGAGATAAGGAGCAGTCTGCAGTTGCTTGAAAAAAAAAAGGCAAACATAGAGGTTATAAAGTATATTAATATAACAATGTTGGTTGTGCAAAGGTGGGGAATGAGTAGTAAAGGGAGTTATCTATCTTTTAAACAAAACAGCAAAAATCAAGTAGACTCATCCTTTAAGACGAAAATGGGTTTGGTTATAAGGTTAAAATTTATGACCCCTTTATAGTAATTCCCATATACAGAACCTACCTGGACAACCACTTAAGACAATTAACTCAGGTTATGTAAATCCAAATTTCATAGGTGCATATTACTGCATACTAAGTTGAGCTAAAACAATACTGATAATAATATAATATAATAACAGCTTTCAGAACAATATTATTGGCAATAAGAAAACACAGATACTTCCAGGCAACACGTTTTTTTTAAACTCTCTCTAGGTGGCTGGAGGCACTTAACCTTTTGATTTTTTCTCCTCTGAGGCAATATATACTTTGCACAAGTTGTTTTTTCAGTAAATCCCTTCTGCTTAGAAAAAAAAAAAAAAATACACTTACCCTAAGTGCTACATTATTGTTGCTGGAAATCAGAAATGAATTGTTGGAACACACATATAACATAAAATAGGCCCTTAATGGTCAATAAAAACATAACAGAAAAGAAAAAGAAAAAAAGTCTGGTGAAATGTGCATGAAATTTTAATATGTTTATCACAATGTTAATCATTCGTTGGTGATAATAAATCATATTAGAGAAACACAGAGACTGCTTTGTAGCTAATTGTTTTCTCATGAATTTCCTGCCTGGTCACCTTACCAAACACAAAAGCTGAATGAATGAACTGCAAATCAGAATACAGTAGGTGATATATGTTTCTTGTTGTTGTTGTTAAAACAACAATAGCTTAATAAAGTTTACAAATGTAAAGGGGAATAGGAGGATGCAGATAATTACCAAGCAAGCAACTCATTTCTTCCATAGAAAGGTCATGCAGGTCTTTAATTTAGATGCATATAACGAGGGAATCATGTTTAAAAATTCCAGTAACACTTTCTCCTTGAGATTACTGTATTTAAACCACAAAAAGTCAGTTTGCATTTCCAGCATAATAGCCAGAGCAAGGCATTATGCCATATAGTCTCTCTTGGCTCCTTGCATTTGCATAACCATTCTAAATGGAATTGTATAGAAATTTGTGTATAATAAACCCTTGCACTGCTGGACAAGATGGCTTAGAAAAAATAGAAAACTGGCTCAGTATGTTAAAATGAAAGAGGATAAATAGAATTTTAAAGAGACATTTAAAATGAAACATGATTTGGATAAAGCATCCATTAAAAAAAAAATGGAACAAAACTTTTGATTTAATCCTCTTATTAAATTTGCCTATTTCTCTTGGTCTCCTTTGACAGCATACTCAAGTAGACCCAGGAGTATGCTTGTGTCTTTAACATTATATCTATAACATAATGTATAATAGGCATTAATGGCTGTGTGTTGAGTTATTTTGAGTGGACAGCAAATTTACACTGTTATACAGGCTGTACACTCACTACTTTACATTGTAGCAAAGTGTCATTTCTTTAGTGCTGTCACATGAAAAGATATAACAAAATATTTACAAAAATGTGAGGGGTGTACTATACAGTATATATATACAAAAACAAACCTAATGAAGCTATTTATCATACATTTTATGACAAGTCATTAGAAACACATTAAAGGGATATTAAAGGGAGAGTAAACCAAAACAATTCTTTCATGATTCAGAGAGAACATGCAATTTTAAGCAACTTTCTAATTTACAACTATTATCAATTTTTCTTCGTTATCTTGCTATCTTTATTTGAAAAAGCAGGAATCTAAGCTAAGAAGCAAGCCCATTTTTGGTTCAGCACCCTGGATAGCGCTTGCTGATTGATGTCTACATTTAGCCACCAATTAGCAAGCGCTACCCAGGTGCTGAACCAAAAATGGGCCAGCTCTTAAACTTACATTCTTGCTTTTCAAATAAAGATAGCAAGAGATCAAAGCAAAATTGATAATAGGAGTACATTAGACAGTTGCTTTAAATTGCATGCTCTATCTGAATCATGAAGGAACAAATTTGGGTTTTGTATCCCTTTAAGGGAGAAGTAATTTTACAGTACACTGTCCTTTTAAAGACATATTTAAGGTACCATTTTTCACTTATCGAATTCCACAGCTAAGAGGGCATGATAAACACCCATTGAAATGTTTTTTTTCTAATTATTAACAAGTACCTCAAATACTTTAAGGGGTCAATTTATCAAGCTCCGTATAAATGGCTCGCCGGAAACCAAAGTTATGAAGCAGTGGTCTAAAGACCCCTGCTCCATAACTTGTCCACCTGCTCTGAGGCGGCTGACAGAAATCAACCCGATCAAATATGATCGGGTTGATTGACGCCCCCTGTCGCGAATCTGCAGGGGGCGGCATTGCACAAGCAGTTCACAAGAACTGCGGGTGCAATGATAAATGCCGACAGTGTATGCTGTCGGCATTTATCTATGTGCAGCAGACATGATACGCTACATCATATCATGTCCGCTCGCACTATAATAAATATACCCCTAAGAATGGATTGTTGGTTTTACGTATGCACAACACACACTGCCATTACCCCACTATATTAGACAATGATAGAAAACAATAAAAAGCACAAGCTAAAAAAAATAATCAAATTCATAACCCAATAAACACAGCTGCCCACTGTAACCATTATACCCCTGTACAAACTCCTTAAAAAAACTCACACACGTATCTCTGGTTTTGGAGCATTACAGCTTAATTATGGGAACTGGAGTGCAATGGCAAGAGAAAATCCTGCATTTGAGTCCAACGCTGCAATTCATAATTCATATCTATATAAATGTTTTTAAAATCATGAAGAAAAAAAAAATATTATAACATAGCAGTCTGCCATAGAAAAGCACGTGCGTGTTGGCTGCTGATGATTTGGATGAACTCACCACAGATGAAAATTGCCCGCACAAAACTAGTTTTTTTAACCACAGTTTTAGGGTTGCTAAGAAACCTATTCTGATGCGCTAGTTTTTCTATAAAAATTAGCAAGTTGCTGAAAGTTAAAGGGACAGTCTAGTCAAAATTAAACATTCATAATTCAGATAGAGAATGCAATTTTAAACAACTTTCCAATTTACTTTTTTCAGCAAATTTGCTTTGTTCTCTTGGTAGTCTTTGTTCAAAGCTAAACCTAGGTAGGCCCGTATGCTAATTTCTAAGCCCTTGAAGGCCGCCTCTTATCTCAGGGCATTTTGACAGGTTTTCAAAGCTTAGTTCATGGCCTATAGTTATCAAGCTCCGGATGGAGCTTGACGGCCCCCGTTTCTGGCGAGTCTTCAGACTCGCCAGAAACAGCAGTTATGAAGCAGCGGTCACAAAGACCGCTGCTCCATAACCTGTCCGCCTGCTCTGAGCAGGTGGACAGACAATGGCGGAAATCAACCCGATCGAGTACGATCGGGTTGATTGACACCCCCCTGCTGGTGGCCTATTGGCCGCGAGTCTGCAGGGGGCGGCGTTGCACCAGCAGCTCACAAGCGTATTGCTCGCCGTATTCAGCAAGGTCTGTCGGACCTGATCCGCACTGTCGGATCAGGTCTGACAGACCTTAATAACTAGAGGCCCATGTGTGCTATATAGATAATATTGAGCTCACTCCCGCGTATTTATTTATGACATAAAACCATAAAACCTTCTATAGAGCAGCAGTTTTGCAACAGTGTTATACATTAGCTATAGCACTAGATGGCTACACTATTTCCTGTCATGTAGTACACCAGACATGTGCACGCTACCTATCTTGATGTCTCTTCAACAAAGAATAACATGACACAGAAGCAAATTTGATAATAGATCTAAACTGGAAACTTTTTTTTAAATTGTATTTTATATCTGAATCATGAAAGAAATTTGGATTTCATGTTGTTTTAACATCCCATCCCGTAGAACGACTTCCACTGTCAAGGATACCGCTATCACAAAAATGTGCTCAAAACATTACAAAACAAAATAAAATCAAGAAAAAACAACCCCCTCCATGCAATAATTTGTTCTAACAGCTACACAACCTCATCAGCTTTGACATAGCTATGACTGAAAGGCAAGCTACTTCAAATAATTGTGTCTTTCTAAATGCTGCATGCTGAGCTGCAGTGGAAAATCCCGACCACCCCGAAAAACACCCCAGACTGACCTACAGTTAGCCCTTTACTTGCCTCTGCTAGATATCCAGAGCAATTTCTGTTTTATTCAATGCCATTTCTTTAACATAAAAAGGCTTGCGGTTATATTACAATTACCTTCATTTACAGGTCCCCTTCTGTTTACATTTTAACAAAGTTTTGCAGCTGCAATTATTGGTTTTCCATATTGCTAGATGTTTTCCTTTACAACATATCATGTATTGGGCTATTTAACAGAACTTTATATGGTAATAGAAGGAATGCCCAGTTGCGATTGACTAGAAAAGATAGGAGAAATGAGACTCAATGAATTTTGAACACAGGCTGCCTTTATGAAGAGGCCTAATGAGGATACAAGATTCTAGCCCAAAATGGTCTATCAGGGCTGCCAGGTCACACTATGTTGGGGTATGTTCTTTAGAGCACACTAAGGGGACGATTTACTAATGTGCGGGCGGACATGATTCGCTGTAGCAGATCATGTCCGCCGCACATCAATAAATGCCGACAGCATACGCTGTCGGCATTTATCATTGCACAAGCATTTCTAGTTAAATGCTTGTGCAATGTCGCCCCTGCACATTTGCGGCCGCTAGCAGAGGATGTCAATCAACCTGATTGTATCCGATTGGGCTGATTGCTGTCCGCTGCCTAAGAGGTGGCGGACGAGTTAATAACTACCTAGCTAAAATAAATACAAACTGACCTTTAAAATAAAACCTAACCTATGTTACAATAACACCTAACACTACACTACAATTAAATAAATTCCCTACATTAAATACAATTAAATAAATGAAATTAAGTTAGCTAAATCACAAAAAAAACCCCACTAAATTACAGAAAATAAAAAACAAATTACAGATCTTTAAACGAATTACACCTAATCTAATAGCCCTATCAAAATAAAAAAATCCCCCCCAAAATAAAAAAAACCCTAGCCTAAACTATACTACCAATAGCCCTTAAAAGGGCCTTTTGCGGAGCATTGCCCCAAAGAAATCAGCTCTTTTACCTGTAAAAAAAAAAATACAAACAACACCCCCAACAGTAAAACCCACCACCCACGCAACCAACCCCCCAAATAAAACCCTAACTTAAAAAACCTAAACTCCCCATTGCCCTGAAAAGGGCATCTGGATGGGCATTGTCCTTAAAAGGGCATTTAGCTCTATTGCTGCCCAAAGCCCTACCTAAAAAATAGACCCACCCAATACACCCTTAAAAAATCCTAACACTAACCGCCGAAGATTCACTTACCGGGAGAAGTCTTCATCCAAGCGACAAGATGTCCTCAACGAAGCCGGCAAAAGTGGTCCACCAGACGGGCAGAAGTGGTCCTCCAAACAGGCAGAAGTCTTCATTCAGACAGCATCTTCTATCTTCATCCATCTGACGTGGAGGATACTCCGCGCCGGATGTCTTGAAGATGGAGCCGCTCCGCGTCGGAAGGATGAAGATAGAAGATGCCGTCTGGATGAAGACTTCTGCCTGTCTGGAGGACCACTTCTGCGCATCTGGAGGACCACTTCTGTCGGCTTCGTTGAGGACATCTTGCCGCTTGGATGAAGACTTCTCCCGGTAAGTGAATCTTCAGGGGGTTAGTGTTAGGATTTTTTAAGGGTGTATTGGGTGGGTTTATTTTTTAGGTTAGGGCTTTGGGCAGCAATATAGCTAAATACCCTTTTAAGGGCAATGTCCATACAAATGCCCTTTTCAGGGCAATGGGGAGCTTAGGTTTTTTTAGTTAGGGTTTTATTTGGGTGGTTGGTTGTGTGGGTGGTGGGTTTTACTGTTGGGGGGGTTGTGTGTATTTTTTTTTACAGGTAAAAGAGCTGATTTATTTGGGGCAATGCCCCGCAAAAGGCCCTTTTAAGGGCTATTGGTAGTTTAGTTTAGGCTAGGTTTTTTGTAATTTTCGGGGGGATTTTTTTATTTTGATAGGGCTCTTAGATTAAGTGTAATTAGTTTAAAGATCTGTAATTTGTTTTTTATTTTCTGCAATTTAGTGGGGGGGGGTTTGTGATTTAGCTAATTTAATTTATTTAATTGTATTTAATGTAGGGAATTTATTTAATTGTAGTGTAGTGTAGTGTTAGGTGTTATTGAAACATAGGTTAGGTTTTATTTTACAGGTCAAATTGTATTTATTTTAGCTAGGTAGTTATTAAATAGTTAATAACTATTTAGTAACTATTCTACCTAGTTAAAATAAATACAAACTTGCCTGTAAAATAAAAATAAACCCTAAGCTAGCTACAATGTAACTATTAGTTATATTGTAGCTAGCTTAGGGTTTATTTTATAGGTAAGTATTTAGTTTTAAATAGGAATAATTTAGTTAATGATAGTAATTTTATTTAGATTTATTTAAATTATATTTAAGTTAGGGGGTGTTAGAGTTAGACTTAGATTTAGGGGTTAATACATTTAATATAGTGCGACGACGTTGGGCCAGCAGAATAGGGGTTAATAAATGTAGGTAGGTTGCGGCGACATTGGGGGAGGGAGAGTAGGGGTTAATAAATATAATGTAGGTGTCGGCGATGTTGGGGGCAGCAGATTAGGGGTTAATAAATATAATGTAGGTGTCGGCGATGTCCGAGCGGCAGATTAGGGGTTAATAAGTATAATGTAGGTGGCGGCAATGTTAGGGGTGGCAGATTAGGGGTTAATAATATTTAACTAGTGTTTGCGAGGCAGGAGTGCGGCGGTTTAGGGGTTAATATGTTTATTATAGTGGCGGCGATGTCCGGAGCGGCAGATTAGGGGTTAATATTTTTATTATAGTGTTCGCGATGTGGGAGAGCCTCGGTATAGGGGTTAATAGGTAGTTTATGGGTGTTAATGTACTTTTTAGCACTTTAGTTATGAGTTTTATGCTACGGCTCTGTAGTGTAAAACTCATAACTACTGACTTTAAAATGCGGTACTAATCTTGACGGGATAGGGTGTACTGCTCACTTTTTGGCCTCCCAGGACAGACTCGTAATATCAGAGTCCCATAGAAAAAAGGCTTTACGAAATTTACGTAAGTAAAAGGGAGCAATAGGGGAGACATATCAAGTATTAGGTCTATAAGGTCACTCTTTGGACTCTTAACCAGCTTCTTGGGTTAAGAAATAACTGAAGGTCTATATTAATATGGAACAATCATATTGTGCAAAACCTTATAGGAGGATGTTAAACATGAACAATTTAGATAAGTACAGGTTGTTTGCCTCTGATAAGATGCAAATTATATCTGTCTCAAGGCATCTCTGTAACTGTTAGAGAATCAAAAAATTACATATATATACATACACAGAGGCTGGTTAGCCTGAACTCCCATAACCAAACGCTAAAGCACCTAATATGTTAGTAAAGTAGGCTTTGCTGCCACGGCCGCTAGTAGTTCAGTAATTATCAGAATAATGTGGTGGTTGACTACACAAATTTCCAAAACATAGTTAAGGGTAAATGAAGTGCACCTGCAGTATAAGACAGTGGGAAATACCAGCATAGTGTAAGTTAGTTATAAGAGCATGCAGGTCTAAGAACAAAGAGAAGGAGCAGTAACAAATGTGCCTATCCACACATCCCTGGTACAAGTAAACCTTTAGATAGGAAATAATATTTATATCCTGGATTAAAACTTAGACCTTTATAGGAGCGGAGCACAGTGGCGTACAGATATGGTATTGGGAACAAGAGTAAACAGCATAGAGGCAGAGGGCTGTATTGCAAACCATTGTTGTATGCATAGGAACAAAGAGTTAATATATAGTGACAAAGACATCCATGTATCAGGCTCAGTTGCCATGATTAGGACACATTTCAGAATATGTAGGGGGATTATAAACAGATTAGTTGCCCTCAGAGAATGAATTGTCAACCATAGCAGAGAGAGGTTAGCATAATAGGTAATTGTTCATGCTATAGCAGTTCAGCGTGTTGTCAAACCACTTATGCTGCCGATAGCAATGTAGAGCAGCAAATGTTCAGCCGATTCCAGCCCTATACTGGAGCATTATAGCAGGTCTCAGCATAGGGGCATAATGGATATCATGTTTCAAGAGAGATGCTTGATCTTGGCAATCAGACGAGGGAGCAGAGGAAATGGTGGAAACACATAAGCCAGGCTGAAGGACCAGGGCGCTGCTAGAGCATCTATCAGCGCTGCCTGGGGATCCCTTGACCTGGACCCGTAACAAGGATGCTTGGCGTTCTGACGAGACGCCATGAGATCCAGTTCTGGTTTGCCCCATAGTTGAATCAGCTGGGCAAATACCTCCGGATGGAGCTCCCACTCCACCGGATGAAAAGTCTGCCGACTTAGAAAATCGGCCTCCCAGTTCTCTACTCCTGGGATATGGATAGCTGAGAGATGGCAAGAGTGAACCTCTGCCCATAGAATTATCTTTGAAACCTCCAACATTGCCAGGGGGCTCCTTGTTCCCCCCTGATGGTTGATATAGGCTACAGTCGTGATGTTGTCCGACTGAAATCTGATGAACCTGACCGCAGCTAGCTGAGGCAACGCCTGAAGAGCATTGAATATCGCTCTTAGTTCCAGAATGTTTATCGGAAGGAGGGCTTCCTCCTGAGTCCACGAACCCTGAGCCTTCAGGGAGTTCCAGACTGCGCTCCAGCCCAGAAGGCTGCCATCTGTAGTCACTATAGTCCATTCTGGCCTGCGGAAACTCATTCCCCTGGACAGATGGATCCGAGATAGCCACCAGAGAAGAGAATCCCTGGTCTCTTGATCCAGATTTATTCGAGGAGACAAATCTGTGTAGTCCCCATTCCACTGATTGAGCATGCAAAGTTGCAGTGGTCTGAGATGTAGGCGGGCAAACAGAACTATGTCCATTGCCGCTACCATTAGGCCAATTACTTCCATACACTGAGCCACTGACGGCCGAGAAATGGAATGAAGAGCACAGCAGGAAGTTAGAAGTTTTGACAACCTGACCTCTGTCAGAAAAAAATTCATTTCTACTGATTCTATCAGAGTTCCAAGGAAGGAAACTCTTGTGAGAGGGGAGAGAGAACTCTTTTCTTCGTTCACCTTCCACCCGTGAGACCTCAGGAATGCCAGAACAATGTCTGTATGGGACTTGGCGACTTTAAAAGTCGACGCCTGTATCAGAATGTCATCTAGGTAAGGAGCCACCGCTATGCCTCGTGGCCTTAGAACCGCCAGTAGGGACCCTAGAACTTTCGTAAAGATTCTTGGTGCTGTGGCTAACCCGAAGGGAAGAGCCACAAACTGGTAATGCCTGTCTAGAAAGGCGAACCTGAGGAACTGATGATGATCTCTGTGTATCGGAATGTGGAGATAAGCATCCTTTAAGTCCACGGTAGTCATATATTGACCCTCCTGGATCATAGGTAGGATGGTTTGAATAGTCTCCATCTTGAAGGATGGGACCCTGAGAAATTTGTTTAGGATCTTGAGTTCCAAGATTGGTCTGAAAGTTCCCTCTTTTTTGGGAACTATAAACAGATTTGAATAGAAGCCTTGCCCCTGTTCCTCTCTTGGAACTGGGTGGATCACTCCCATAACCAGTAGGTCTTGAACGCAACGTAAGAATGCCTCTGTCTTTATCTGGTTTGCAGATAATTGTGAAAGATGAAATCTCCCCTTTGGAGATGAAGCTTTGAAGTCCAGAAGATATCCCTGGGAAACAATCTCCAGAGCCCAGGGATCCTGGACGTCTCTTGCCCAAGCCTGGGCGAAGAGAGAAAGTTTGCCCCCAACTAGATCCGGTCCCGGATCGGGGGCTACTCCTTCATGCTTTCTTAGAGGCAGCAGCAGGTTTTTTGGCTTGCTTCCCCTTGTTCCAAGCCTGGTTATGCCTTTAAGAGAAAAAAACTACCACATAAACTGCAAAACAGTGTTAAAAAGTAGTAAACTCTACAAACTTTTTACAGTTTGTATAAGGGACTAAAGTAGCATTGCACCCAATTGCAAATGGATGATTAACCCCTTAGGCCCCAAACTGGATTTGAAAAAAACGTTAAAAACGTTAATAAACAGTCAAACACACTGCCACAGCTCTGCTGTGGCTCCTACCTGCCCTTAAACACGATTTTTGCAGGAAAAAAACCCTCTATAGGTTTCCTAGATGCCAGAGGACTCCTTTAGGGAAGCTGGATGTCTCAGTCTGAATATCAACTGCGCATTTAGAGCGCAAAAATAGGCCCCTCCCACCATGCACTCGATGTCAGAGGGCCTTAAAAAAGTACTCCTAGGAGTAATCTGACTAGCCATGTTGAAAACTAGGCCCCAAATAAAGATTTATCACCCTCAGAGAAAAAACGTATTTTCTATAAACCATGCAAACGTTTTGACACTAAGTAATATGAGTATTAACATGAATATTACCCTTTTTTGTAAGCATGGTCCAGTCGTTGTTAAATCACTGCATAAGGCTTACCTCAAATATACAAGGCTCTGTCAGCATTTTCTAGACTTTATCATCTCTCTAGAAATAAATATACTGAACATACCTCAAAGCAGGTAATCTGCAAACCGTCCCCCCAACTGAAGTTTTCTTTCCATACTCTTCAGTTATGTGTGAGAACAGCAATGGACCATAGTTACAAACCGCTAAGATCATCAACCTCCAGGCAGATTCTTCTTCTAATTTCTGCCTGAGAGTAAAACAGTACAACGCCGGTACCGTTTAAAATTAACAAACTCTTGATTGAAGGTAAAAACTACACTAAGTCACCACATCTCTCTTACACTTCCTATCTTGTCGAGAGTTGCAAGAGAATGACTGGGGATGGCAGTTAGGGGAGGAGCTATATAGACAGCTCTGCTGTGGGTGTCCTCTTGCAACTTCCTGTTGGGAAGGAGAATATCCCACAAGTAATGGATGAACACGTGAACTGGATACACCTTTACAAGAGAAATACACACACATACATACATACACACACACACAGATAAATACACACATACATACATACACATTCACACACACATACATACACACACAGATACATACACACACACATAGATACATACACACGCACACTAGGGATGGGCGAATGTTTTGCAACATTCGAAAAACGGCACAAATTTTAACACATTCATTCGTTCGAATCGAATTTCAAATGTTTACATAACATTCTAACATTCGATTTTTGAATGTTCGGTTTCAAATTTTACGATTACATTCGAAAATATTCTTTTCGAAAAATTTGAATTTAGATTGTAATAGTATTTCTAATGCTTTTTCTTTAAATGTAATATTTGAATTATGCAATATTCGAATTCGAAAAATTTGAATTTAGATTGTAATAGTATTTCTAATGCTTTTTCTTTAAATGTAATATTCAAATTATGCAATATGTGTATTCGAATTCGAAAAATTCGAATTTAGATTGTAATAGCATTTCTAATGCTTTTTCTTTAAATGTAATATTCGAATTATGCAATATTCGAATTCGAAAAATTCGAATTTAGATTGTAATAGTATTTCTAATGCTTTTTCTTTAAATGTAATATTCGAATTATGCAATACGTGTATTCGAATTCGAAAAATTCAAATTTAGATTGTAATAGTATTTCTAATGCTTTTTCTTTAAATGTAATATTCGAATTATGCAATATTCGAATTCAAAAAATTCGAATTTATATTCGAATTCGAAAAATTCAAATTTATATGTTTGTAATAGTATTTCTAATGCTTTCTTTAAATGTAATATTCGAATTATGCAATATTCTATATGGAAACATTAGAAATGATATATTTGTATCTATTATGTATCAATTTACTAGATTCCCGCCCTACCACATGAACTATTGAACTTCTGAATAGTATTTGTTAAATAGAATGTTAAATTCGAAATTTCGAATGTGGACATTCGATATAATTATAAACATTCGAATTCGAAAGTGACATTCGAAAACTGGAAATAACATTCGATTTTTGAATTTTTAAGAATATTCGTTCTTATCGACATTCGGATTTAGAATTCGAATTTCGGTAATAACATTCGTTCTACATTCGAAAATTTACACCTTCGCCCATCCCTAAGCTTTCTGGGCTAACGCCGGTTTATAAAGCTCTTAACTACTGTACTCTAAAGTACACTAACACCCATAAACTACCTATGTACCCCTAAACCGAGGTCCCCCCACATCGCCGACACTCGAATAATTTTTTTTAACCCCTAATCTGCCGAACGCCACCTACGTTATCCTTATGTACCCCTAATCTGCTGCCCCTAACACCGCCGACCCCTGTATTATATTTATTAACCCCTAACCTGCCCCCCACAACGTCGCCTCCACCTACCTACACTTATTAACCCCTAATCTGCCGACCGCAAAGCCCCGCCACCTACGTTATCCTTATGTACCCCTAATCTGCTGTCCCTAACACCGCCGACCCCTATATTATATTTACTAACCCCTAATCTGCCCCCCTCAACGTCGCCTCCACCTGCCTACACTTATTAACCCCTAATCTGCTGACCGGACCTGAGCGCTACTATAATAAAGTTATTAACCCCTAATCCGCCTCACTAACCCTATAATAAATAGTATTAACCCCTAATCTGCCCTCCCTAACATCGCCGACACCTAACTTCAATTATTAACCCCTAATCTGCCGACCGGAGCTCACCGCTATTCTAATAAATGTATTAACCCCTAAAGCTAAGTCTAACCCTAACACTAACACCCCCCTAAATTAAATATAATTTAAATCTAACGAAATTAATTAACTCTTATTAAATAAATTATTCCTATTTAAAGCTAAATACTTACCTGTAAAATAAATCCTAATATAGCTACAATATAAATTATAATTACATTGTAGCTATTTTAGGATTAATATTTATTTTACAGGTAACTTTGAATTTATTTTAACCAGGTACAATAGCTATTAAATAGTTAAGAACTATTTAATAGCTAAAATAGTTAAAATAATTACAAATTTACCTGTAAAAGAAATCCTAACCTAAGTTACAATTAAACCTAACACTAGACTATCAATAAATTAATTAAATAAACTACCTACAATTATCTACAATTAACCTAACACTACACTATCAATAAATTAATTAAATACAATTGCTACAAATAAATACAATTAAATAAACTAGCTAAAGTACAAAAAATAAAAAAGAACTAAGTTACAAAAAATTAAAAAAATATTTACAAACATAAGAAAAATATTGCAACAATTTTAAACTAATTACACCTACTCTAAGCCCCCTAATAAAATAACAAAGCCCCCCAAAATAAAAAAATGCCCTACCCTATTCTAAATTACTAAAGTTCAAAGCTCTTTTACCTTACCAGCCCTGAACAGGGCCCTTTGCGGGGCATGCCCCAAGAAATACAGCTCTTTTGCCTGTAAAAAAAAACATACAATACCCAAGCCCCCCAACATTACAACCCACCACCCACATACCCCTAATCTAACCCAAACCCCCCTTAAATAAACCTAACACTAAGCCCCTGAAGATCATCCTACCTTGTCTTCACCTCACCGGGTATCACACCGATCCGTCCAGAAGAGCTCCTCCGATGTCCTGATCCAAGCCCAAGCGGGGGGCTGAAGAGGTCCATGATCCGGCTGAAGTCTTCATCCAAGCGGGGCAGAAGAGGTCTTCCATCCGATTGAAGTCTTCATCCAAGCGGCATCCATCCGGAGCGAAGCGGCAGCATCCTGAAGACCTCCACCGCGGAACATCCATCCTGGCCGACGACTGAACGACGAATGACGGTTCCTTTAAATGACGTCATCCAAGATGGCGTCCCTCGAATTCCGATTGGCTGATAGGATTCTATCAGCCAATCGGAATTAAGGTAGGAATATTCTGATTGGCTGATGGAATCAGCCAATCAGAATCAAGTTCAATCCGATTGGCTGATCCAATCAGCCAATCAGATTGAGCTCGCATTCTATTGGCTGATCGGAACAGATTAGGGGTTAATAAGTGTAGGCAGGTGGAGGCGACGTTGTGGGGGGCAGATTAGGGGTTAATAATAATATGCAGGGGTCAGCGATAGCGGGGGCGGCAGATTAGGGGTTAATAAGTGTAAGGTTAGGGGTGTTTAGACTCGGGGTACATGTTAGAGTGTTAAGTGCAGACGTAGGAAGGGTTACCGCATAGCAAACAATGGGGCTGCGTTAGGAGCTGAACGCGGCTTTTTTGCAGGTGTTTGGTTTTTTTTCAGCTCAAACAGCCCCATTGTTTCCTATGGGGGAATCGTGCACGAGCACGTTTTTGAGGCTGGCCGCGTCCGTAAGCAACTCTGGTATCGAGAGTTGAAGCTGCGTTAAAAATGCTCTACGCTCCTTTTTTGGAGCCTAACGCAGCCTTTATGTGGTCTCTCAATACCAGAGTTATTTTTATGGTGCGGCCAGAAAAAAGCCGGCGTTAGTTTTTCGGGTCGTTACCAACAAAACTCCAAATCTAGCCGATAGGGATTAGGTGCAATTTTTTTTAAATTTTGTAATTTTCTTTATTATTTTCTGTAATTCTAGCTTAAAGGGACAGTCTACTCCAGAATTTTGATTAGACTGCCCCTTTAATTTATACTTTACTTTTATTTTTAAAGTAGTGTTAGTTTTTTGTAATTTAAGAGTAACTTTAGTATTTTGTAAATTAGGTAATTTTAGTTCATTTAGGGGGTGTTATGTTAGGGGGGGTTAGGTAAGGGGGGTTAGGTTAGGGTTAGGTTTATTGCGTTGTGGGCTTTGGTGGTTTAGGGGTTAATACTTGGATAGGTGTATTGCATTGTGGGCTATGGCGGTTTAGGGGTTAATACTTGGATAGGTTTATTGAGTTGTTGGCTATAGCGGTTTATGGGTTAATACTTGGATAGGTTTATTGCGTTGTGGGTTAATGGCAGATTAAGGGTTAATAGTTTTAATAGGTAGTTTGCGATGTTGGGGTTGGCGGATTTAGGGGTTAATAAATTAGTTATTACTTGCGGTGTGGGTTTCATGGCGGATATAGGGGTTAATAGACTTTATTAGTTATTGCGGTGGGGGATTGCGGTTGACAGGTAGATAGACATTGCGCATGCGTTAGGTGTTAGTTTATATTTGCAGGCATTTCCGGGAGTTATGGTGCTCCCATACTCAGCGCAAGGCTTGCTACGGCTGCCTTTTATGGCAAGGTAAAAATGGAGTAAGATTTCTCCATTTTCGCCACGTAAGTCCTTGTGTTGGAAATTGGATACCGATTTGCGACGTGGTTCTATGTTAGCTTATGGGAGTAAAAATTGCTTGCGACGGGTGAAATATATACGCGTAACTTGTATGTTACGCCGTATATGTGATACCAAAACAGCGCAAAAACCGGCGTAGCCGGCTTTTGCGGACAACGCTGCATATTGGATCGAGGTCCAGGTCTTTATTTGTCTTATGTATGTGTTTGGGTGTATATAGTGTGGGTGTGTGAGCATGTATGTTTTTATACATACTGTATATATATATGTATATATATATATATATATATATATATATATATATATATATATATATATATATATATATATATATATATATATATATAGGCATATTGTGGCATCTGTGTCTGCTTCACTTTAGAGAAACAGAAAAATACAATTATATTTAAACTTTAGTGAACCTGAATCTCTGCTGTATACAAATTAGAATGAATAATGTAACATGTCATATTTGTGCATATTGTGTGCATCTTTTATTGGGTGTTTTGAAACAGAGCTAGTGGGTGTGGCCTATACGCCTGTACCTTTCTTACTTGATTATTGAAAAATATAATTTGTTTTCAATTTTCCCCCTATATACTCCTAATAGTTCTGTGTTCAGCTTTCTGTTCCCTTTTAATGTTACGATCTAGAAGTATGACTGTAAGAAGCACAGCATAAAAACATCTATATCAAAAGATAGCTATTTTCTTTAAACTATGTCATTTTCAGTACTTATCTGAGCACTAAAACACAGCAAAAGGATCCCTAAGGTCTCATGAAAAATAAAAGTGTATGAAAGGTTCCACAACTGAACATCCACTAATATGTTCCATATTTACCCTCTCAGTGCAGTACTTGCAGAATTGTGCAGTCAAGCCAAAGGCAATCGCTTGCTTATTGAATAGCTCTTACGGCCTTTGATCTTCGGGTACTCTGTTTAGTGTTACACATCTCTGTAAACAAGACGTTGCAATTTGATGGAAATTATTTCCAGTAAGCAAGAAACTTTCTTCAGCAGTTTTCAAGCTGGCTCAGGCTCAGCACGTCTCATGGGAGACTATTTAACCGGTCATTAGGGAGACTACAAAAAGACATTGTGGAATTTCATAACCAATATGTGCATCTTCTTTCAGAAACATCTACTTACAATTCTCAAGATGCATTGCCTAGCTAAGGGATTTTAATAATAATGCTCTCACATTTCTGTAATGAACTGTTGCCAGTTGATTTGGTATATATTTAAAATGTGCTCCAACACTGGTTATAGTAATATGTTTATTCTTCTATAATATAGTGATATTTTAAAGCATTAATTAAATCACTTTTTTGGCATCTTTGAGGGTTAGAGATTTTTTTTGTTAGTAATAAATAGTAACCATTTGGTTACCAAAGTGAGGTGTAACAGGGTGGTCCAGATATTTAAAGGTTTTTCCAGCTTGGAGAGAAATTCCAGTTCAGACTTCACAGGGGCTGAGCTCACTGAGGGCTCTATGATTGAAAGCTCTCAGGGCTGGCGAGATTTTTAAAGAATGCTCGCCAGTCCTTCTATTTCCCTGTTGTAATGATCTAAAGTTACTTTTTACCCTGAAAACAGGGTGTCTCGCTAAGGGGCATATTGTGCAAAATAAAATTTGTTTTTTAAACATCATACAAAACAAATAATTTAACGATTTAACTTATAAATACAAAATGCAAAGTGTAATTGTTGTTTTTTGTTAAATGGGCATTCCATGAGCGTTTCATGGGCGTATATGAAAGTGTCTCTAATCCCCGCATAATTATATAAAGATTTTCGCCCTGCAGATCTCACAGATTTTTCCCACCAACTAAAAAGTGGCAATCTTTTCTCAAAACTATACGAATAGTGATGTCGCGAATAGTTCGCTGGCAAATAGTTCCCGGCGAACATAGCATGTTCGCGTTCACCGCGGCGGGCGAACATATGCGATGTTCGATCCGCCCCCTATTCGTCATCATTGAGTAAACTTTGACCCTGTATCTCAGAGTCTGCAGACACATTCCAGCCAATCAGCAGCAGACCCTCCCTCCCAGACCCTCCCAGCTCCTGGACAACAGCCATTTTAGATTCATTCGGAAGCTGCATTGTTAGTGAGAGGAGGGACAGTGTAGCTGCTGGTGATTTAATAGGGAAATTGATAGCTAGGCTAGTGTATTCAGTGTCCACTACAGTCTTGAAGGACTCATCTGATCTCTGCTGTAAGGACAGCACCCCAAAAAGCCCTTTTTAGGGCTAGAACATCATTTTTTTCCCTGTGTAATCTAATTGCAGTTGCCTGCCTGCCAAGCCACTTGCCCAGTGCCACCACTCATATCTGGTGTAACAGTAGTGTAAATTTAAAAAAAAAAAACTTTTTTGACTGTGAAACATAACTCTGCTAGTGTAATCTAATTGCAGTTGCCTACCTGCCAGCGTGTGTGCCAGGCCCACTTGCCCAGTGCCACCACTCATATCTGGTGTAACAGTAGTGTAAATTTAAAAAAAACAAACTTTTTTGACTGTGAAACATCAGTCTGCTTGTGTAATCTAATTGCAGTTGCCTGCGTGCCTGCCTGCCAGCGTGTGTGCCAGGCCCACTTGCCCAGTGCCACCACTCATATCTGCTGTAACAGTAGTGTAAACTAAAAAAATAAAAACTTTTTTGACTGTGAAACATCAGTCTGCTAGTGTAATCTAATTGAAGTTGCCTGCCTGCCAGCGTGTGTGCCAGGCTTACAGCGTATACTGTGCCCACTTGCCCAGTGCCACCACTCATATCTGGTGTAACAGTAGTGTAAATTTAAAAACAAAAAACTTTTTGGACCGTGAAACATCAGTCTGCTTTTTTGTGTCAGGCTCACAGCGTATACTGTGCCCACTTGCCCAGTGCCACCACTCATATCTTGTTTAATAGTAGTGTAAGTGTACATTTAAAAACAAAAAAAACTTTTGGACTGTGAAACATCAGTCTGCTTTTTTGTGTCAGGCTCACAGCATATACTGTGCCCACTTGCCCAGTGCCACCACTCATATCTTGTTTAATAGTAGTGTAAGTGTACATTTAAAAACAAAAAAAACTTTTTGGACTGTGAAACATCAGTCTGCTTTTTTGTGTCAGGCTCACAGCTTATACTGGGCCCACTTGCCCAGTGCCACCACTCATATCTTGTTTAATAGTAGTGTAAGTGTACATTTAAAAAAATAAAATCTTTTTGGACTGTGAAACATCAGTCTGCTTTTTGTGTCAGGTTCACAGCTTATACTGGGCCCACTTTCCCAGTGCCACCACTCATATCTTGTTTAATAGTAGTGTAAGTGTACATTTCAAAAAATAAAAACTTTTTGGACTGTGAAACATCAGTCTGCTTTTTTGTGTCAGGCTCACAGCGTATACTGTGCCCACTTGCCCAGTGCCACCACTCATATCTTGTTTAATAGTAGTGTAAGTGTACATTTAAAAAAATAAAAACTTTTTGGACTGTGAAACATCAGTCTGCTTTTTTGTGTCAGGCTCACAGCGTATACTGTGCCCACTTGCCCAGTGCCACCACTGATATCTTGTTTAATAGTAGTGTAAGTGTACATTTAAAAACAAAAAAACTTTTTGGACTGTGAAACATCAGTCTGCTTTTTTGTGTCAGGCTCACAGCTTATACTGGGCCCACTTGCCCAGTGCCACCACTTATATCTTGTTTAATAGTAGTGTAAGTGTACATTTAAAAAAAAAAAAAATTTTTTGGACATGAGTAGCTCGACATCCAACTTTGTGCAAATGGGTTCTTTCATGCTGTCATGCCTGTTGAGTGACCCTCGTATAAAAAAGCTGAAGGAGAACGAACTGTACTGGGTGTCCACGCTACTAGACCCCCGGTATAAGCATAAAGTGCCTGAAATGTTACAGAATTACCGCAAGTCCGAAAGGATGCAGCAGTTCCAAAATAAATTAAAAAGTATGCTTTACACAGCGTATAAGGGTGATGTCACAGCACAACGGGAATCTAACAGGGGAAGAGGTGAAAGTAATCCTACGACTCCCACGACCACGCCGGCAAGGACAGGATGCTTTACAGATGTGTTGTTGATGGAGGACATGCAGAGCTTTTTAACTCCTATGCATCGCCACAGCCCTTCGGGGTCCACCCTCAGAGAACGACTCGACCGACAGGTAGCAGACAATCTCGCCTTAACTGCAGATCTCGACACTCTGAGGAGCGATGAACCCCTTGACTACTTGGTGTGCAGGCTTGACCTGTGGCCTGAGCTATCCCAATTTGCAATAAAACGTCTGGCCTGCCCCGCTTCAAGTGTCCTGTCAGAAAGGACCTTCAGTGCAGCAGGAGGTATTGTCACTGAGAAGAGAAGTCGCCTAGGTCAAAAAAGTCTAGATTACCTCACCTTTATTAAGATGAATGAGGGATGGTTCCCGAAGGGACTGACATTGGGCGATACATTTGAGTAAAAAAGGCCTGATGAGATGAGCTGCCTTGGGCTAAAAATGGTCCACACGGTGCTGTATTATATCTTTGAATGCCGGATGACTTGCGTGACTTATCCGCTACCAACTAGGGTTCAAGCCGCAATGTTTTAGGGCACTTTCTGCCTGGGAAACAAACATTCATTTTTCTGGCCACTGCTACAGTAGCGGCTGCAGCAATACCTAATTTTTCAGGCATGTGTACATGCCTAATTTTTCTGGCCTCTGGTGCAGCACTGTGGCTTCAAAAACCAAACCAATAAAAAAGGCACATAACAGGGATTAAACTGATAGGAATAGTACTACTTAACACACCACTCCTATCTGGTGGCACATTAGATTGCACGCGCAGTGCCCCAAATTTGAAGTAGGAGGACCGACCAAGCATCTTTTTCCATCTCCCGGTTCCTAAAATCCATGCCATATACACGTCCTCTGATAGGGGATGGAACAGGGATTAAACTGATAGGAATAGTACTACTTAACACACCTTATAATAACGCAGAGAGAGGCAACGCAGAGAGAGGAGTCTGAAGAAGAGGAGTCAGAGGAGGAAGGTGGCTTTGAGGAGGTGGAAGACCAAACACAGCAGGCGTCCCAGGGGGCTTGTTGTCACCTTTCGGGGACCCTTGGTGTTGTACGTGGCTGGGTGGAGGAAGAGACCTTCAATGACATCAGTGAGGACAAGGAACTGGACATGGCTAGCTTGGTATCCAACCTTGTGCAAATGGGGAGTTTGCGGTTGTTTGCGGTGCGTTAAACGGGGAGTTTGGTCTGTCACTGTGAAGCGGGCGTAACCCTTACACTACCTGATCGATACAAAATCATACCTGATGTTTTAAAGCACGTTATTCCAAACAATTTAGGAATGTTAGGTGATTTATGCCCTTTATGGATTAAAACCAGACTCTGCATCAACTATGTAATTTTCCGTGGGAGTTTTGCCATGGATCCCCCTCCGGCATGCCACAATCCAGGTGTTAGTACCCTTGAAACAACTTTTCCATCACTATTGTGGCCAGAAAGAGTCCCTGTGGGTTTAAAATTCTCCTGCCTATTGAAGTCAATGGGGGTTTGCCCGGTTCGCCCGTTCGCGAACTTTTGCTGACGTTCATTTTAAGTTCGCGACATCACTATATACAAATGCTTATAACCCTAATAGAGAAACACATGCATACGAAAATATAGGCGATTGTAAGATACTATACTCAGAAAGCAGCATAATGTCATTTATATTAGCTGCAGGATTAAATTTTTAAAGTGCGCATCCTGCTCACTACTAACTTCGCTCTAAGGAGCGAAGTGTCCCTATCCAGCAAGCTCCATTACTTTCAATCACCTAGATTACGAGTTTTGAGCGCTATAGGGAAAGTAAAGAATGCAACAAAAGTTGCGTTATTTAACCCCCTATAGCGCTGCCATTACAAGTTTAAAAAAACCCGGCTTGTGCGTGCGATATGATTGTGTTGAGCTCCATACCCCGCTTTCCCCATAGACATCAATGGGGAGAAGGTGTCAGAAAAAAAACCTAACACCTGCGACATCGCCGCCACCTACATAATATTATTAACCCCTAATCTGCCGCTCCCGATATCGCCGCCACCTAAATAAATCTATTAACCCCTATTCCGCCACACCCCAACATCACCCACACTATAATAAATCTATTAACCCCTATTCTGCCACTCCCCGACATCGCCGCAACTAAATAAAGCTATTAAACCCTAAACCTCTGGCCTCCCACATCACTACCACTAAATAAACCTATTAACCCCTAAACCACCAGCCCCCCACATCGCAAAAATCTAAATTAAACTATATTAACCCCTGAACCTAACCTTAACCTAACCCTAACGTAACCCTAACCCTAAACCTAACACCCCCCAACTTTAACATAATTAAACTAGATCTAAACTAAGCTAGCTACAATATAACTAATTTATTTCACAGGTAAGTTTGTATTTATTTTAACTAGGTAGACTAGATAGTAAATAGTTATTAACTATTTACTAACTACCTAGTTAAAATAAATACAAACTTACCTGTGAAATAAATCCTAACTACCTTACACTAAAACCTAAAATGACAAAACATAAAAAACAAAATTATCCAAAATAAAAAAGAATTACATTTAATCTAATAGCCCTATCAAAAGAAAAAAGCCCACCCAAAATAAAAAAACCCTAGCCTACAAAAAACTACCAATGGCCCTTAAATGGCTTTTTGTGGGGCATTGCCCCAAAGATATCAGCTCTTTTACCTGTAAAAAAAACACAAAGACCCCCCAACAGTAAAACCCACCACCCAACCAACCCTCCAAAATAAAAAACCTAATTCTAAAAAAATCTAAGCTACCCATTGCCCTGAAAAGGGCATTTCTCTGGGCATTTAGCTCTTTTACTGCCCAAACCCTAAACTAAAAAAAAAAAAACACCCTAAAAAACCTTAAAAAAAGCCTAACACTAACCCCTGATGATCCACTTACAGTTTTTGAAGTCCCGCTTGAACGATCTTCATCCCGGAGTTGAAGTCTTTATCCAGGCGGCCTCTTCAATCTTCATCCCGGTGTTAAAGTCCTGATCCAAGCGGCGAGAAGTCTTCATCCAGGTGGCCTCTTCAATCTTCATCCCGGCGTTGAAGTGCTGATCCAAGCGGCAAGAAGTCTTCATCCAGGCGGTCTCTTCAATCTTCATCCAGGCGGCATCTTCTATCTTGATCCTGGAGGCGCGGAGCGGGTCCATCCTGAAGACATCTGGCGCAAAGCATCCTCTTCATACGATCGCCGCCCTACACTGAATCTTCAATGCAAGGGACGCAATTCAAGATGGCGTCCCTTGCTTTCCTATTGGCTGAAAAAAATCAGCCAATAGGAATTAGGGCTGCTAAAATCCTATTGGCTTTTTCAAATCAGTCAATAGGATTTAAGCAGCTCTCATTCTATTGGCTAATTCGAATTAGAGTAGTGTTAGTGTTAGAATTTTTTTAATGTGTAGTTAGTTTATTTAATTTGTAGTTAGTTTAATAATTATATTAGTTTAATAGGTAGTTTAAGCTTAGTTTTTTAAATTTGACTGGTAAGTTTTAATTTAATTTAAGCTAGGGAAATTATAAATTTAATATAAAGTTAGGGGGCGTTAGGTTTAGGGGTTACTAGTTTAATTTAGTTTATTTCGATGTGGGGGGCTTTCGGTTTAGGGGTTAATAATTTAGTTTGGTATATTTTGTTGTGGGGGGCTTGCATTTTAGGGGTTAATAGGTTTATTATAGTGGCGGCGGTGTAGGGCTTAATAACTTTAGTATAGTGGGGAGATGTGGATGGACGGAAAATTAGGGGTTAATAATATTTAAATAGTGTTTTTGATGTGGGAGGGCGGCGGTTTAGGGGTTAGTAACTTTAGCATAGTGGTGACGATGTCGGGGAGCGGCGGAATAGGAGTTAATACATTTTATTAGTGGTGACGATGTCGGGAGCGGCAGATTAGGGGTTAATACATGTATTATATTGTTTTCAATGCGGGAGGGCCTCAGTTTAGGGGTTAATATGTAGTTTATGGGTGTTAGTGTACTTTTTAACACTTTAGTTATGAGTTTTATGTTACAGATTTGTAGCGTAAAACTCATAACTACTGACTTTAGATGGCGTTACGGATCTTGTCGTTTTAGGCTGTAACGCAGGTTTTTTAGCCAGAACGCAAAACTTGTAATACCAGCGCTATGGGAATTCCATTAAAAAAACGTAATTTTTACGAGTTCGGTACTGACATTGCGTTACAGGCTAAAAGGCTTGCGGTACAGCTATACCGACAAGACTCGTAATGGCTACGTTAGGGAAAATGATGCGTTATGGGCCACAACGCTGCTATCTGACTCATAATGCTCAACTCGTTATCTAGCTGAATAGGAGCCATCTTGCCATTCGCAGGGACTGCCCCTTTTTAACGATCATTCCACCAAGGCAGCCCTGCGAGATCTGATGAAGTTTATGTCATCTAGCCCTGAATATTCAAAAAGAAAAGGATGGAACTCTCCAGCACTGCGAGATCTCTTTCATTTCTATATGTGAAGGAGAGCCAAGCCCAGTGCAATGCAGCACTGCATGATATGAGAGTTTTGGTAGACTTACACTTTGTGCTTTGTATTTTATATTACTTTACACTTTAGATAGGATCCTTTCAGTATTATTGCATTACAGCTTTGCACTTTCTCATTTATATTTTAATACATTTATAATTAATTCTAGAACTGATTTTACAGATTGAGGCCCATTTATCAAGCTCCGTGTGGAGCTTGTGGACCCGTGTTTCTGGTGAGTCTAAAGACTCGCCAGAAACAGCAGTTATGAAGCAGCGGTCTAAAGACTGAGGATGCTGACAGGAATCGCCACAATTCAACCCGATCGAGTACGATCGGGTTGATTGACACCTCCCTGCTGGCGGCCTATTGGCCGCGAGTCTGCAGGGGGCGGCGTTGCACCAGCAGGTCTTGTGAGATGCTGGTGCAATGCTGAATATGGAGAGCGTATTGGTCTCTGCATTCAGAGAGATCTTGCGGACCTGATCCGCACTGTCGGATCAGGTCCGCAAGACCTTTGATAAATAAGCCTCATTATGTTTATGCTTTGAAAGTTTCTGTGTTACTTTAACAAATTAGGAAACACAGTAGCTTTTTCAGTAGCTTTTACAAATGACATTGCACCTTGAATTTGCTACATTGCAAACAAAAACTGCCAGCTTCAGAAAGTGTGAGGGAGTTCCCATGGTATATCTGAAGCTCTCTCGCAAGTCTCTTTTTTAAGCATTTTAAACAAGCTGGTCTCACTGATTTGTCTCGCCAGCTGTATGCAGGTAAAGTTTGCTCAAAATTAACAATACACAAACAGAAAAGTAATTTATACTAAAATATAGACAGAAGCAAGTTAAATTGTAGAGAAAACATTTTAGTTTAATTTTGAATTGATGCAAATGGAGCCTTTTTATAAGCCACAAAGGTTCTCCAGTTACCTTTTCTCTCCCATGTGAAATTTTGTATTCCAAAGAGGTTTATTACTTTCTATGGCCTAGATTTAGAGTTTTGCGGCCAAAGGGGTGCGTTAGCTACGCGTGCTTTTTTTCTGGCCGCACCTTTTAAATACCTCTGGTATTGAGAGTTCACAGAATGGCTGCGTTAGGCTCCAAAAAAGGAGCGTAGAGCATATTTACCGCAACTTCAACTCTCGATACAAGCAGTGCTTACGGACGCGGCCAGCTTCAAAAACGTGCTTGTGCACGATTCCCCCATAGAAAACAATGGGGCTGTTTGAGCTGAAAAAAAACCTAACACCTGCAAAAAAGCCGCGTTCAGCTCCTAACGCAGCCCCATTGTTTGCTATGGGGAAACACTTCCTACGTCTGCACCTAACACTCTAACATGTACCCCGAGTCTAAACACCCCTAACCTTACACTTATTAACCCCTAATCTGCCGCCCCCGCTATCGCTGACCCCTGCATATTATTATTAACCCCTAATCTGCCGCTCCGTACACCTCCGCTACTTACATTATCCCTATGTACCCCTAATCTGCTGCCCCTAACACCGCCGACCCCTATATTATATTTATTAACCCCTAATCTGCCCCCCACAACGTCGCCTCCACCTGCCTACACTTATTAACCCCTAATCTGCCGAGCGGACCGCACCGCTATTATAATAAAGTTATTAACCCCTAATCCGCCTCACTCCCGCCTCAATAAACCTATAATAAATAGTATTAACCCCTAATCTGCCCTCCCTAACATCGCCGACACCTAACTTCAAACATTAACCCCTAATCTGCCGACTGGAGCTCACCGCTATTCTAATAAATGTATTAACCCCTAAAGCTAAGTCTAACCCTAACACTAACACCCCCCTAAGTTAAATATAATTTAAATCTAACGAAATAAATTAACTCTTATTAAATAACTTATTCCTATTTAAAGCTAAATACTTACCTGTAAAATAAACCCTAATATAGCTACAATATAAATTATAATTTTATTATAGCTATTTTAGGATTAATATTTATTTTACAGGCAACTTTGTAATTATATTAACCAGGTACAATAGCTATTAAATAGTTAAGAACTATTTAATAGTTACCTAGTTAAAATAATTACAAAATTACCTGTAAAATAAATCCTAACCTAAGTTACAATTAAACCTAACACTACACTATCAATAAATTAATTAAATACAATACCTACAATTATCTACAATTAAACCTAACACTACACTATCAATAAATTAATTAAATACAATATCTACAAATAACTACAATTAAATAAAATAACTAAAGTACAAAAAATAAAAAAGAACTAAGTTACAAAAAATTAAAAAATATTTACAAACATTAGAAAAAAATTACAACAATTTTAAACTAATTACACCTACTCTAAGCCCCCTAATAAAATAACAAAGCCCCCCAAAATAAAAAAAATGCCCTACCCTATTCTAAATTACAAAAGTTCAAAGCTCTTTTACCTTACCAGCCCTGAACAGGGCCCTTTGCGGGGCATGCCCCAAAGAATTCAGCTCTTTTGCCTGTAAAAAAAAACATACAATACCCCCCCCAACATTACAACCCACCACCCACATACCCCTAATCTAACCCAAACCCCCCTTAAATAAACCTAACACTAAGCCCCTGAAGATCTTCCTACCTTGTCTTCACCTCGCCGGGTATCACACCGATCCGTCCTGGCTCCAAAATCTTCATCCAAGCCCAAGCGGGGGCTAGACATCCATCATCCGGCGGCTGAAGAGGTCCAGAAGAGGCTCCAAAGTCTTCATCCTATCCTGGAAGAAGAGGCGATCCGGACCGGCAACCATCTTGATCCAAGCGGCATCTTCTATCTTCATCCGATGAGGACCGGCTCCATCTTGAAGACCTGCACCGCGGACCCATCTTCTTCTTCCGACGACTTCCCGACAAGACCTGGCAGACTACTTTTTAAACAAAACATGTACTATCCGAAGCAGCATCCCAACACCAACCTGCAAACTTCCAAAAACAGGCCCAGTTACTCCCTCTGCTTCCCTCTGCATTTTCCATCCAGTCACTGAGAATAAAGTCTCTTCATTACTATCTTCCTCACGCCTCACTACCTGCCTGCTCGACCCTATCCCTTCCCATCTAATACCCCCCCGTCTTCCACCCTCACTCCTGCTCTCACTCACATCTTCAACCTATCTCTCTCTACTGGTTCATTCCCATCTTCTTTCAAACATGCAAAGGTCACTCCCATACTCAACCCCCCCCCCCATTGACCCTAACTCTCCTGAAAGCTACTGCCCCATATCACTGCTTCCACTAACATCAAAACTCCTTGAAAAACTGGTTTACAATCACCTAATCCCACTTCCTGTCTACCAACTCCATGCTTGACCCCCTGCAATCTGGAGTCCGCTCCAAACACTCAACTGAGACTGCCCTTACCAAGGTTACTAACGAACGTTCTTCTTTCCGCTAAAAGTAATGTCCACTACTCCATTCTCATCTTACTTGACCTCTTAGCTGCCTTTGACACAGTTGACCACCCCCTCCTCCTACAGACCCTTAGCTCTTTTGGCCTCTGTGACACTGCTCTTTCTTGGACTCACTCTTATCTTTCCCACAGGTCTTTTTCTGTGTCATTTGCTGGTGACTCCTCCTCTCCAATGCCTCTGTCTGTTGGAGTACCTCAAGGATCTGTTCTGGGTCCTCTACTCTTCTCCATTTATTTATACTTCTTCACTGGGTAAACTTATCAACAGCTATGGATTCAAATATCACTATTATGCTGATGACACCCAGATCTACCTCTCCACTCCCGCTCTCTCTCCCTATGTTCTTTCTCATGTCAGCGACTGCTTATCTGGTATTTCTTCCTGGATGGCCTCTCATCACCTAAAGATTAACATGTCTCCTGAGCTCCTTCTAATCACTCCCTCAAGCTCTACACCAACTTCTGACTTTTCTATCTCTGTTGTGATGGCATCAACATCTCCCCATTGCCCCAAGTCCGCTGCCTTGGAGTTACACTTGAATCAAATCTATCCTTTGTCCCCCACATCCAATCGTTTTTTTCATCCTGCCGCAACCACCTACACAATATTTCCAAGATTCACCCTTTCGGAGCGTTAACACCACAAAGCAAATAAAGCACTCCCTTGTTATTTCCCGACTTTACTGCAATAACCTACTTACTGGCCTTCCTCTTTCCCGCCTCTCCCCCCTTCAATCCATCCTAAATGCCTCTGCCAGGTTAATCCACCTTTCCCATTGCTCTGTATCTGCTGCACCTCTCTGCAAGTCTCTTCATTGGCTCCCCATTCACAGCAGAATTAAATTCAAAATTCTCACCCTTTCATACAAAGCTCTCACCAATGCCGCTCCCCACTACCTATCCTCTCTAATCAACAAGTATACTCCAGCCCGCCCACTAAGATCCAATAATGACCTGCTCCTTGCATCTTCGACTATCACCTCTTCCCATGCTAGACTGCAGGACTTCTGTCATGCCGCACCTACCCTCTGGAACACTCTCCCTCATCTTGTCGGGGTTTCCTCTAATGTTTCTTCTTTTAAATGCTCCCTGAAGACATATTTATTCAGAGAAGCCTACCACTGAACTCAATAATAAATTAATTTCACTTACCTAACATTTCCCTCATCCAACTCTGCATTAACATCTTTCTCAATCTTGCAGTCCTCACCTCCTGTTTTTCAACCTCCTACCCTTCTAGATTGTAAGTTCCCACGGGAATAGGGTCCATTATTCCTCCTGTATGTGTTTGTAAAATGTTGTCTTGTCTCTTACAAGTTTTATTACATTGTTTTATCTAAATAAATTGTACCCATGGACAGTGCTGCGGAATATGTTGGCGCTTTATATATAAAGTATAATATATATATATATATATATATATATCATATTCAGAACTTTTTCCACCTTTAATGTGACCTATAAACTGAACAACCTGATTGAAAAACAAACTGAAACTTCTAGGTGGAGGGAAGTAAACATAAAAAAATAAAATAATATGGTTGCATAAGTGTGCACACTCCATAACTGGGGATGTAGCTGTGTTTAGAATTGAGCAATCACATTCAAAATAATGTTAAATAGGAGTTAGTACACACCTGCCATCATTTAAAATGCCTCTGATTAACCCCAAATAAAGTTCAGCTGTTTTAGTAGGTCTTTCCTGACATTTTCTTAGTCGCAACCTACAGCAAAAGCCATGGTTCGCAAAGAGCTTCCAAAGCATCAGAGGGATCTCATTGTTAAAAGGTATCAGTTAGGAGAATGGTACAAAATAATTTCCAAGGCATTAGATATACCATGGAACACAGTGAAGACAGTCATCATCAAGTGGAGAAAACATGGCGCAACAGTGACATTACCAAGAACTGGATGTCCCTTCAAAATTGATGAAAAGACGAGAAGAAAACTGGTCTGGGAGGCAGCCAAGAGGCCTACAGCACCATTAAAGGAGCTGCAGGAATATCTGGCAAGTACTGGCTGTGTGGTGCATGTGACAACAATCGCCCGTATTCTTCATATGTCTGGGCTATGGGGTAGAGTGGCAAGACGGAAGTCTTTGCTTACGAATAAAAACATCCAAGCCCAGCTAAAAGGTGTTCTGGTTTGAAGAAACCAAGATTAAACTTTTTGGCCATAATTCCAAAAGATATATTCGGCGCAAACAACAACACTGCATATAACCAAAAGAACACCATACCCACAGTGAAGCATTTTGGTGGCAGCATCATGCTTTGGGTCTGTTTTTGTTCAGCTTGAACTGGGGCCTTAGTCAAGGTAGAGGGAATTATGAACAGTTCCAAATACCAGACAATATTGGCACAAAATCTTCAGGCTTCTGCTAAAAAAGAGGAACTTCATCTTTCAGCATGACAACGCCCCAAATCATACATCCAAATCAACAAAGGAATGGCATCACTAGAAGAAGATTAAAGTTTTGGAATGGCCCAAGTCAAGCCAAAACCTGGATCCAATCGAAAATCTGTGGGGTGATCTTAAGTGGGCTGTGCACTGTGCACAAGAGATGCCCTCACAATCTGACAGATTTGGAGTGTTTTTGCAAAGAAGAGTGGGCAAATCTTGCCAAGTCAAGATGTGCCATGTTTAAAAACTCATACCCAAAAAGACTGAGGGCTGTAATAAAATTAAAGGGTGCTTCCATATGCAACCATATTTTTTTAGTTTTTATTTCTACTTCCCTCCACCTAAAAGATTTTAGTTTGTTTTGCATTTGAGTTGTACAGTTTATAGGTCACATTAAAGGTGGAAAACGTTCTGAAATGATTTATCTTTGTCTCATTTGTTTACATCACAGAAACATTACATTTTAACAGGGGCGACTTTTTATATCCACTGGTAGACTTTTTATATCCACTGTATATATATATATATATATATATATATATATATATATATATATATATATATATATATATATATATATATACAGTATCTCACAAAAGTGAGTACACCTCTCACATTTTTGTAAATATTTTATTATATCTTTTCATGTGACAACACTGAAGAAATGACACTTTGCTACAATATAAAGTAGCGAGTGTACAGCCTGTATAACGGTGTAAATTTGCTGCCCCCTCAAAATAACTCAACACACAGCAATTAATGTCTAAACCGTGGGGCAACAAAAGTGAGTACAAATTGGGCCAAAAGTGTCAATATTTTGTGTGGCCACCATTATTTTCCAGCACTGCCTTAACCCTCTTGGGCATGGAGTTCACCATAGCTTCACAGGTTGCCCCTGGAGTCCTCTTCCACTCCTCCATGACGACATCACAGAGCTGGTGGATGTTAGAGACCTTGCGCTCCCCCACCCTCCATTTGAGGATGCCCCACAGATGCTCAATAGGGTTTAGGTCTGGAGACATACTTGGCCAGTCCATCACCTTTGTCCTCAGCTTCTTTAGCAAGGCAGTGGTCGTCTTGGAGGTGTGTTTGGGGTCATTATCATGTTGGAATACTGCCCTGCAACCCAGTCTTCTAAGGGAGGGGGTCATGCTCTGCTTCAGTATGTCACAGTACATGTTGACATTCATGGTTCCCTCAATTAACTGTAGCTCCCTAGTGCCAGCAGTACTCATGCAGGCCCAGACCATGACACTCCCACCACCATGCTTGACTGTAGGCAAGATAAATTTGTCTTTGTACTCCTCACCTGGTTGCCGCCACACACGCTTGACACCATCTGAACCAAATAAGTTAATCTTGGTCTCACCGGACCACAGGACATGGTTCCAGTAATCCATGTCCTTGTCTTCAGCAAACTGTTTGTGGGCTTTCTTGTGCATCATCTTTAAAAAGAGGCTTCCTTCTGGGACAACAGCCATGCAGGCCAATTTGATGCAGTATGCGGCATATGGTCTGAACACTGACAGGCTGACTCCCCACCCCTTAAACCTCTGCAGCAATGCTCGCAGCATTCATACGTCTATTTCCCAAAGACAACCTCTGGATATGATGCTGAGCACATGCACTCAACTTCTTTGGCCGACCATGGCGAGGCCTGTTCTGAGTGAAACCTGTCCTGTGAAACCGCTGTATGGTCTTGCCCACCGTGCTGCAGCTCAGTTTCAGGGTCTTTGGCAATCTTCTTATAGCCTAGGCCATCTTTATGTAGAGGAACAATTCTTTTTTTCAGATCCTCAGAGTTCTTTGCCATGAGGTGCCATGTTGAACTTCCAGTGACCAGTATGAGAGAGTGTGAGAGCGATAACACCAAATTTAACACACCTGCTCAACATTCACACCTTAGACCTTGTAACACTAACGAGTCACATGACACCGGGGAGGGAAAATGGCTAATTGGGCCCAATTTGGATATTTCCAATTAGGGGTGTACTCAGTTTTGTTGCCAATGGTTTAGACATTAATGACTGTGTGTTGAGTTATTTTGAAGGGACAGCAAATTTACACTGTTATACAGGCTGTACACTCACTACTTTACATTGTAGCAAAGTGTCAGTTCTTCAGTGTTGTCACATGAAAAGATATAATAAAATATTTAAGATAATGTGAGGGGTGTACTCACTTTTGTGAGATACTGTATATATATAAATGCAAGGCTGTATTCCATTAAGCACCTCTTACAATGACATGCGATTCAATTCAATCTATTAAATACAACTTTACATTCAAATTTCAGATGTTACATATGAATATTACATTTGTCCTCAACAATGAATAACTTCCACAGCACTCCCAATGCAGCATCCATTAACCATCACTAACACTGACTAGTAACAAGGGGTTAACATAAATTTGAGATAGTCACATGTAAACATGGTTGGCCAGATTACGAGTTTTGCGTTAGGAGCTGTGCGATGCTAACAAGCCGTTTTTACTCACCGCTCAGTTACCGGTAGCACTGGTATTACAGGTTTTTGCAAACCCAGCGTTAACAGGCAAGAAGTGAGCGAAGAGCACCGGAATAGGTAGATAAGCTTGGGAAGCATCATCATCTTGAGGGCTGCTACTCTACCCATCCACGATATTTCACTGTATCTCTGGGAGGCAAGCTCTAGAGTGATTTTCTTTAACAAAGCCTCATAATTCTCTTTGAGTATAAGGGATTTAGTGTGTGAGAGGAATACTCCCAAGTGCCGTATGCCCTTCGTAGAGCACCGGAAAGAGTAGTGAGACTGAATCCTACTTCTCTCCTGCGAAGGAATATTAAGGAAATATGCTTCAGTTTTGTCAACATTGACCTTATAATAGGAGAGCTCCCCGAATCTCTTCATTAATTGCAGTAGGAAGGGGAGGGAGTCTAGTGGTTCCATGAGGAAGACCGTGAGATCGTCCGCAAACAGTGCCAGCTTCTGGACGGTGTCATGTAGCTGGAGGCCCTGTATATCAGGACATTTTCTAATAGCCACCCCTAGGGGCTCTATTGCTAGGACAAACAGCAGTGGAGACAAGGGACACCCCTGTCTGGTACCATTGCATATCTGGATCTGACCTCTGACCACTGCTGTGGGAGATGAGTATAGCGCCTTAACCGCCTTCCCGTAGCCTTCCGGTACTCCGAATGCCGCCAAGGGAGGCCCAAGTCTGCGGCCTCAGGGTATATGTTTAACAGACACCGGGTGTTATCTGAGCCTTGTCTGTTTAGAACGAATCCTACTTGGTCAAGATGTACGATAGTCTCGAGATGGTTAGTTAGTCTATTGGCTAGCATTTTAGCAGAGATTTTTGCATCAACATTAATGAGTGAGATTGGCCTATAGCTAGAGCACTGGGCCGGGTCCTTTCCTTCTTTATGTATAGTGGTAATGTTAGCCTCCAAGTACTCAGGGACAAAGCTACCCTTTTCTGCTACACTTGTGAATAGTCGGAGTAGTATTGGGGCTAGTATCGGGCTGAGGGTCTGGTAGAAAGTAACTGAGGATCCATCTGGGCCCAGGGCCTTATGGGGGCGAGACTGGCTATAGCTACCTTAACTTCTGCTATCGTGAAACATGCATCTAAAGCCTCCCTAGTGTCCTCTGATAGAGTAGGCAGATCTAGCTCCCTCAGAAATTTATCGATATCATCGGAATTCGCCATTTCTGATGGCTCTGAGGTGGCTATATTATATAAGGACGAATAGTAGTGGGTAAAAGCTGCTCCTATTTCCTTAGGTGAGTGGGCCATTCCGTTATGAGTTTTAATTGCAGCGATCCTACTCTTTTGCGTTCTTTTGCGAAGTTTGGGGGCTAATAATCTATCTGCTCTATTACCTTTATAGTAGTATAACTGTTTTAGTCTGTGTAGATTATCTTGCACTCTTAATGTTTCACATCTGACTATCTCTTCTCTAATAAGGCCTATCTGTAGGGCTATCTGAGGCCTAGGATTCTCCTTATTAGAAGTCTCTAGATTGTGTAGGTCTCCATACATTTTAGCTAGGGAGCGGGATGCTGATTTGCGGTATTGGGCTGTTTTTTTTATAAAGTGTCCATGGAGATAAGCTTTAAGAGCTGCCCATATCATGTCTTTGTCTGTGGTAGGTATGTCGTTGTGAGTTAGGAAGTCTGTGATTGTCGTTGTGAGTGACGGAAGTTCTATGTCCGATAACCACTGTTCAGGAAGCCTCCACGAGGGTCTACTCATTGGTGGCTGTATGGTAGTAAGGTCTAAGTAGACCATGTCATGATCTGACCATGTACATGGTTTAATAGAGGGGTTGGTGAATTGGTCTAGGGTCCAGGGGTCACAAAGTATGTAGTCAATTCTCGAGTAGGATGTGTGGCTCCTAGAGAAATGTGTATAATCTCTTTCGGTGGGTGCTAAACATCTCCACGCATCGTACATGTCGTACTGGAGTTTACAGAATGCATTAGAGATCGAGGAAATATTACGATCTGCGTGTGTTGTCAGTTTTGATTGTTTGTCTTTTAGTGGATCCCACACCATATTGAAATCCCCCCCCCCCCAATTATCAAGTGCCCCCTTTTGAGTTGAGATACTCGGGCTAAGAGTTTTCGTAGAAAGGGGATTTGTCTAGAATTAGGTGCATAGACAGAGACTAAAGTATACAGTACCCCTTCTAGTGTACAAACTAATATGAGAAATCTGCCCTTGTCATCTCTTTCAACGTGCTCGAGTTGAAAAGCCAGGTCTTTGGTAACCAGAATGGCCACCCCTTTGGACTTCTCTTCAGCATTAGTTGCTGCCTCACATATGGGATAGTTCCTGAATGTCCTGGCGGTCTGGGGACCTCCAGTCCAGTGTGTCTCTTGAAGAAATAGGACATGTATTTTGTGGGTCTGTAGATATTTCTGTAGGAGCTGTCTTTTCGTTGGTGAATTTAGACCCTGCGTGTTTAATGTGGCTATTCTCATAGGTGCCATGGTGTGAGCAGGGGTAGAGGAGAGGGGGAGAGGAGAAGGGGAGGAGAAGGGAGCAAAAGGGGAAAGCTTGGGCCAAGGGTTCACAGGTAGCATCAAGAGGTCTAGGATGTCGAAAGAATTTAATATAGGAACCCTTCTTGATTAAATAAACTCGCTATGGATAGGAGCACAAGAACCCTGGAGACTATATCCAAAAGAGTACACACTTTCGCAATGAGTGTTCCCGTTGGTACACAACCAACGGAACACAACTAGAATTTGATGGGGCGGAGTGCAGCAGAGAGGAGTCATGCTCCCCGCCAGTCCTAATGGCTAATGATAAATACATGAATGTAAACAGAAACATAGCATACAAAACAACAATATTAGCATGAACAATAACATTTTAAATCAAGGGTCTTGAGGGAGACCCTATAGCTCTCATACAGGGGGACCAAAAGTTGCGTGGTACACCTATATGACAGCATCAGGCAGGAGATTTACCAGAAGTGGGCAATTATCCTATTCTTAATTAATGGTTAGTGACAGTCTACGATGCATTTGCTAAGACCATGTATTGCAATCTAAACTACCTATACTATCTAACTGATCTCTTGGTATCTATTCGTCTGAACATCCTGAACCTACTCTTGAGGCCCACATAGTCAACAAACCTCACATTATAACATAGCATTTCCAACAAAATAACTATGACAGCATTCCTGCACAGGCAAAGTCCAATTTCAGTCCTTACTCTATATATATAGTACAGTCAGTTATTTTACATCAGACACATTTGAATGATCTCACCCATCTTCATCTGTCATCTCGGATCTCCGCTAAACAGGCAAGGAAAGGTGGACCCTTCCCCACCCAAGTCTCTCGACCCATGAGTAAATAGCTGATGTAGCTGTGAGCAGGTCCATTATGATTTCTCAGGTGTGGGTGAATCTCTAGGGGCCTGAGCCTTTTTTGAGGTTGGCGCAGATCTTTGCGGGAGCAGGTTCCATACTGGTGCTGAGGCTCTCAGTCCATTTTCTTTAATGCGATCAGAAGGACGGTCCTCTGGGTCTTCTGGGAGTAGTTTCCATCTCTGTAGCAACTCCCGTGCTTGTTGTGGAGTGGAGGCAATAAATTGGAGACTATCTTTAGTTATAAATAGTCTTACCGGGAATCCCCATCTATATTTCAATCCCTGTTCTCTCAATATTTTGGTGAATGGTTGGTAATGTCTCCGTAGCTGAAGGGTATGTGGTGAAAGATCAGGTAAATCTGTAGCTCTGAATATTTATCTAGTAAAGCCTTGTCTTTGGCTAGAGTTCGGAGGAGTTTTTCTCTGAAGGTGTAATAATGGAGTTTAGCAATAACATCTTGTGGTTTTCCTTCGTCTGCTGATCGGAGTCTGGGTGCTCTATGCACTCTATCTATGAGTGCTTCATCCCCCACAGTTTGTCCTAGCGCTGCCTTGAACAGATCCTGTAGGTATGGTTCTAGATCTTGTTGTAAAACTGACTCTGGGATCCCCTTTATGCGGATATTCATGCGGCGTGACCTGTCCTCCAGATCCGCCAGTTTTAATTCCAGATCTGAGATCTGGCATGCCAATCCCTGTAAGTAGCTGAGGAGGTTAGTGTGATCTATTGCTAGATCTTCTTGTTTTCGCTCTAGTGCCTCTGTGCGCTCGTTGATTATACCAATGTCTCTCTTCAGGTCAGCGTGTGATCTGTCAATTTTTTTCGACAGGGAGTCATGGTGTGATGCCAAGAGTGATCTAATTGTGTCCATTGCATTATTTGAGAGATTTTCTGTCGCGGGGTAGTCGTTGGGACTTGACTTTACTAGGCTGTGTCTCTGAGACGCTTTCTGTATCTGAGCCTTCATCTCCTGAACCCATGTGGGTTGAGTTGGCTGTGTACTGAAAATGATCAGCTACCGTTCTCTTTGGTGTACTATGAGCTTTTTGCTTTCGCTAATGTAGTTGTGACATTGTGATGTAGGAGTAGAGGTTCTTGCTGGTTGCGGATCTGCTTAGTAGCGATGAGGACCTGCTCTTTTGCTAGTATTCTATAACTGTTTCATGGATTGGCGGGGGAGGTGACTGTCGCCTAGTGGTTTACATATTACATCAGTCCAGTAGCAACAGAGAGAAAAGAGTGGCTTAACTTGTGTTAGGGATCAGGTCTTCGTATCTGTAGTAAGGGCCCAATTGCTTGCGCCTCTAGAGAATATGTTGCCGTGAAAGCAGCTGGTCTCTCTCCAGTGGAGGTGTCTCCTATAGACGATGCGGGATAGGGTACTTGGGTTATGACCCACAGGCAAGAAGGGCCAGCGGGAAAGGGGGAAGAGAGACCAGATCTTTGGGTTTCTGAGGCGGTTAATGGGAGGTTATCTTGCCGCCCCTCTGTCTGTTCAAATCGTTAACACAGCGACAGGTTTGGTCTGAGGGTGTAGGCGCCCTTTTGTTAGGTCTCGATGTGTTGTCTGGTACAATGTTCTATGGTAACTGGGTTATACTTTCAATATCTAGGCCTTTCTGACCTGTTGCTGACAAAAATAAAAGTCCCAGCTCCTTACTCAGTTGCTTCTGTTGTCCTCCCCTAAGTCTGTGAAGGCTCCTTCCTATATCCCACAGTTCTTGTATAAGCTCCGATTACAGCACCCCAGCTCTCATCCCAAACAGTTACCGCTTTACAGGAGGGAACAGTTGTTGATGCAAGGGTACCTGTTAGTATGTTATGCAGGTAAGTTGTGTGCAGCTGTACTTAGTTATCTGTGTAGTATAGAAAAAAAACAGAGCAGCCCCAGCAAGTAAAGGTGGAAGTCTTTGGAGTAAATAAAAGCTGTTTACATTAAATCTCCTTAACTTTTACAGCACTAGAGCTTGGGGCCTTGCAACCAAAAACAAAAATAGGACTAAGATTTGTGTGGTTTGAGTACTGCAGCTTTTGAGTTTCACCTACTATGCGGTTAGTTAGCTGAGCCCCCAGTATTGAAAAGTCTGTGGGCTATCCCTATCATGGTTTAGATAGAGCATGCAAGTTTAAACAGTTTTCTCAAGTACTTCTAGTATCAAATTTGCTGTGGTATTTTGTTGAAAAGTCAGCTCCAGAGCAGCAATACACTACTGTGTGCTAGCTGAGCAAATCCGGTAAGCAAATGACAAGAGGAATTTATGTGCAGCCACCAATCACCAGCTCACTTGGGCTACAAGTAAATTGGATATTTGTTTAAAATTGAATGCTCTGTCTGACCCATGAAAGGTTCATTTTGACTTTACTTTAAGCATCATCACAAGCTGCCTATTTTATTACAGTACTTCACTGTAGTGATGTCGCGAATAGTTTGCCGGCGAAAAGTTCCCAGCGAACATAGCATGTTCGTGTTCGCCGCGGCAGGCGAACATATGCGATGTTCGATCCGCCCCCTATTCGTCATCATTGAGTAATACTTTGACCCTGTACCTCCCAGTCAGAAGACACATTCCAGCCAATCCGCAGCAGACACTCCCTCCCAGACCCTCCTACCTCCTAGACAACATCCATTTTAGATTCATTGGAAGCTGCATTCTTAGTGAGAGGAGGGACAGTGTAGCTGCTGATGATTTAATAGGGAAATTGGTAGCTAGGCTAGTGTATTCAGTGTCCACTACAGTCCTGAAGGACTCATCTGATCTCTGCTGTAAGGACAGCACCCCAAAAAGCCCTTTTTAGGGCTAGAACATCAGTCTGCTTTTTTTTTTTTCCTGTCTAATCTAATTGCAGTTGCCTGCCTGCCTGCCAGCGTGTGTGTCAGGCTCACAGCGTATACTGTGCCCACTTGCCCAGTGCAACTCATATCTGGTGTAACAGTAGTGTAGATTTAAAAAAACAACAACACTTTTTTGACTGTGTTAAATAATAGCAGATATTTTCCTTCACACGTGCGCGTTTCAGGGCCTGCCTGCCAGGGCACAGTGTCACCCCAGTGCAACTCATATCTGGTGTAACAGTAGTGTAGATTTAAAAAAAAAACAACACTTTTTTGACTGTGTTAAATAATAGCAGTCAGTTTCCTTCACACGTGTGCGTTTCAGTGCCTGCCTGCCAGGGCACAGTGTCACCCCAGTGCAACTCATATCTGGTGTAACAGTAGTGTAGATTTAAAAAAACAAAAAACTTTTTTGGCTGTGTTAAATAATAGCAGTCCGTTTCCTTCACATGTGTGCGTTTCAGGGCCTGCCTGCCAGGGCACAGTGTCACCCCAGTGCAACTCATATCTGGTGTAACAGTAGTGTAGATTTAAAAAAAAAAACAACACTTTTTTGACTGTGTTAAATAATAGCAGTCAGTTTCCTTCACATGTGTGCGTTTCAGTGCCTGCCTGCCAGGGCACAGCATCACCCCAGAGCAACTCACATCTGGTGTAACAGTAGTGTAGATTTATAAAAAACACTTTTTTGACTGTGTTAAATAATAGCAGTCAGTTTCCTTCACACGTGTGCGTTTTCAGTGTCTCCCCAGTGCAACTCATATCTGGTGTAACAGTAGTGTAGATTTTAAAAAAAAAAACACTTTTTTGACTGTGAAATAATAGCAGTCAGTTTCCTTCACACGTGTGCGTTTCAGTGCCTGTCTGCCAGGGCACAGTGTCTCCCCAGTGCAACTCATATCTGGTGTAACAGTAGTGTAGATTTAAAAAAAAAACAACACTTTTTTGACTGTGTTAAATAATAGCAGTCAGTTTCCTTCACACGTGTGCATTTCAGGGCCTGCCTGCCAGGGCACAGTGTCACCCCAGTGCAACTCATGTCTGGTGTAACAGTAGTGTAGATTTAAAGTGAATGTAAATTTTCCTGTTATTAATAAAAAATTATTCATCCTAGCTGTATTAGCAAAATCACATTGTTTTTTTATTAAAAAATTGAAAATCTACGATTATATTCGAGTTTTTTTACTTATCTCTGTTTGTGCTTTCAGCTCCTCCCATCCATTACTTCCCTGTTTCCTTCCTCATAACGTCTAGAGCGGTCCCACCCGCTCTATGACGTTTAGCAATGCTCGTTCACGGTTTTCTTAATCTTGTGCGCATGCGTTTAACTTTCAGTGACTGATTTGCGCATGCGTTTGTGAACCTCATTGCGATCGCGATCGTAGTAATCTAACTAGTCCGAGTCAATAGAGTACTGTTGTGGCTCCTGGCTTTTTATGCGCATGCGAACAGCGTGAACGCGCAGGGCTTCGATATCCAGCTGTTTGTTTTACGCATGCGAATAGAAAATACTCATGAGCACAAAGAAAAAATTATGTTTGAGAAAAGGGGCTGGACGCCACGGGGTAATGACGATTATTTGTTGTGTTAAGTGTCAATCAAATTACAAAAAGCGGAACAAAATGGCGGGCGGAGGGAGAGAGCGAGACGAAGATAACTAGATAAGTCTAATAATAGCTCTAATGTTATTTATTTAAAAAAATGATGACTTAAACTTATGCTATTTTTGGTTGCTCAAGCTTTTCGCATTGTGTGTTATCTGTGACTTTACATCCACATTAAAAAAAAACAAACACTTTTTTGACTGTGTTAAATAATAGCAGTCACTTCACATGTGTGCGTTTCAGGGCCTGCCTGCCAGGGCACAGTGTCACCCCAGTGCAACTCATATCTGGTGTAACAGTAGTGTAGATTTAAACAAAAAAACACTTTTTTGACTGTGTTAAATAATAGCAGTCAGTTTCCTTCACACGTGTGAGTTTCAGGGCCTGTCTGCCAGGGCACAGTGTCACCCCAGTGCAACTCATATCCGGTGTAAAAGTAGTGTAGATTAAAAAAAAACAACACTTTTTTGACTGTGTTAAATAATAGCAGTCAGTTTCCTTCACACATGTGCGTTTCAGTGCCTGCCTGCCAGGTCACAGTGTCACCCCAGTGCAACTCATATCTGGTGTGACAGTAGTGTAGATTTAAAAAAAAACAATTTTTTGACTGTGTTAAATAATAGCAGTCAGTTTCCTTCACACGTGTGCGTTTCAGGGCCTGCCTGCCAGGGCACAGTGTCACCCCAGTGCAATTCATATCTGGTGTAACAGTAGTGTAGATTTAAAAAAGCAACACTTTTTTGACTGTGTTAAATAATAGCAGTCATTTTCCTTCACACGTGTGCGTTTCAGTGCCTGCCTGCTAGGGCACAGTGTCACCCCAGTACAACTCATATCTGGTGTAACAGTAGTGTAGAGTTAAAAAAAACAACACTTTTTTGACTGTGTTAAATAATAGCAGTCATTTTCCTTCACACGTGTGCGTTTCAGTGCCTGCCTGCCAGGGCACAGTGTCACCCCAGTGCAACTCATATCTGGTGTAACAGTAGTGTAGATTTAAAAAAAACAACACTTTTTTGACTGTGTTAAATAATAGCAGTCAGTTTCCTTCACATGTGTGCGTTTCAGGGCCTGCCTGCCAGTGCACAGTGTCACCCCAGTGACACTGGGGTGACACTACCTGATCAATACAACATCATACCTGATGTTTTAAAGCATGTTATTCCAAACAATTTAGGAATGTTAGGTGATTTATGTTAGGTGTCACCCCAGTGCAACTCATATCTGATGTAACAGTAGTGTAGATTAAAAAAAAAACAACACTTTTTTGACTGTGTTAAATAATAGCAGTCATTTTCCTTCACACGTGTGCGTTTCAGTGCCTGCCTGCCAGGGCACAGTGTCACCCCAGTGCAACTCATATCTGGTGTAACAGTAGTCAGTTTCCTTCACACTTGTGAGTGTCAGGGCCTGCCTGCGAGGGCACAGTGTCACCCAGCAGTCAGTTTCCTTCACACGTGTGCGTTTCAGTGCCTGCCTGCCAGGGCACAGTGTCACTCCAGTGCAACTCATATCTGGTGTAACAGCAGTGTAGATTTAAAAAAAACAACAACACTTTTTTGACTGTGTTAAATAATAGCAGTCGGTTGTTTCCGTCACACGTGTGCATTTCAGGGCCTGCCTGCCAGGGCACAGTGTCACCCCAGTGCAACTCATATCTGGTGTAACAGCAGTGTAGATTTAAAAAAAACAACAACACTTTTTTGACTGTGTTAAATAATAGCAGTCATTTTCCTTCACACGTGTGCATTTGAGAGCCTGCCTGCCAGGGCACAGTGTCACCCCAGTGACACTGGGGTGACACTACCTGATCGATACAACATCATACCTGATGTTTTAAAGCACGTTATTCCAAACAATTTAAGAATGTTAGAGGATTTATGCCCTTTATGGCTTAAAACCAGACTCTCTCTGCATCAACTATGTAATTTTCCATGGGAGTTTTGCCATGGATCCCCCTCCGGCATGCCACAGTCCAGGTGTTAGTCCCCTTGAAACAACTTTTCCATCACTATTGTGGCCAGAAAGAGTCCCTGTGGGTTTTAAAATTCGCCTGCCCATTGAAGTCAATGGGGGTTTGCCCGGTTCGCGACATCACTACTTCACTGTATTATATCCGCTGTATTTGTTATCACTTAAAGGGACATGAAACATCTTGAGACTTTATGTAACAAACTAATTATGCACAGTAACATATGTTACTCCCTTTACTGTAATTTAATTCTCAAAAATCTGAGCTCTAATGCAGTCTGCAAACTATTGACCTCAACAGGGTTCCTCAGATAAGGAACTGCAAAACCATGCAAGATGCGGCTACTGGAAAACAGCTGCAGCAGAAAAGTAATCACAAATTCCTCTAGTATGTTAAATTATTGCACAAACTACATATTAAAAGGCGTTGTATGTACCTTCAGCTGGCATTCTACAGGTAACCTGTATACACTTGTCTATACTAGAACATCACCATCTATTGTTTCACTATACTTTATAATTTCCAACATCTGCTGGCTAGCACAGGGGAAAGAGAATGTGTGAAGGTTTTAGAGGGTTGTTAGCATAGGTTTCTCCAGGGGGCAAGGGAGGATATCAACCCCCCCATGCATAGTACACACACACTCACACACACATACACACAAATATATACACAAGCACACACATATATACACAAACACACACACAAATGTATACACAAACACACACATACACACACATATATACACAAACACACATATATACACAAACACACATACATACATACAAGCACACACACACATACATAGAAGCACACACACATACACACATATAAACACAAACACACATACATACATACAAACACACACATACATACACACATAAAAACACACATGAATACACTAACACGTACATACAAGCACATAAACACACACATACATACATACAAACATACACACACTCAAACACATACAAATATACACACACTCACAAACCTACAAACACAGTACATACGCATACATACAGACACAGACACACATACAAACACACACATTAACACACATACACAAATACAGTACATATGCATGCATACAGACACAAGCGCACACACAGATACACAAATACTTAAACATGCACACATATAGACCCATCAACATACATTCACACATACATACATGTATACACCCACACATATCAAACACAAACACAACTACACATACATACATAAACACACACATACTAAAACAAGTTGACATTTTTCAATACAGCTACTTAATTTGTATTTAAATTTAAACTTTGGACCTCTTGAGTTACAGCTTAGAGTTTCTCCATCTTTGATTAGAAAGGCTGTAAAAGATAAGAATGGGTTAATTTGAATATCTAATATGCAAAATGTGCTGCATTAAGAGTCATACTATTCGCATCAAGCATTGTATAGATCAGGCACATTTGTCATAGCTAAGCCTGTGAACAGAATAATTCTTCTTTTGTAGCTCCATTAGTAAAATAAACTTGTCACATCACTATTGACAATTCTTTTATATGGTCTGTAATGTAATTAAGAATTTTTAATGAAGTTAAATGCACTTGAGTTATTAGTATAGGAATACAAACAGGAAAGTATTTATCTGCTATATTGCAGGGTATTTCTAATGGATTGAGAGTTGGAATTTCATATAAAAGGGAGTCAAACACATCCAAGTTAAATGCATAGTTTTAATTCCAAGGACTGAAATGAGTACTATTAAAGGGCTACCTTCAGACTTTAATATAACGGGGTTTTAGTTTTGCATAGTAAAACAACTTTGTAATATATTTTCATTGCTTTTTCCTCTGAAAATAGTGGCTTTTCTAACTCTCAGAACTGAAAAAGCACACTGCAGATTTATTAAGACTAACCCTACTGTGACGGATACCTCGGCTACCCCGACTGGGTAGTTCCGCCAAATGGGTCCTGCTTCCTCCCTGCCGTCTGCAGCTATGTAGCTGGCAAGTGACCACAGCCTGTAGCCACCCCTGATGCCTGACAGCACCGGTACTCAGGGTCCCACCCTGTGGCAGACTCCAGCTACCCAGACTAGGTAGCTCTTCCAGAGTGTCCTTCCTCTGCCTGGAACAGGCTGCTATGTAGCTCAGGAAAGTGATTCTAGCAGGAGCCCACCCAAATAACTAGACATACTAGCATTCAGGTGAAACAGGAACTGATTTTATTGAAAACACACACTCTTTTTATACAGACAGCTCATCTTGATAAGAATACAAGACAATGCCAAAGTTTTCCCGCGATTCCCGCCCCTCCAGACAGCCCGGCACCTCCATAGGAGCCACAGTCTCACATAATCCCAATACCTAGGGATGGCGGTTTCGGGGTGATCCCGGTGGAGTGGTGGCACTTCCAGGGTGTCATTTTAAAGCTCTCAGTCCCCAGATGCCAGTCCAAAAATCTGCATGATTCGTTACTGGGGACTGGAGTTACAGTCCGTTAAAGTTATGGAGTTAGGGCTGTCAAAAAACCCCAGTTCCCAAAGGAGCTCCCCTCTGATAATTGCCACAGCTCTTGTCCTCCCTAGGGGCTACCAATCCCCAAAAGAGCGGATCTCTGGGGCAAAGGGCTGCTGGAGCGACCAGGGGTAAAGTTAGCGGGTGTCCTGCTGTCCTGTGGCCGACCGGGAGTTCCAGGAGTCCGGCCAGCCTGAGAGGAGTTAAGCGGGTGTCCGTTGTGAGGTGGCCGACCGGGAGTTCCAGGAGCCTGACCAGCCTAGGAGGGTTAGTCACATAATGCAAAGTCCCAAACAAGTTTGCTAAGGCCAGCTCCCAAACAATTGCTGTTCCACAAGTTACAGTGTCCTTAAGTTCCATGGCCAAACTGTCTCCCTCTATGACACTCTGTTGAGTACCGGCTGACCCATACACAAACAAAGCCTGTGCCGGTTTCCCGGCTGTATTCCCACCCAGACCGGAGGGGGAGGTTGCTCCTTGGTGGGGCAGGTAAAGCTCTGGTGCCCAAACATGTGGCACCAACTGTAAACACTTTTATCCTCCTTGTCCAATGCAATGCCTGCCCTTGGTGAGAAATACTCCGGGACAAGAAAAGGGTAGAGACCCTGCCAAGCTACTGAGGGGAGAGTCCGTCTGTCTCTTCTCCCGAGAAGGAAATCGACCGCTGGGGAGGAAGGTCTGCTACCTCCGCTCCATGGGAAACTCTGCTGCCGCTGGGGAGGGAGACCGGCTGTCTCTGCTCCCTGTACGGGGTTCTGCTGCTGTGGAGAGAGCAACTGTCTCCTTTCCCAGAAAGGAATTCGGCCGCTGGGGAGAGATATCGATACCCGTCTATCCCTGCAAGGGCTTCTCTGTAAGGGGAGGGAGGACGACTACCTCCGCTCCCGAAGGATGGATCTTTTGCTGGGGAGAGAGACTGACGGTCTCCTCTCCCAGGAAGGGGTTCTGCTTACGGGGAGGGAGGATGACTACCTCCGTTCCCAGGGTATGGCTCTGCCGCTGGGGAGAGAGACCGACTGTCTCCTCTCCCAGCTCCTGGTTCTGCTGCTGGGGAGAGAGACCGACTGTCTCCTCTCCCAGGAAGGGGTTCTGTTTATGGGGAGGGAGGATGACTACCTCCACTCCCAGGGGATGGCTCTGCCGCTGGGGAGAGAGACCGACTGTCTCCTCTCCCAGGAAGAGGTTCTGCTTACGGGGAGGGAGGACGACTACCTCCGCTCCCAGGGGATGGCTCTGCCGCTGGGGAGAGAGACCGACTGTCTTCTCTCCCGGGAAGGGGTTCTGCTGCTGGGGAGAGTTATCGACATCCATCTCTCCCTGCAAGGGGTTCTCTGTAAGGGGAGGGAGGACGACTACCTCCACTCCCAGGGGATGGCTCTACCACTGGGGAGAGAGACCGGCTGTCTCCTCTCCCGGGAAGGGGTTGTGCATACAGGGAGGGAGGACGACTACCTCCACTCCCAGGGGATGGCTCTGCCGCTGGGGAGAGAGACCGACTGTCTCCTCTCCCTGCTCCTGGCTCTGCCGCTGGGGATAGAGACCGACAGCCATCTCTCCCTGCAAGGGGTTCTCTGTAAGGGGAGGGAGGATGCCTACCTCCTCTCCCTGGTTTCCTAGGGCTGTTACAGGTGCTGGGCAGAGGCAAGTGGCTTTCTGCCCTGTTGCCAGTGCTTCTGCTGGGGTGGCTCCTTTGTCCAGGTCTATAAGCTCGGGCCCAGGCTGCTGATCTGTATCTAGCAGCTCGTTGTCACTTATGTTCTGTTGCCACTAATCTGAGGCCAACCTCCATGATTCTCAGAGTGCTGCACCACAGCTCCATGCAGACTCCGTGGCATGCTGCAGAACTCGGTCTAGCAGCCTCTTGTATGCCTTTTCCAGTCCCCATTCTTGGACAATAAGCGATACCATATCGGATACCAGCCAGGGTACCCCTGAGAGATCCAACAGCTGCTCTCGGCAGTCGCCAATGTTCGTTACTCTCAGTTCTGTCCCGCTCCCAAATTCTGGGTCTTCTGTCAAGTTTTCCAATAGTAACCCAGGGCCGCCGAAGCCAAAGCCCTATGTGGGGAAGCAATCCTCCAGCCATGGCCGTACTTGCATAGCGAGCCATCGGAGGTCCCGATAGCCATCCTCCACCCACATCTCTGCCCAAACTAGTCGATCTAGTTCCGATAGCCATTCCTCCATGGGCTTCTCTCCCAGGAAAAGCACTTGCAAGTCCCACCAGACCCAGTACCTCTCATCATCTGTGGGGAGGACCTTTCCATCACAATCCTTTTCTTGTTGAAGCCTCTCCCTCCATAGTTGCTGGCAGACAATGCTGCTGCAGATCAGCTGGTCCAGTTCAGAACCAGGACCGTCCAGCTGGGTCAGTGCCTCCTGTACTCTCCTTAGGTACTCGGCTTCCATAGTTACTAGCTACTGTGGTCCTTCTCTGTCAGCAGGAATAGTGTGGAAGAAGCAGATCCCACCGCTGCCACCAATGTGTTGGATACCAGGCTACCCCGACTGGGTAGCTCCGCCAAACGGGTCCTGCTTCCTCCCTGCCGACTGCAGCTATGTAGCTGGCAAGTGACCACAGCCTGTAGCCACCCCTGATGCCTGACAGCACCAGTACTCAGGGTCCCACCCTGTGGCAGACTCCAGCTACCCAGACTAGGTAGCTCTTCCAGAGTGTACTTCCTCTGCCTAGAACAGGCTGCTATGTAGCGCAGGAAAGTGATTCTAGCAGGAACCCACCCAAATAACTAGACATACTAGCATTCAGGTGAAACAGGAACTGATTTTATTGAAAACACTCTTTTTATACAGACAGCTTATCTTGATAAGAACAGAAGATAATGCCACATTTTTCCCACCATTCCTGCCCCTCCAGACAGCCCGGCACCACCATAAGAGCTACAGTCTCACATAATCCCAATACCTAGGAGTGGCAGTTTTGGGGTGATCCCGGTGGAGCGGGAGCACTTCCAGGGTGTCTCGGTCCCCAGATGCCACAGTATGATTCGTTACTGAGGACCGGAGTTACAGTCTGTTGAAGTTATGGGCTTTAGAGTGTCCAAAACCCCACGTTCCCAAAGATGCTCCCCTCTAATAATTGCCACAGCTCTTGTCCTCCCTAGGGGCTACCAATCCCCAAAAGAGTGGAGCTCTGGGTGTCCTGCTGTCCTGTGGCCGACCGGGAGTTCCAGGAGCCCGGCCAGCCTGAGAGGAGTTAAACGGGTGTCCGTTGTGAGGCGGATGACCAGGAGTTCCAGAAGTCTGGCCAGCCTAGGAGGGTTTTCCTGGTCATACACCAGCTCTTCACAAAACAAGCAAACAAAAGCTTCCAGAGATTGTAGTTGCTCTGAGGAGCCCAAAACCAATGAGAAACAACAGGGGTGAGGTTGTAGGGGGGTTGGGGTAGCCTTAGCTGTCTGGTATCCATGACACCTACTGTATATCTAGATAACAGTATCTAATTGACTTTAACAGATAACAACTGCAAAACAATGCAGTTATTCTAGCACACTGATCAGTTTTAGCTAAATGAGGCAAGTGATAGGTAGTTTGGTTACTGAAAAACAATTGCACCAAAGAATATCTTGGCTGATGTGTCGTTCTGTAACAAGACAACAGAAAAGTCTTGTTATAAAAGGGTATTTACTGTCCTTTTAATCCTGAAACATAGAAGTGTTTAAATTTGGTTGAAAATGTTCTTCATCAAACCTAGTATCATTTTGAGAACCCTTTGACATTACCTGGTGGCCGCATGATAAAATATTCAGCCAAAGCCGCTTCAAACTATTTACGCTTTGCTTGAGTAGGCTAAAAGTAGATAAAGCGCTATCTCCTGCTTTACATTTATTTGGGATAAAGATAGTTTAAAAGCATTACTTAAAAATATCTATTATACTTTAAAAGTATTTTTTTGAATTATGAATAAATATAAATGAAGTTGTGAAAGGATCAAGTAGTCACTGTGTAGTATGTAACAGGGGCAGGTATCTGTAATGTACACAATGCAATCCAGTATCTCTGCTGAGGGTAGAAATTTTACTGTCAAGTTAAATGGACATTAAACACTTTCGCCTAGATTTAGAGTTTTGCGTTAGCCGTCCAAACCAGCGTTAAGGGTTCCTAACGCTGGTTTTGGCCGGCCGCTGGTATTTAGAATCAGTCAGGAAAGGGTCTAACGCTCAATTTCCAGCCGCAACTTTTCCATACCGCAGATCCCCTTACGTCAATTGCGTATCCTATCTTTTCAATGGGATCTTTCTGGTATTTAGAGTCTTGGCTGAAGTGAGCGTTAGAACTCTAACGACAAAACTCCAGCCGCAGAAAAAAAGTCAGGAGTTAAGAGCTTTATGGGCTAATGCCGGTTCATAAAGCTCTTAACTAATGTGCTCTAAAGTACACTAACACCCATAAACTACCTATATACCCCTAAACCGAGGTCCCCCCACATCGCCGCCACTCTAATAAAAAATTTTAACCCCTAATCTGCCTACCGCACACCGCCGCAACCTACATTATCCCTATGTACCCCTAATCTGCTGCCCCTAACATCGCCAACACCTACATAATATTTATTAACCCCTAATCTGCCCCCCCCCCCCAACGTTGCCGCTACCTTACCTACACTTATTAACCCCTAATCTGCCGACCGGACCTCGCCGCTACTCTAATAAATGTATTAACCCCTAAAGCTAAGTCTAACCCTAACGCTAACACCCCCCTAAGTTAAATATAATTTAAATCTAACAAAATAAAATAAATCTTATTAAATAAATAAATCCTATTTAAAGCTAAATACTTGCCTTAAAATAAACCCTAATATAGCTACAATATAACAGGCAACTTTGTATTTATTTTAACTAGGTACAATAGCTATTAAATAGTTATTTACTATTTAATATCTACCTAGTTAAAATAATTACAAAATTTCCTGTAAAATAAATCCTAACCTAAGTTACAATTAAACCTAACACTACACTAGCAATAAATTAATTAACTAAACTACCTACAATTATCTACAATTAAATCAACTAAACTAAATTACAAAAAAACCCACTAAATTACAAAAACTAAAAAAAATGAAGGTTCCTTTAAGTGACGTCATCAAAGATGGCGTCCCTCGAATTCCGATTGGCTGATAGGATTCTATCAGCCAATCGGAATTAAGGTAGGAAAAATCTGATTGGCTGATTGAATCAGCCAATCAGATTCAAGTTCAATCCGATTGGCTGATTCGATCAGCCAATCAGAATGAGCTTGCATTCTATTGGCTGATCGGAACAGCCAATAGAATGCAAGCTCAATCTGATTTCGAGGGATGCCATCTTGGATGACGTCACTTAAAGGAACCTTCATTCGTCGGGAGTCGCCGGAAGAAGAGGATGGATCCGCGTCGGCTGCTTCAAGATGGTCCCGCTCCGCGCTGGATGGATGAAGATAGAAGACGCCGCCTGGATGAACATGTCTATCGGTCCGGATTTCCTCTTTTTGCCGGATAGGATGAAGACTTCGGACCCTCTTCTGGACCTCTTCTTGCCGGATAGGATGAAGACTTCGGACCCTCTTCTGGACGGATCGGTGATATCCGGCGTGGTGAAGATAAGGTAGGGAGATCTTCAGGGGCTTAGTGTTAGGTTTTTTAAGGGGTGTTTGGGTTAGATTAGGGGTATGTGGGTGGTGGGTTGTAATGTTAGGGGGGGTACTGTATTTTTTTTTTTAATGCAAAAGAGATGTTTTCTTTGGGGCATGCCCCGCAAAAGGCCCTTTTAAGGGCTGGTAAGGTAAAAGAGCTGTTAACTTTTTATTTTAGAATAGGGTAGGGCATTTTTTATTTTGGGGGGCTTTGTTATTTTTTTAGGGGGCTTAGAGTAGGTGTAATTAGTTTAAAATTCTTATAACCTTTTTTTATTTTTTGTAATTTAGTGGGGGTTTTTTTGTAATTTAGTTTAGTTGATTTAATTGTAGATAATTGTAGATAGTTTAGTTAATTAATTTATTGATAGTGTAGTGTTAGGTTTAATTGTAACAGGTTAGGATTTATTTTACAGGTAATTTTGTACTTATTTTAACTAGGTAGCTATTAAATAGTTATTAACTATTTAATAGCTATTGTACCGAGTTAAAATAAATACAAAGTTGCCTGTAAAATAAATATAAATGCTAAAATAGCTACAATATAATTATTTGTTATATTGTAGCTATATTAGGGTTTATTTTACAGGTAAGTATTTAGCTTTAAATAGGTTTCATTTATTTAATAAGATTTATTTTATTTCGTTAGATTTAAATTAAATTTATCTTAGGGGGGTGTTAGTGTTAGGTTTAGACTTAGCTTTAGGGGTTAATACATTTATTAGAGTAGCGGCGAGGTCCGGTCAGCAGATTAGGGGTTAATACTTGAAGTTAGGTGTTGGCGATGTTAGGGAGGGCAGATTAGGGGTTAATACTATTTATTATAGGGTTTTTGAGTCGGGAGTGAGGCAGTTTAGGGGTTAATACATTTATTATAGTGGCGGCGAGGTCCGGTCGGCAGATTAGGGGTTAATAAGTGTAGTTAGGTAGCGGCGACGTTGGGGGGGGGGGGAGAGCAGGGGTTATAAATATAATATAGGGGTCAGTGATGTTAGGGGCAGCAGATTAGGGGTACATAGCTATATTGTAGGTTGCGGCGGTGTATGGAGCGGCAGATAAGGGGTTAATAATAATATGCAGGGGTCAGCGATAGCGGGGGCAGCAGATTAGAGGTTAATAAGTGTAAGGTTAGGGGTGTTTAGACTCGGGGTTCATGTTAGGGTGTTAGGTGCAGACTTAGGAAGTGGCCAGCTTCAAAAACGTGCTCATGCACGATATCCCCATAGGAAACAATGGGGCTGCGTTAGGAGCTGAACGCTGCTTTTTTGCAGGTGTTAGGGTTTTTTTTCAGCTCAAACTGCCCCATTGTTTCCTATGGGGATATCGTGCACGAGCACGTTTTTGAAGCTGTCCGTGTCCGTAAGCAACGCTGGTATTTAGAGTTGCAGTGGCGGTAAATATGCCTTTACGCTCCCTTTTTGGAGCCTGACGCAGCCCTTCAGAGAACTCTAAATACCAGCGTTATTTAAAAGGTGCGGGGGAAAAAAGACACGCGTAGCTAACGCACCCCTTCTAACGCAAAACTCTAAATCTAGGTGTTTGAGATAGTGATATAAAATAATAAATTATATATAAAAATACTCTGCAAAATACTTTCATTGTTTATTTTGTCCTGTAATTCCTGTAATTCCATTCTGAAATTGTGAGCTTTTCAGTTCCTGTTAGAAATGAAAATTCAGAACGCTGTTATATTCTAGTGACCTATTTATAACGGTCTCAAATTGGCCATAGCAGAGAAGGTAACCTAAGTTACAACATGGCAGCTCCCATTGGTTTATAGACTAAAACTCTACACTTATTTTGTCAATGTTTAAACAGCTAATGAAACTTTAAAAAATACATCTACATGTAATTCTCAGACTAATCTTTTCTTTGAATGCTTCATTCTATCTAGCATTTATTTAGGGCCAGATAACAAGTGGAGCGCTAAATATCGCTTTCATGAAAGCAATATTTGCGCTCCACTGTGTAATGCCATTGCATGCTAATGTGCACTGGTAGTTGTCAGCAATGCAAACACATGCTTCTATAGGCTCCAACGGGAGTCTGGTTCTGAACCTAAGCGCAGCAATGGCAGCAACTATAAATATATATGTATAGGATTATATACATATATATTTATGTGTTACTATGGTATATACACAAAAATAACACATAAATATATATGTATAGGATTATATACATATATATTTATGTGTTACTATGGTATATACACATACTAAAACATAAATATATATGTATAGGATTATATACATATATGTTTATGTGTTACTATGGTATATACACATACTAACACATAAATATATATGTATATAAGCATATAGATATAGATTTACTGGGAACACACAGTTCCCATAGACACTGCTGTTTTTTTTTCTATTACACCACTCCCACCTACTTTACCCCAAAAATACTGCATAGTGCAGTTATTTTATTAAAAAACATCCACAAAGCATATTTACCAATTATTGCTGCACAAAGAGTTAAATAGACTGTTTTTTTTATAGCTGCTTAGAAGCATTAAAATACTGGGACTTGTGTCCCCTTTAAATAACAGGAAACTGGTAAAACATATAGGAACGTTTTTTTTTACTACACATAAAAAAAAAACAATTTATGGTAAAATAAATGTTTAACAGCATTATTGACAGACTGCATATAATACATAACTTTATTTTTTTTTATTTCATCAATATAAATTGAATAGAATAGCAATGCGATACAACACTCTCTAGCAGTCAGGGGGTTAATGATAGCATTGTCAGTACATGTAGAATATATATATACATACATACATACAGTGTATATAAATATATATATGCACTGTATAATCACAGATACATTTCTTAAAGTGTAGCAACATTCTATGATTTGCTGCTATTTACATAATAAAATGTTATTTAGAACACTCCTACATCAAGCAAAGCAAGCAAGGAATCATAAAGAATGTAACCACTAAATTGTATCAGATCTCTGTGGTTTAAACCCTGAGTATCATCATCTCGCCCCTCTGTAGTGTTCCACCAGTGTGATTGTCATGTAGTGTACAACCACTTCACAAGGGCAAGCCCTCCCAAACAAACCACAGGCTAAATGAAGACAACCTGTCATTTCAAAATTCATAGGGGAGTATAATGTACCCTCTGTGTTATACAAAGGCAGTAATTATGTCTGTCAGTAGGTTGATATTTTACACAGATATTAAACAAGTAGATAGCAAGCTCAAGCCAACCCTACAGACTGCACATGCACTGTATCATATAAAGTACACGCTTGTATGTTTGTCAACAATAATAATGCTTGTAACCACAAAAAGATGTTTGTTTAGAAATAAGATTTTAGAAAAAAATATAGTTATTATGTTTATTTTATAATGTATTTGTATATTAATGGTATAGTATAAGACCCATTGCAACCGAGGGATTAGCTCTCAATATGTAATCATGTGTAATAGCTCTGCAGTTTATGCATCGATTATGGAATAATTAAAGGAGCATTGTACTCAAACATTTGCTATGTACTATCTAAAAGAAAATGTTTAAAAATGTATTACAGTGCTTTTTTTTTTTTTTTTTTTTTTTTTTTAAACATTCTTGAAAAACTGCTGCCATAGTTCTCCAAAAATGGGCCATCTTTTAAGCATACGTCCTTGTTTTTCAACAAAAGACACAAAAAGAATGAAGACAACTTGATAATAGAAGTAAATTAGAAAGTTATTTAAAAATCACATGTTCTGTCTGAATCATGAAAGAAATGATTTGGGTTTCATATCCCTTTAAATTAAACATATTTTACTATCTCTTTTTCATGCAAAACATGTTGCTGCTCCGTTTACACATTAGAAAATATTTGAGTACCAAGCCCTATAAAGTGTGGGGGATAAAAAATCGTCCTCTGCACAAACCCCCCTGGGGACTCCAATATGGATCTTGAGGATCCCAAAACTGCAGCAGGGAAAGGAGACTGCAGAATTAACAGCTCTTGCTGGGACACCCAGTGATATCAAAGGGGCAGAGAATTTGCTAATAGTAAGTGGCTGGGGGGAGGGCTTAAAGAGACCCCAGTCACATTCTGTAAGATGCAGGGCATAGCCAAAAAAGTGACAAAAAAACCTACAGCAGCACTTAAAGTACTATTTACCCTTCTGTTTGTCATAGAGGGACAAATGAACCATCATTTGAAAGAGGAAACTCCCTTTTTTTTAAATAAGAGGTCACTTGTACCCCTAGTATTCAAATCATAAAAACAACTGTTACATGCACCACTAGAAAACTGTTCATTTATATTGGTGAGGAATGGGGGTTATTACTGATCTCCTATCTCCCCCTCTGATTTAATTAAAGGGGTATGAGATGTCTCATGTGAAAGAGGGAATTGCCCTTTTTTGAAAATATGCATCACATCACATTCTATTTTTCAGGTGATTACCATGTACCAAGTACATACCATGCAGTGTTTAACAAAGGGGGGGCACATTAAGATCCCCTCATTCTACCTGCATACAACATAGAGGGGCCCGGAGAACTCAATTTCTAAAGATAGAGACCCCTCTTTCCTATCTGGGGTCTTATACCTCTGTCATTAGTAAGTAATTGCTATAAAAATGGCAATCACCTGCCTTATGTTTTATTATATTGGTGGCAGTGGCTCTAAAGGAGCCCTGTTCCCTAAAGACAGCATTCAAAACACACATATGCAATGCACCTCACGTGAAAGAGGTGATCACCCCTTTCCAAATTAGGGGTCGCATGTCCCTTAGGTGATTTATTTAAAAGAGGAAAGGCTACTCTTTAAACGGAATGATCACATACCTAGGTGTCTATCTGCGTATCACTGTGGCAACAGGGATTACCTGACAGACCCATAGGCATATAGAACAACATTGTGCTGTAGTCAATTCCTTATGCTGCCCCCCCCCCCCCCAATACATAGACATACCTATGACAGTTTATTTAAAAGAAGCATTCCTGCTCTTTCAAATGAGTGGTCCTGTGTCCGTCCGACTGCCAGCTGATTGTCATAACAAAGGAAAAAAGACCTTATGGCATTAGTTCTATTTTGGGGATTATGGAGATTTTTAAGAGACCTTTATTACCCCTCTCCAAAAAAACATATCATAAGAACTCTCATATGAAAGAGTGAGGTCCTTGCTCTAACAAAGGTTTTCATGTTGTTATTGCTATCAAGTGATTTGCAGATTAATAGTGGCTCACCTGGAAAATAAAAATAAAACCTCACCAAAAAAATCCATTCAGTTTACCATTCAAATTATTCTGTCAATTGAGTTCACTGTCTGCACCCACCATTTTGATCCAACATCTCGAGACAAAGTAGTCCATCATCCAGTGCTGTGCAGTGACCTCAACAATTTTTAATTCTTATTGGCTGTTTTTTTTTAAAAAGGATGACCATTGATTTGATTGATTGATTTGAAGATTCATATCTGCCAATAGTGTGGCTAATTTGAATTTTCAAATGAACCACTAGAACCTTTGAACATTCTTGTTGGCTATGTTTTAAAAATCAGCCAAAAGGAAGAAAAAAATAATGGCTAAAATGTATTTAATTGCAGAAAAGAACCAGACCACCGACAAGGAACTCCAGGAAGAGGTCACTGTGCAGCTATGGATCATAGACACCTTTGGAACAAGATGGTGGGTGTAGACAGTGGAGCCTCTGGAAAGAAGATTTCAGAGAGTAAGCCAAATGTTTTTTTTTGTTTTTTTTTTAGTTTTTTATACTTTCTTTTTTAGGAGGTCATATTTTTTGGGGGAAGGATATTTTTTGGGGGGGCTTTATTTTTAGAGTAATATTTAACATTGTTTTTTAAAAAACGTTTTTACAGTATTTTTTATTTATCAGCATTTTTGTAAAATTCTAGGAGAGGCTCTTAGGGGGAAGCTTAGGTTAGGGAGTACAATGTATTGGAATTAACTGTGGTAAGGTGTCCGGCAGTTAGGTGTTTAGGTGTGGTAGGTGAATCAGTGGTTATTTTATAGGTTGTATTTTTTTTGTTACCAATCCTAGAGGAGGAAGTTTACACGTGTGCACTGTCAACCTTATGTGATAAAGAGGGATTTAGTCTTCAAAGGGCTAGATTACAAGTGGGGCGCACCCCACGCTAACTTGCACACATAATACAATATATATATATATATGTGTGTGTGTGTGTGTGTGTGTATGTATATACATGTGTATATATGTATTTTTATATGTATATTTGAATATGTATATATGTGTACATATATATATATATATATATATATATATATATATATATATATATATATATCTACACACACACACACACACTTTGGAGCGCTTTCCACTCTCAAATACATTTAAACATGAAAAATTGTTTTTTAATCATTTATAATATTTTAAGATCTGTTTTACTGTGTATTTAATGTAAATAGTTTACAGTCCAATGTTCTTCATGTAGTAGAAAATGTACTTAGTATTTTTAAATATTTATATACTGTATCTATATATCTGTACCTGTATATATTCATATAAATACAGTATATAAGTATAGATATATATTTTACAAAAAATAATCATACAAATATTGAAATATATATTTTTAAAAATAAAAAGAACATTTTCTTCCATGTGAAGAACATTGGAATTTAAAGTATTCAATTGTCAAAAAACTCGACAGGAGTAAAAATATTCTTCATGTGCGCTAAACCCGAAGGTAGTTATTAATACTTTAAACTGCGCGAAAGTTTATCTTTTTGTGTGCGTTGGATACTGTGCGTATTGCAAGTTGAAAGTAAAAGTTTTTGCTTGCGTGCTAACCCTGTCATGAGCAAAAAGCCGAAGTTGCAATATCACAATTGCATTAACATATTCTTCTATAGACTTTAATGGAGCACAAAAAGTGAAAAAAAGACACCCTACTTACTCACAAACACGATCTCAGTTTCTCAAGTGCGCTAACCCGACATAAAATATTACTATTTCACATTCCAATGCTCTTCACTGCTGTGTCTGTGAGATAGTCACAGAGAAGCAACTCCTCTAGATTATGCCTGTGGGTGCCTGTTTTTAATTGATTGTGGATGTCAGGGGTGCTTTGTCTATGCATGTGGGTGTTTTTGTGTGTTTTTTCTCTCTGATACTACAGCTTATGTGTGATGAGAAGAGCTCAGGTGGCTGCTATTTTAAATGATTGTGACTACACAGGCTAATGAGCAATAAGCGCTTATTCTTTATTTAAATGTTTTACATTTACATTTTTACTATTTAATGACAACCTATTTACCAAATACAGTGACAGAAGGGTGTTACAAACTTTTAATTTTTTTGTAAATCAAACTAGTAACTTATATATATAAATTTTGAGGTATGGTTAAATAACAAAAAGGGGAGGGGAGTAGGCTGCTCTGCCTTAAAATGCTAAGGCCTATTTTTGGTATTATCTCTTTGTTAAAGGGACAGTCTAGTATAAATGAAACTTTCATTATTCAGATAGGATTTATAATTTTAATCAACTTTCCAATTTACTTTTATCATCAAATTTGCTTTTTTCTCTTGGCATTCTTAGTTTAAACTAAACATAGGCAGACTCATATGCTAATTTTTAAGCATGCTTTTTAAATTTCTTTTCAACACAAAGAGTCAGAAAGTACACGTGGGCCATATAGATAACACTGTGTTCAGGCACAGGGGGTTATTTAAGATTTAGCACAAAACAATGCTAACTGCAAGTCAATAGATAATAAACAGTCACAGTCATGTGATCAGGGGGCTGGAAGAAGGTTCCTAGATACAAGGTAATCACAGAAGTAAAAAGTATATTATTATAACTGTGTTGGTTATGCAAAACTGGGGAATGGGTAATAAAGGGATTATCTATCTTTTAAAACAATAAAAATTCTATAGTTGACTGTCCCTTTAATATAACTGTGTTGGTTGTGCAAAACTAGGGAATGGGTAATAAAGGGATTATCTATCTTTTAAAACAATAACAATTCTATAGTTGACTGTCCCTTTAAAGTCCTTTGCAGCCTCTATTTTTCCTAACACCTAAGACCTCATATCTTTGAGCCCTTATAACTTTTTATGCAATATGTTTTTGAATATTTTTTATTAGACAGTGTTATTATGAGTGTAACTATACTGTGAAATGTATTTTTGATGTTTTTTGTGATAATTTTTATTCACGCGTAACAGTTAACCAGAGCTCTGAAGTCGCGCTAACCGACACGCTTCAATTGCGCTTGAGCAAACAAGTTTACTTTCAACTTGTAAAAGCAAGCTATATTCAAAGCATGCAAGCACCATCGATATACCCAATATCAGTCGCGTGCAACAGTTAGCACTCCACTCATAATCTTGTAATATGAGTAGAATCCTGAAGGGGGGTTGGAATCATGTATTTAAAATACTACACTATAGGTAGGGTTGCCACCCAGCCGGTATTTTACCGACACGACCTGTATTTTGAAGGTTCATGTCAATGTAGAAAATAAAGAATAAATATTGAAAGAAAGCCCCTGTCAAAGTGAACTTCTTCTGTGTGTGATGACAAGTTATTAATAAATGAGCATAAAATCAGTCCTATCAGATTTAGTTTTTGAGTTATGCTGCTTAATTATTTATGCAAATTTATGTTAAGTAGCATGGCCGGTATTTTCTTCCAAGAAAGGTGGCAACCCTAACTATAGGCTAGATTACAAGTGGCGTGCTAATGATAGCCCGTGCAAAAGCCAATATCGCTGGACCCAGCTAACATTAGTGTGTGACTTTTATAATACAAGTCCATGGTAAACCATATTAACCAGAGAACAGTTAGTGCAGTCGACTTCGCTTGAGTGCAATCTATACTTTCAATGGATATTACAAGTTGAAAGTTCTAGTTTGCATTCGAGCACCAGCCGAAATTGTGCTAGAATATTATAGCGCAGCTTAAGGCCTGAAGTAAAGTGTAAAGGTTTAAATAAAGTTGCATAAAACACATGAAAAACACATTAAAATAACGTATTACACAAACACATATATATATTTATATACATATATATATATATATATATATACATATACACTTTGTAATAAAAATATATCATATAATTATTAATAAAAATGTTTTAAAAATATTAAGTATTTCACTGGGATGTGTGTGTGAATGTGTGTGTGTGTGTGTGTGTGTGTATATACTATATATATGTTTGTGTGTGTGTATTTGTCATGTATGTCTATATGTGTATATTTATGTGTTTAAATGTATGTGCACATAAATACACATGTACACACTTATATAGACATAAATAAATAAATATATAATATATATATATATATATATATATATATATTCATATATATATATATATATATATATATATATATATATATATATATATATATATATATATATATATATATATATATATAAAACACACACACACACACACACACACACATACATATATACATACAGAATTTTCTTTCGTTTTCTTCTATGTGAAGAACATTGTGATGTAAAGTATTAACTGACTTTGGATTTAGTGCAGTTGGGCGAATGCAGAGTCGGGTTAATGCAATAACTGTTAGGGCTATTTAGGGTTAGTTTTTTTTTAACAGCACATTTAGACTTTAAACAAGCTGTAATAGGAGGGCTAACCTGCCCGCAATAAATATTTTACTTTGAGTGCTGTTAGTGTGAGAGCAAAAAATGTATTTGGTGCGCCCTATATAGGGTTTCTTTTTATGCTTTTCATCCTCCTCTTTCGAATATTTAGTTATTTGTTTTCATTCTTATTCGTTTCTCTTTAAATTGAAACAGCTTTTACTTAACCCTTTTTCAGACAAAACATATTTTTTAACATATTTAACTTTTGTTCATTATCTGAGTACCCTAACTGAATAAAAGGGCATAAAAATATGCCAAACATCACATATTACTAACTTAAAATGAGAACTTACGCTGTTTTATGTTCATATTGTGAAACTTCATTGGAACTGCTCATGCCTGAGACTTCATCCAAAAGTAAATATTGACCTTTTTCTTCTTTTCGCGTTATTGCAGCTAATTATTCTGTGCGCTGTCTTTCATGCTGTACTGATTCTTTTTTTCTCATTACAAGATAAAGCCTCTGGGGGTGTAAATCTTAAAATATTGTATTTAAAATATTTCCAGAAGTACTTCAAATTCTAATTGCAGTAACTTGTAAATAAGTGGTTGGTTTTGGAAAATGTTGTGTGTTGGTTTTACAAGTGAGACAGCAATACATCTGTTAAATAAAGTACATCATTTTCATATACGTTTTTTACATATGACAATTTATGATTCCATATACTAGAAACGGACATGAAACCCCAAGAGCATGCAATTTTAAACAACTTTCCAATTTACTCCTATCATCAAATGTACTTAATTATCATGGTATACTCTGTTGAAAGAGCACCAATGCACTATTAGGAGATAGCGAAATAGTACACGTCAGGTGTGCTAATTACAAGAGGCATTTAATTGATGCCACTAATCAGCAGCTAGCTCCCAGTAGTGCGCTTTTCAACAAAGAATACCAAGAGAAGGAAGCATATTAGATAATAGAATTACATAGTAAAGTTGTTTAAAATTGAATGCTCTGTCTTCATGAAAGTTTAAAGGGACAATCTAGTATGATAGCAAACTTTCATCATTAAGATAGGGCATGTAATTTTAAACAATTTTTCAATTTACTTCTATCACCAATTTTGCTTTGTTCTCTTTGTATTCTTAGTTGAAAGCTAAATCTAGGAGGTTCATATGCTAATTTCTAAGTCCTTGAAGGCCGTCCCTTTGCTCAGGGCATTTTGATAGTTTTTCACCTCTAGAGGGTGTTAGTTCATGTGTTTCATATAGATAACACTGAGCTCATGCACATGGAATTCCTAGGAACCAGCACTGATTGGCTAAAATGCAAGTATGTCAAAAGAACTGAAATAAGGGGCAGTTTGCAGAGGCTTAGATACAAGATAATCAGAGAGGTAAAAACTGTATTAATATAACTGTGTTGGTTATGCAAAACTAGGGAATGGTTAATAAAGGGATTATCTGTCTTTTAAAACAATAAATATTTTAGGGTAGACTGTCCCTTTAAGTTTGACTTTACTGACGCTATATAGTGTACCCTTGTCTCTATTCCTCCCAAATATTCCCAGCACATGTGCCTACAGCAGTGATCATCTGACAGCAATAGGAGCATGAGGTGAAAGGCTTCCGGTCTTTTAATAGATGGCAAATCTATTGCTCTACAGCTGTGGCTTGATACAAGACTATTTGAAGGGATAGAATGGTCAAAATTGCACTGTGCAGCATGGGTGCATTTCAGTTTTAAATAGAATACTTTTTTTGCAATATACTCTAATTTGCAAAAATGCTTCTAGTAAAAGTTATTACTGGTTTCCTGTGGAATACACACATATGCTTTGAGGGCCTGTGCACCAGTATTCAAGCTTAGAGCTGCCAGCAGGGCCGGACTGGGGATAAAAGCAGCCCTGTAAAAATAGAAGAAAAGCCCTATTTTCTGTTGAGTTAGTAAAATGTACATGCCCTGTTTTTCTAAAAGGGATTGCTCCTTCCCCCAATTTTTTTTTCAGAATTAAATAATATTAGTTTGTATTTAAGAAAGTGCCAGATTGTTGTTATATAGGCACCCTACAACCAAATTACATCAATAAATCACCATTTTAAATTGTAGCTTCCCAGCCCTAGCTGCTGCAGCCCACCGGGAAATCTTCTGGTAGCCTGGTAGGCCAATCCGGCCTTGGCTGGCGGTGGTGTGTTTTGTTTCTGTGAAGATTTAATTTGTCTCATACAAACTACTGCTGCCTCTGTGAGAAGGTGTAGTGTCTGAATACTGGTGAATAGGCCGTCATAGGATATGTGCGTATGCTGCAGAAAAACAAAACTGTTACTAGATGCATTTTTGCTAATGGAAATACACTGAAAACGTGCTTCTATTTAAAATTGAAATGCACCCATGCACATTTTAAGGGTGCGATCACATATTTGGCCACGACATAAAACCCAGTGTCTTACAATTTTTAGTCTAATCGAGCGATCACATAGTGCCAGATTGATGTTACTTTGAAGAATCAAAGTCAAATCAGCCACTAGGATGTAAGCAGCTTTCATCTTATTGGCTGATTTGAATTTTTCAGCCAATAGGAATGCAAGGGTACCCCTTTATAAAAGGGGTTCCTTGCATTCAATCTTCAGTGTGCGGTGGGTGATCGGATGAAGAGGACCTCCATGTTGCCGATGACCTCTGCCTCCACCATAAAGATAGAAGATGGACCCGCGATGGATGAAGATGGAGCCGTCTGGATTTAGATGTTTTGTTGGACTTCAGCAATGATGTTACTTTTTTTTTTGGGGGGGTGTTTTTATATTAGGGCTGTTTTTATTTTTTATGGGCTGCAAAAGAGCTGAATGCCCTTTTAAGGGCAATGCCCATAAAAATTCCCTTTTCATGGCAATGGGTAGATTAGGGTTTTTTTCAGTTAGGTTTTTTTTTTATTTTGTGGGGTGAGGGCTTGTAATGTTAGGGGGTATTTAGTTTATTTTATTGGCAAAAGAGCTGTAAACTTTAGGGCTATGCCCTACAAAAGGCATAGCTGTTTTTAGAATAGGAATAACTTTTTTTATTTTGGAAAATTTTGTTTGTTATTTTCTGTAATGGTAGTTCTTTTAATTATTTTCTGTTATATTAGTTTTTTTTATTTTGTGTAATGTAAGTTTTTTTTTTAGTAATTTAGTGTTTTTATTTTTTGTAGATTTTTATTATTTCTTTAATGTAGTTAGTATCTTTTTATTTTTATTTCAGTGTATTTTAATTGGGGTTAAGTTAGGAGGTTTTAGGTTAGGTGGCCTAAGTGCGTTATTGGGGTTGGCGGTCCAGGGGTTAATAGGTTAATTCATTTTTTGCATTGTGGTGGGTTGACGGATTAGGGGTTAATAGGTTAATTAGGTGTGCGTTGTGGGGGGTTGGCGGATTAGGGGTTAATAGGTTAATTAGGTGTTTGCATTGTGGGGGGATTGGCGGTTTAGGGGTTAATCAGTTTTATTAGTGATTGCGATGTGGGGGATGGCGGATTAGGGGTTTTGAATGGCGTTTTGACGTGTAGGTTTAATTTTTATATTCCAGTTTAGATTTTTACGGGTAAATTCAACATTTGTTTAATTTTTAGTTACACGTGTGCAAAATGATATACTGGTGTAAATTACTGGCAAAGCAAGAAATGAGTAGTTGCACATATTTCTGAACCTCGACAGTTTTTCTGACTTACGGCAGTATATCAACTGGCGGTCCAGGATATATGATACACCCGATGTGCGAGGTGAACTTACGGGCGACTTGGTTTTCAGCAGTTGCACTAAAAATTACGACACATATGCAATCTCGCCCTAAGTTTGACCTTTATATCCCTTTAGTAATACTTTTATATTGCATTTTACTTAACTTTAAGTACATCTATTGCTATTTTATTTAAACACATTTAAGATTATATGAGTTGTGTTTATTAGTTATTGTTGATTCTTAGGGGGAAATCAATTTATAATGCCTAAAATATTTTATATTTATATTACATCCTATTTAGCTTATTGTGATGATTTATAATTATATTAAGATATATTGATATATTTTTAGCACAGGCATATATATATTTCATGATAGCCACACTTGTAACACTAGGGGCTCCAATTTAACAATTTTAGTCTAAAAAGCAAACCTTATTTTTTTCAAAATATTTTGATTGGTTTAATGTCTGTTTAAAGATGAATAAAACACCTTGCAGTTGCAAGACCTTTCTGTAGTACTTCTGCAATAAATAATATAAAAGTCAAAAGTAAAAACTTTCTGACTACATTAACACAAGCATGTAATTGTTTTCAACAGACAACTTCTCCAAACAACTTGCCTTATTTGGAAGAACCAATCCAGATTAGTTTCTAAAGTAGACTTGTCTTGCCACTGTCATGTTGTTAGCAACACTAACATTGTTTGACCGTGTTGTATCTTATCACCTCTGCTGACGCATATACAAATCTAAAGAGCTTTACAAGATCCAGTGTGATTCTGAAGGACTGAACCACTTTATATAGCGCATGTGCAGGGAACTAATCATCCTTTGCCACAACCACAGCTGCCTTAACATATGCAGAGTAAAAAAATGAATTGTCAAGGTGCACAAAATCCTTGTTATTTAAGGGTTAAAATGAGATTGCATTAAAGAAAAAAATCTACCAATATGAAAGAGCTGTGATTTCAGATGATAACATTGTCAGTAAATATAAAAGAAAAACTAATACTAAAAGAAAAAAAAGTAACTTAAGTCAGCATAGGAATTTTATATAAATAAATAAATAATAATTGAATAAATAAATAAATATATAAATAAATAAATAAAATAATACTGCAAAACCTTCAAAAATAACCCCTTTAAAAAGTGACAAGAAATTATTTCACCCTCCTATTTATAGAGGTTTTATCTCTCGTCTTTTATTTGTAGTGAAAATATAGTTAAAATATTCGGAAAACACTTGAGGGCAAAGCCAATTGAGCTCACAAATTCTGCTCAAGTAGTGGAGAGTTTGGTTAAAATCTTTGCTATACAACATATTTCCATATTTTTGAATGTACAATATAGGGACAGACTAGGACCAAAAATAGGCCCTGGCGTTTTAAGGCAGAGCAGCCTATTCCCCTCCCCTTTTTGTTATTAAAGTGAATGTCAATTTTGATGCTAAAGAGCCCGGTTTTTAAAAATTTGATTAAAAACAGAGGCACGTTGAGTCATGAAAATTTACATTTCACTCCTGTTGTGAAAAAAAAACTTACCTTTTAATCTTGACAGCAGCTTCAGCTTCCTCCGGTCATCATAAGCCATTTCTGACGTCAGAAATGATGGATAGGTCATCCTCCAATCACAGCTTCCCCCCAGGGGAATCAGTGTCTGATTTAACGCTGTGATTGGAGGAAGCCGGATTCCTCATTTTAGACCCAGGAAGAGGCTTTGCGATGGGTGGAGGAAGCTGGGGCAGCTGTCAAGTTTAAAAGGTAAGTTTTTTTTCGCAACAGGAGTGAAATGTAAATTTTGATGAATTAAAGTGCCCCTGTTTTAAATCAAATTTTTAAAAACTGGGCACTTTAACATCAAAATTGACATTCACTTTAAACCATATCTCAAAACCGGCAAGTATATCGTCTGATTTAAAAGAAAAACATTGCAAATTTGTAACACATTTCTGTCAATGTATATTATAAATTACTTTTCATTAAATAGTAAAAAAGTAAAATGTAATATTTTTAAAAATAGTTAAAATTGTAATAAAGAATAGGTGCTTTCTGCTCATTAGCATGTGTAGTCACAATCATTCAAAATAACAGCCACTTGGGCACTTGGTCATCACAAATAAAAAATACCGCTATAAGATTTACCACCTAGAGTAATTCATTATTATTGCTCGTATAGAAAAGAATTACATGAAGAACACCACTACTTGTGCGCCATCGGCTTAGTGCATGAGCAATATGTGACATGAATTTTACTGAGTGTCCCCAGTTATGTGAGTGATTTCATCGCACCTGCGCTATCTGACATGCAGATGCTAGCGTGTTCTAGACTACCGTTTGAGCAATAACAAATAACCTTGGTCTTGTAATATGAATAGAAAAGAGAGATGCTATTGATCGTACTTGAGCAATCTTAGCGCCCGATAATGCTAATATTTTACCCTCCACTTGTAATCTATGCCACTATGTTAAAATAGTAAACTAATATGAAGATCTGTATGTAAGATAGGAGCTCATTGGTTGATAAGTGCGACCAGTTAATGGTGGACAGTGAAAAGCATAAGAACAAAATATTATGAGCTAGATTACAAGTTAGGCACAATGCGAACGCTACCTCACATTCGCATTGCACGGAAGCATTGCGCTCCCAAGAGCATGCTTCCATAGGCTCCATTGGGAGCCTTGTTCTCATGCCGTGAGACACAGCATGAGAACTAGCGCAGCTAAGGGGGTAAGTCGTGCAGCGATGGGCAACAGATTGTAAATATAATGTATATGCATATGATTATATACATATATATATATGTGTTTATATGTGTATATGCACGCACGTATTAACACATACATATATATGTATATAAGCATATATCTATATATTTACTGGGAACACAGTCCCCATAGACGTAAATCCGCCAACTTAAGCCCCCAAAAACTGCTTAGTGCAGTTGTTTACTATTTTTAAAAATTATAGTTTTTTTGTTAAATAAAAAACTAAAATATACGTTATTTTGGTGGCAGTTGGTACACTCTAGGAAAATTAACCAGATATCTGATCTCTGGTGAATTTTCTGAGCACTAGTTGCTACCACAAGATATATATATTTATAATGAATAAAAGCCTCCTGATAATAATAATAATAATAATAATAATAATAATAATAATAATATGATGATGATGATGATGTGGTTGGTTATGAATAATACAAATAATAATAATTGTATGATTTATAGCCATTTTCTCCCCAAGGGAACTTAAAGCATTTAGCACACAGGCCTCAGAAATTAAATGATAATCCCCAGCTAATAAATAGGCCATGTACTTCCAGGAACATGTTCAAAGCTGACTATGAACGTCACCAAATGGCTCCTTTGCTGGGGTAAGTGATTGAACAAGACTTACGTTGCAGCATTAAAGCTGTATGACAGGTCTGGTACCTCATGAAAAAAAAAAAATGAATCCTCTACGTTTTACGTTTGTCATTGAAAATTTTTGCCTTTCCCCATGGCTGATTCTAACAGACTCTTCTAATAAATGAGACCAAGTGGGAGTGAGGATGACAGAGTTCAGGCCTTGAACACGTTTAAATTTACCTCACAGGGGGATTGCAAACTTAACATCCTGACAGAAGCTACTCAACCTGAACGGAATCTGCAGGCAAGATTGAGTGTCCCAGTGTCAGGCTGCAACTAATTCACATGACTCCAGGCCCCTCTAGCTAAGTAGATTAGCGCTTATAGGCAATTATTAAGCAGAAATTAGTCTGCTGTGATGCTCTCTTGACTCTGTGTACTGTGTAGATCTAAAAGTGAGACAACAATTATGAATTGTGAAATATATTCGAAAGCAAGTGTTTCAAAATATGATGAGGTAACCTAAATACACAATCTGCAGATATAACCTTCCCTTTAAAATGACAATATTTTTTTGTGCAAATAAAGAAAAATTAGTAGTAATTCATTTTAGAAACAAATACCTCCAAGAAATGTTACAGATTTGTTTATCAAAATATTTGGAAACACATAGTTCTATATCAATTGATTATATCTTTCTGAGGCTTTGTCTTTAATTATACAACGATATTATTAAAATTACAGCAATTTATATAGGGCTAGATTACGAGTGGAGGGATAATTGTGCTTTTATGTGCGTTGGTATTTGAAGGCAATAGAGGGCACTTCCATAGGCTCCAATGGGAGCCTCATTCTAATGCCGGAAGCAAAGGAGTAAGTCATGCAGCGATGGGCAGCAAATTTAAATATATATGTTTATGAATATATACACATATTAACACATAAATATATATGATAACCCCTAATCTGCTGCTCCCGATATAGCCACCACTATATTAAAGTTATTAACCCCTATTCCTCCGCTCCCGACATTGCCGCAACTAAATTAAGTTATGAACCCCTAAACCTCTGGCCTCACACATCACTACCCCTAAATAAACATATAAACCCCTAAATCACCAGCCCCCCACATCACAACAAACTAAATTAAACTATTAACCCTTACACCTACCCCTAAACCTAACCCTAAACCTACCTCTAAACCCTAACACCCCCTAACACCCCCTAACTTTAACATAATTAAAATAGAGCTAAATTAAATTTACAATTATTAACTAAATAATACCTATTTAAAAAGAAATACATACTTACCTGTAAAATAAAACTTATGCTAGCTACAATATAACTAATAGTTATATTGTAGCTAGCTTAGGTTTTATTTTTATTTCACAGGTAAGTTTGTATTTAATTTAACTAGGTAGAATAGTTAGTAATTACAGGGAGTGCAGAATTATTAGGCAAATGAGTATTTTGACCACATCATCCTCTTTATGCATGTTGTCTTACTCCAAGCTGTATAGGCTCGAAAGCCTACTACCAATTAAGCATATTAGGTGATGTGCATCTCTGTAATGAGAAGGGGTGTGGTCTAATGACATCAACACCCTATATCAGGTGTGCATAATTATTAGGCAACTTCCTTTCCTTTGGCAAAATGGGTCAAAAGAAGGACTTGACAGGCTCAGAAAAGTCAAAAATAGTGAGATATCTTGCAGAGGGATGCAGCACTCTTAAAATTGCAAAGCTTCTGAAGCGTGATCATCGAACAATCAAGCGTTTCATTCAAAATAGTCAACAGGGTCGCAAGAAGCGTGTGGAAAAACCAAGGCGCAAAATAACTGCCCATGAACTGAGAAAAGTCAAGCGTGCAGCTGCCAAGATGCCACTTGCCACCAGTTTGGCCATATTTCAGAGCTGCAACATCACTGGAGTGCCCAAAAGCACAAGGTGTGCAATACTCAGAGACATGGCCAAGGTAAGAAAGGCTTAAAGACGACCACAACTGAACAAGACACACAAGCTGAAACATCATCATCAAAGATGAGCTTGTGGGGCCTTTTCGGGTTGAGGATGGAGTCAAGCTCAACTCCCAGTCCTACTGCCAGTTTCTGGAAGACACCTTCTTCAAGCAGTGGTACAGGAAGAAGTCTGCATCCTTCAAGAAAAACATGATTTTCATGCAGGACAATGCTCCATCACACGCGTCCAAGTACTCCACAGCGTGGCTGGCAAGAAAGGGTATAAAAAGAAAGGGTATAAAAGAAGAAAATCTAATGACATGGCCTCCTTGTTCACCTGATCTGAACCCCATTGAGAACCTGTGGTCCATCATCAAATGTGAGATTTACAAGGAGGGAAAACAGTACACCTCTCTGAACAGTGTCTGGGAGGCTGTGGTTGCTGCTGCACGCAATGTTGATGGTGAACAGATCAAAACACTGACAGAATCCATGGATGGCAGGCTTTTGAGTGTCCTTGCAAAGAAAGGTGGCTATATTGGTCACTGATTTGTTTTTGTTTTGTTTTTGAATGTCAGAAATGTATATTTGTGAATGTTGAGATGTTATATTGGTTTCACTGGTAAAAATAAATAATTGAAATGGGTATATATTTGTTTTTTGTTAAGTTGCCTAATAATTATGCACAGTAATAGTCACCTGCACACACAGATATCCCCCCTAAAATAGCTATAACTAAAAATAAACTAAAAACTACTTCCAAAACTATTCAGCTTTGATATTAATGATTTTTTTGGGTTCATTGAGAACATGGTTGTTGTTCAATAATAAAATTAATCCTCAAAAATACAACTTGCCTAATAATTCTGCACTCCCTGTAGTTATTAACTAGCTAGTTAAAATAAATACAAAATTACCTGTCAAATATAGCCTAAGCTACCTTACACTAAAACCGAAAATTACAAAAAATTAAAAAAACTACCATTACAAAAAAGAAAAAAAAGAAATTATCCAAAAAAATAAAAATTATTCCTATTCTAATACCCTTTAAAAAAAAAAAAAGCCTAATCTAGAATAAACTACCAAGGGCCCTTTAAAAGGACCTTTTGGGGGCCCTTAAAATGGTCTTTTGTATGGCATTGCCCAAAGTTAATCAGTTCTTTTGCTACAAAACAATGCATTCCTATTGGCTAAAATCCTACTGGCTGTTCAAATCAGCCAATAGGATTTTAGCAGCTCTTATTCTATTGGCTGATTCAAATCTTTCAGCCAATAGGAATGCAAGGGACGCCATCTTGAATCGCGTATCATGCATTGAAGATTCAGTGTATGGCGGCGACCGTATGAAGAGGATGCTCTGCGCCGGATGTCTTCAGGATGGACCTGCTCCGCGCTGCCCGGATCAAGATAGAAGATGCCGTCTGGATGAAGATTAAAGAGGCCGTCTGGATGAAGACTTCTCCCCGCTTGGATGAGGACTTCACCGCCGTGATAAAGATTGAAGAGGCCTTCAAAAACTATAAGTGGATCGTTGGTGGTTAGTGTTAGGTTTTTTTTAAGGGTTTTTTGGGTGTTTTTTTTTAGAATACGGTTTGGGCAGCAAAAGAGATAAATGCCCTTTTAAGGGAAATGCCCATACAAATGCCCTTTTCAGGGCAATGGGTACCTTGTTTATTTAGATTTAGGATTTTTATTTTGGGGGAGGGTTAGGTGGTGGGTTTTACTGTTATGGGGTCTTTGTATATTTTTTTACATGTAAAAGAGCTAATATCTTTGGGGCGATGCCCCACAAAAGGCCCTTTTAAGGGCCATTGGTATTAAATTCTAGGCTAGGGTTTTTTTTATTTTGGATAGGCTTTTTTTATTTTGATAGGGCTATTAGATTAGGTGTAATTCTTTTTTATTTTTGATGGGCTTTTTTTATTTTGATAGGGCTATTAGATTAGGTGTAATTCTTTTTTATTTTTGATAATTTTATTTTCTGTAATTTAGTGTTTGTTATTTTTTGTAATTTAGTCTTTTTTTTGCAATTAGATACTTTGTAATTTTTAGAGTAGTGTTAGGATTTTTTTTTTTTTTAAATATTTTTTTTATTGAGGTTTTGTATAATATACATAAAACATAAAACATAAACCGCCTTTCAGGACAAGAGAATGTTACAAATACAATTAAGCAACTTATTGCAACGCTGATACAAATCACATTAGGTAGGCAGATGGAACCTCGATTTTACAATAGATTAGTATAAGTGTCTGACCTATTGGACTCTTAAATTTAAGGCCTGATGGCTCGTAGGAATAGCAACCAACTAAAGGTCAGATATATATCTCCTTGTGAGCTGCACAAAGAGAAGGAATAAGCATATTGTATGGGGGGGGATATTCAGTGGGTAAGCACCGCTATGAGAATGAGGGGGGAGGTTGGAGGGCGGAGCCATAAAAATAAAAACATACAAACATATAGATATATCTATAGTGTGACGTCATAAAAGATATATGATTTAGCAGGATCTCTGTAAAAAAGTCGGAGAATTAGCTATATGAAATACTGTCAGTGGAGGCTATTCTTCTTGTTAATATCTTAGTGGGACTAGGGATTCATAAGGGAATGCGTCACTAGGGGTTAGTAATATGTACATATGTTAATGGATAATATGAAAGCATAATAGTATATTAAGGAGAATTCAGAACAGATGGGTTTGCAATATAACCAGTAGGTTATATGCTATAATGATATTTCTAACCAAGTACCTCTTTTTTTTTTTTCCTCTTTTTTTTTTTTTTTAAATTAATAATAATCTTAACTATACCTAAGTGGGGTTTCAAAATAGCAATATAAAAGGTCTTCAAAGCTAAGCACATCCTTACAGAGAGTTGCAAAGCATAGTAAGTTAAGGGTAGATTCCAGCAGGATATACCTAGGTACTCTATCTAAATCCGCAATCCCTGCTTACATATGGAACCTATTGTACTGGTCTAACATCAATGCCAGTTAATCAGTAATAATGAGAGAATAATTATATTATAGATACTACCTAGTCGTTCTGTTGAGTTAATAACTGTGGGTAGCAAAATGTTAAATTAGGTATGCAGAGCATGAATGGATGCTATTAAATAGCGGCAGCTACTGAAATACTATATTACTCTACTACGGCTATAAGCAACACATTCTAAATTTTATTATTGTAGAGTTAGCCTACCTATCTTAGGAGCCCCAGTTTGCTAGTTACTAGCAATAAGTTTACGACCTATGTGTAAGCAGTGTTAAAGGGGCTGACATCATGTTAATGTACAAGAGCTAGATAATACAATACAACAGAGCTTTTCATCACATATACAAAATGAGGCTATATTATATTATAGTAGAGGGGACCATTGGTATGGCAATCCTATAGCACATAAGAGAACTATCCCAGAGTCTACATGTAGGGAATCTATGACTTTACCAGTAAATCTGCTTTAGAATCTACAGAGATGCATATACATGTGTAAATTATCTGCTGTATGTTCTTGTTTACACTACGGCGAAAGGTGATGGCAAAGTATATAAGTATACTGGATAGGTGCTATTCTAGAGTAAATATTTACATAGAAAGTTTTGTAAGGACTGCAAGCTTATATCTACATACTTAGTACCTATAAGGAACATTAAAGTAATATTATAGGAGTAGTACACATGAAATCATCTCAAATGTATGCTAAACTTACAGAAAGCTCAGATGTAAAACCCTATGTTAGCGTTAATAGTAATATAAAGTAGCCCATTAAAAAGCATGCATTGTGGATCTATATTTAGTTAGCTGAACAAAGATTTACCAGGATCTGGTTTGAGTGCTACAGATCCGTATTTAAGCCGGTAGGGTAAGGTCCAGACTGAACTTAAATATATACTTGACTGCATTCCCTATAAAACCATATACAGAACATCATAAGAATATGTATCCAACATTAGCATAATATAGAGCTCTAAAGAATGGCAGTCATGGGTAAGATAGATCAGCTAGGCAGTGCTCCTAATGTTAGTTACCAAAAGTAGTAGTATCCTGTATGAGCATAAGTGTAATTTCAAGTTGCTCCAGAATCCAATAAATCTAAAAACAGTAGAAATCTTAAACACAAACTAAGTATTCTGCCAGGAAACATTGACCAAATCGCCCAAAGCCCCAACCTTACATAAAATGAATATTTTAGAACCAAGGGGGGAGTGCAACCCTAAAAACAGACTGTAAGCAGTGTGAATTATAAACAATACTATACGCTAGAACAGATCCGTAATGCAGAGAAAAAACTTTCAAAGTCTCAAGCAGGCTAGGTGCATGGCAGCGTCTATATGCTATCCTCAAGCAGTTATAAAGAAGAGTTAGGTTCTAATAATGACAGCAGGTATGCATCTTTAGCATACATGTTCCACGTTTATCCGTGGGAGAGTGGTGTGAGTAAGAGAAGTTAGGGTAAAGTTGTGTCGGACCAGCTCGAGATCGTTCTCATGTCCTGCATAGTTAAAACTCACTGGTCTAGCCGACACCCTGGCGGATCCGGATCCTGAACTTCCCGGTGAACTGGAGACCCGAAGCCCTCTGCAGCAGTATGGCCAGTGCCTCAGATCTAGTCAGCAACAAAACAGGCAAGGCCATGTCGTAGGTACAGTCGAAAGGACCTTGGTAAGTTGTGCTTCGCTGATACCCAAAAACGTGAGGAGTATTGTGGGACTTCAGATCTTTGCATTGTGTATAAGCTAATGGCTTATCCAGGCATAGACTGGTGACAAAAGGAACCGGGCCAGCACAACTAATGTGTAGAGCCTCCGGATCCCCATGCCCCACTAATTGCAGGGGATGTTCCGATTCTGCCTCTGGCTGACTTTCACTGGACTCTGTCACCTCCGGGAGCGAAAGAGTCTCCCCACGTGGCTCAAGGTAATCTGGCGGTGTTCCGTTTTTAGGCTTCATGCTTTGGTCTCCCCTAATAATGGGAGTTAACTTCTCTCTAGTAGACCAAGCTGTAGAGACTTTGTCCTCGCCGCAACATGCTGCAGTTAGTTCTTCAAAGTAACAGTCAAACTTAGCATCTAAGTTCTCAAAAAAGGACCTCAGTGTGGCGTATGATTCCCCCATGTTTGAGACTCATACAGGGCCGCAAAGCAATGCGCCTTTGGTCTTATACTTATGGTGAGGTTAGGCGGCTCTGAGGATCTGCAAAATAGTTTTGTAGCTAGTTATGAACAACTAGATAGTTGAGATAATGTTTGTTAGCCCAAAATTAGGTAGTAGTTGGTCTCCTCAGTTTGTTAATGATCAGAGCTCTATGAATTAGCGACCATCCATGTTGGCAGTTGGCTCCGCCCCCCCGTGTTAGGATTTTTTTAATGTGTAGTTTATTTAATTGGTAGTAAGTTTAATTTTAGTTTAATAATTATATTAGTTTAATTGTTAGTTTAAACTTACGGCTAGATTACAAGTTGTGCATTAGGCTGAAAAAGCAGCGTTAACAGGTCCTAACACTGCTTTTTCCCTACCACTGCTATTACGAGTCTTGCAGGTTTAGGGGCACCACACACTTCTTTGACCTTACCGCAAAACGACTTACGTAAACTTTGTAAAGTCTTTTTTCTATGGGACTTCCATAGTGCCGGTATTACGAGTCTGTCCTGGGAGGCCAAAAAGTGAGCAGTACACCCTCTACCTCCAAGATCCCTAACGCATTTAAAAGTCAGTAGTTAAGAGTTTTATGGTACAACGCCGTAACATAAAACTCATAACTAAAGTGCTAAAAAGTACACTAACACCCATAAACTACCTATTAACCCCTAAACTGAGGCCCTCCCAAATCGTAAACACTATAATAAAAATTTTAACCCCTAATCTGCTGGTCTGGACATCGCCACAACTATAATAAACATATTAACCCCTAATACTCCGCACTCCCACCTCGTAAACACTAGTTAAATATTATTAACCCCTAATCTGCCATCCCTAACATCGCTGCCACCTACCTACATTTATTAACCCCTAATCTGCCGCCCCCAACGTCGCCGCCACTATTCTAAATTTATTAACCCCTAAACCTAAGTCTAACCCTAACCCTAAAACCCCCTAACTTAAATATAATTTAAATAAATCTAAATAAAATTAATATTATTACCTAAATAATTCCTATTTAAAACTAAATACTTACCTATAAAATAAACCCTAAGCTAGCTACAATATAACTAATAGTTACATTGTAGCTATTTTAGGGTTTATTTTTATTTTACAGGCAAGTTTGTATTTATTTTAACTAGGTAGAATAGTTATGAGTTATTAACTATTTAATAACTAAATAGCTAAAATAAATACAAAAGTACCTGTAAAATAAAACCTAACCTAAGTTACAATAACACCTAACTTTACACTATAATTAAATAAATTAACTAAATTAAAAACAATTAAATAAATTAAATTAGCTAAAGTACAAAAATGTAATGAACAAGAGGCTTGTAATTATATTAAGTAGTATTGCTGAAATATATATATACAATTTAAGTCCTTAGAAGAAATGTTCTTATCTAAATATATGGTGATGTTACACTTGGGGAACCAGTGGATGTAATAGAGGTTGCCCAAGTGTTTTGCTATATGCCAGAGTGAGGAGGTTAGTAACGGTTAGTGGGTGACTAACTACTCACAAGGCATTAGAGATCAGAGTCAATTACATAAAAGGATACTGCATGAACCAAACACTCTAACCTACTGTTGCTTAAGGTGTTGAGATAAGAGGAAACGTCTTTGCAACAGTACAAGCAGCTTACACAGTTCAGTAAGAGAGGAGATCTAACCTGTTTTGTTGTTGGAGCTGATCCGGTGCGCTCCTGTGAGTAGAGAAGCTGAGAATGTGATAGGCAGGGAGAGAAGTGCTCGGCTGCAGCTGATGAGGTCAGCGGCAGAGCGGTTTGCAGAGAGTCAGCTGTGTCACAGGAGAGAGCGGGCGAGTCACAGCTGATCTGCCGGTTGTGGAAACTGGCGGTAAGATGCGTGACTTACTTGTTAGAAGTGCGCAGCAATTAGAAGTTGTTTTGTAGGTAGAGAGGTTTCAGGCAGCAAGTAAGAACCGGACAACTGAGTGAATAATCAGATAGACAGTTCTCAATTAACCAGCAATGAGTGCTGGAAGGAGGTGCCTTAAATAGACAAAGGTTTAAAGAGACAGTAAAACAGTCAATACACAGTAACCCTTACATAGCCCCCTCCTCAAGGAACCACAGCGAGGGTCACGGCCTGGGACGATCCGGATTACGTCTATGGAAGAGGGAAACCAGCCTAGGGGCTGATACATTCGAGGCTGGTTCCCACGAATCATCCTCATGACCGAAACCCTTCCAGTGTATGAGATAGAAGAGAGCACCACGTCGGATCCTTGAATCCAAGATACTATGTACCTCATACTGTATATCAGGAGTAACGGCAAGGGCAGGATCAATCGCCACAGAACCAGCCGTAGGCGAATTGCAGGGCTTGACCAGAGAGACGTGGAACGTCGGATGGATCTTGAAAGAGGATGGGAGCTGCAAAGTGACTGCAGCAGGATTGTTGACACGAAGAATGGGGTACGGGCCGATATAGAGCTTGCCTAATTTCCTGCAAGGGTAGGGAATCCTGAGGTTTTTTGTGGAGAGCCAAACATACTGGCCCACTGAGTACTGAGGGCTAGCAGGGTGGCGTAGATTGTAATACTTTTGCTGGGAAGCTTGAGCCTGAAGTATGTTATCACAAACAGTGGTGAACAAGACTGAAATATCATTGACGAGGTCATTAACCTGTTGGCAAGGGGTATCAATCCTTGGGAGTAAGGTAAAACGTGGATGCAAACCATAATTGATAAAGAAAGGAGATGAACCAGTAGTAGAGCTTTTGTTATTGTTGTATGCGAATTCGGCTAGGGGTAGATAGGTAGCCCAAGCATCCTGTTGATGGGAACAGAAGCAGCGTAAATACTGCTCAAGCCATTGATTGACCCTCTCAGTCTGCCCGTTCGTCTGGGGATGGTATGCAGTAGTGAGTCTCTGTTCAATATGTAGGGCTTTGCATAAATACTTCCAGAATTTGGATGTGAACTGGGTCCCTCGGTCGCTGATGACGGTTTTGGGAATACCATGTAACCGTATGACGTGTTGGAGGAATAAATCACAGGTCACTTTAGAAGTAGGTATAGATGCAATAGGAATAAAGTGTGCCATTTTTGAGAATAAATCCGTGACAACTAATATGGTGGTATAGTTATTGGAGATAGGTAGATCGACGATGAAATCCATAGAAACTGCTTCCCATGGTATATGTGGAACTGGAAGAGGCTGCACAAATTGTACACCTGGAAAGGAAATCTTTAAGATCCTGGTGTAAGGAGGGCCACCAAAATGACCACTTAAGCAGTTCAGTAGTTTTATCTCTTCCCATGTGTCCTGCAAGAGGTGAATTATGAACTGAACTTAGGATTGATGATCTTAATGATAGAGGTATGTACAATTTTCCATCCTTATGGAAAAGGCCTTCTGAATTTTATACAACATTCGTAAGTGGAATTGATAAATCGGAGAGAGTTGCATCCTTGAGCATCAGTACTAAACTGGTGAGAACACCAATGATACAGTCTTTAGGGATAACAGTGGAAGGTTGACTGACAGTGGCGGTTTTATGTCCCTGTCTGGAAAGGGCGTCAGCCTTACCATTCTTGGTACCCGGCCGATAGGTGATGATGTAATGAAAACGGGAGAAGTAAAGACTCCATCTTAATTGACTGTAGGACAATTTTCGATTAGATTGCAGATATTGCAGATTTTTGCGGTCAGTATAGATGACCGTGGGCTGAGTAGCACCTTCCAACAAGTGCCTCCAGTGGTCGAAAGAACACTTTATTGCGAGCAATTCCTTCTCACCCACCGGGTAGTTCAATTCTGCTGGTTGCATAAGCCTGGAAAAGAAGGCTACTGGATGTAATGGACCCTTAAAAGATTTCCTCTGTGAAAGAATTGCCCCAACGGCGAAATCAGAAGCATCAACTTCTAATATGAATTGTTTGTCCATATCCGGATATTGTAGTATAGGTGCTGAGGTAAATTTTGATTTTAATGTGTCAAAAACTAACTGAGTGTGGTTTGTCCACCTGAAAGTATGGTTTAATTTGTTGAGTTCTGTTAAGGGTTTCGTTATGGCAGCGAATCCTGGTATAAATTTTCTATAAAAGTTAGAAAAGCAGAGGAAACGTTGTACATCTTTTTTTGATTGGGGGACAGGCCAGTCTAGTATTGCTTGAACCTTATCATTCTGCATTTTAATTCCTAATGGAGAGATTTCATAACCCAGGAAGGTTATCTCGCTAGACTCGAATATGCATTTCTCGAGTTTTGCGTACAGGTTATTCTTTCTTAACCTAGAGAGTACTTCTCTGACGTGTACTCTATGTTGGTCAAGGTCTTGAGAAAAGATCAAAATATTGTCTAAATAGACCACTATATAAACGTCCAGAATATCCCTAAAAAGGTCATTGATCAGGCACTGAAATGTTGCTGGAGCATTGCATAATCCGAATGGTATCACTGTATATTCGAACAGACCATATCTAGTCCGAAAGGCAGTGAGCCACTTGTCACCAGCTCTCATTCGTATAAGATTATAGGCACCTCGGAGATCCAATTTTGTGAAAACCGAGGCTCCCCTCAATCTTTCTATCAACTCAGGAATAAGCGGGAGGGGGTACCTGTTCTTTCTCGTACGCTTGTTAAGCTCCCTATAATCAATGATAGGTCTTAAAGTGCCATCCTTGTTAGTAATGAAAAATACCCCAGCTCCATGGGGATGTGCTGGGTCTGATAAACCATTTCCTAAGATTTTCATCTATATAACTTTTTAAGTGTTCTAATTCTGGCTTAGAAAGAGGATATATATGACCGTAAGGGATCGAGACCCCAGGGAGTAGATCAATTGGGCAATCGTAGGCCCTGTGGGGCGGTAAACTTTCGGCGTCTTTCTTATTAAAGACATCAGAGAAGTCTGCATATTGTGTGGGTAGGGTACTTACAGCCGTTTGTAAGAGAACTGGGTTGGAAGTATCTTGGCTAGTGTTAGTGGCTAAAGGGAAAGTGAGACTCAAATCCAATTAATATAAGGTTTATGTTTGCATAACCAATTAATACCAAGTATAACATCAAACATGGGAGAAGATATAACATCAAAAGTGAGTGTTTCTGTGATAAGTGTACATGAAGTTACCTGGAGTTGTGTGGTCTGATGTGTAACAGGACCAGAAGTAAGTAATGAGCCATCAATGGAGTTTGTTTACACACTACAGGAATTTTATTTCTTTTCACAAAGCTTTGATCAACAAAATTCCTACATGAACCAGTGTCCACAATTGCTTCAGTGGATATCTTGAAGTGTTCCCACTGAAAAAGAATAGGAATGGTTATATATGAGGTTCTGATGGTTTTCATCAAAAAGGTTTCTGATAAACTAAGTGACCTACCCTTCTTAGTTTTAGAGAGGATTGGACAATCCTTAACTTCGTGAGTGGGGCAGGCACAATACATGCAGAGACTGTGAACTTTCCTCCTAGATTTCTCTTGAGGTGTGAGAGGCCCCTTCATAAATCCTATGTACATAGGTTGAGGGGTTTCTTTAGTTTGATAAGTAGGAGCAGATGAATAACTCTTAGAGCCACTAGCCTTTTCAGAGCGACGTTCCCTAAGAAGTCTATCAATAACAATAGTGAGAGTGAAAAAATCTTCCAAAGAATCAGGGATCCCTGTGCGCGACAGCTTGTCTTTTATCTCTTCAGACAAACCTAGGCGGAACTGTGTTTTGAGGGAAACCTCATTCCACTCCGAATCACGAGCAGAGATTTTGAACTGTGTGATGTAAGTCTCCACAGGGTTCCTCCTCTGTTTCAATGACCTGAGAGTATTTTCAGCAGAGACCTGCTTAAAGGGGTCATCATATAAAGCAGACATTTGATTAAAGAATGCTAAAAGGGATCCCAATACTGAATCCTGGCTCTCATAAAAAGTGTCAGCCCAGGCCCTGGGCTCCCCCCTCAGGTATGATATTACGGTAAGCAATCTTACCCTCTCAGAGGGGTAGGTGCGTGGCTTCATTTCAAAGAGCAGCATGCATGAATTCCTGAACTCCCTGAAACGTGTCCGGTCTCCAGAGAACTTCTCTGGGGGGGGACCAAGGGTTCTGGGGGAGATTCTGCAACAGTAGGTTTGGGGGCTAGTACCTCCCGTAGGCAGGCTTTCAGGGCCTGATTTTCCACTTGTAACTCATGGAAAGAACCGGATAGAGCATCCAATCTGTCAGAGAGAACTTGTACTCTCTCACTTAGAGGTTCTTGTTCCATATTGGCAAATACTAGTTAAGTACAGGTGCAGGAATTAACTGTGTATATGAACACTAATTCCTAGATGCTGGCTGGTTAATTATGTAATGAACAAGATGCTTGTAGTTATATTAAGTAGTATTGCTGAAATATATATATACAATTTAAGTCCTTAGAAGAAATGTTCTTATCTAAATATATGGTGATGTTACACTTGGGGAACCAGTGGATGTAATAGAGGTTGCCCAAGTATTTTGTTATATGCCAGAGTGAGGAGGTCAGTAACGGTTAGTGGGTTACTAACTACTCACAAGGCATTAGAGATCAGAGTCAATTACATAAATGGATACTGCGTGAACCAAACACTCTAACCTACTGTTGCTTAAGGTGTTGAGATAAGAGGAAAAGTCTTTGCAACAGTACAAGCAGCTTACACAGTTCAGTAAGAGAGGAGATCTAACCTGTTTTGTTGTTGGAGCTGATCCGGTGCGCTCCTGTGAGTAGAGAAGCTGAGAATGTGACAGGCAGGGAGAGAAGTGCTCGGCTACAGCTGATGAGGTCAGCGGCAGAGCGGTTTGCAGAGAGTCAGCTGTGTCACAGGAGAGAGCGGGCGAGTCCTAGCTGATCTGCCGGTTGTGGAAGCTGGAGAGGCGATAAGATGCGTGACATACTTGTTAGAAAAGCGCAGCAATTAGAAGTTGTTTTGTAGGTAGAGAGGTTTCAGGCAGCAAGTAAGAACCGGAAAACTGAGTGAGTAATTACATAGACAGTTCTCAATTAACCAGCAATGAGTGCTGGAAGGAGGTGCCTTAAATAGGCAAAGGTTTAAAGAGACAGTAAAATAGTCAACACACAATAACCCTTACAAAAAAATACTATCAATAGCCCTTAAAAAGGCCTTTTGCGGGGCATTGCCCCAAAGAAATCAGCTCTTTTACCTGTAAAAAAAATACAAACAACCCCCTCAACAGTAAAACCCACCACCCACACAACCAACCCCCCAAATAAAATACTATCTAAAAAAACCTAAGCTCCCCATTGCCCTGAAAAGGACATTTGGATGGGCATTGCCCTTAAAAGGTCATTTAGCTCTTTTGTGGCCCAAACCCTAATCTAAAAAATAAAACCCACCCAATACACCCTTAAAAAACACTAACCCCCTGAAGGTCGACTAACTGTTCTGAAAACGGGACATTTATCTTCAAGGAAGCGGCAGAAGTCTTCATACAACCGGGCTGAAGACATCAACAAAGCCGGGAGAAGCCTTCATCCAAGCCGGGCGAAGTGGTCCTCCAGACGGGCAGAAGTCTTTATCCAGATGGCATCTTATATATTTATCCATCCGACGCGGAGCAGGTCCATCTTCAAGACATCCGACGTGGAGCATCCTCTTCAAACAAAGTCTTCTTACTGAATGACGGTTCCTTTAAGTGACATCATCCAAGATGGCGTCCCTTAGATTCCGATTGGCTGATAGAATTCTATCAGCCAATCGGAATTAAGGTACAAAAAATCCTATTGGCTGATTGGATCAGCCAATAGGATTGAAGTTCAATCCTATTGGCTGATTGGATCAGCCAATAGGATTGAGCCTGCATTCTATTGGCTGATTGGAACAGCCAATAGAATGCAAACTCAATCCTATTGGCTGATCCAATCAGCAAATAGGATTTTTTCTACCTTAATTCCGATTGGCTGATAGAATTCTATCAGCCAATCGGAATCTAAGGGACACCATCTTCGATGACGTCATTTAATGGAACCATCATTCAGTAAGAAGACTTTGTTTGAAGTGGATGCTCCGCGTCGGATGTCTTGAAGATGGACCCGCTCCGCGTCGGATGGATGAAGATAGAAGATGCCATCTGGATGAAGACCAATTCACCCGGCTTGGATGAAGACTTCTCCCGGCTTCGTTGAGGACTTCGGCCCAGTTGGATAAAGACTTCTGCCGCTTCCTTGAGGATGGATGCCCGGACTTCAGAACAGTAAGTCGATCTTCAGGGGGTTAGTTTTAGGTTTTTTAAGGGTGTATTGGGTGGGTTTTATTTTTTAGATTAGGGTTTGGGCCGCAAAAGAGCTAACTGCCCTTTTAAGGGCAATGCCCATCCAAACGCCCTTTTCAGGTTTTTGTTTGTATTTTTTTTTACAGGTAAAAGAGCTGATTTCTTTGGGGAAATGCCCTGCAAAAGGCCCTTTTAAGGGCTATTGATAGTTTAGTTTAGGCTAGGGTTTTTTTTATTTTTGGGGGGCTTTTTTTATTTTGATAGGGCTATTAGATTAGGTGTAATTAGTTTAAATATCCTGTAATTTGTTTATTATTTTCTGTAATTTAGTGTGTTTTGTTGTACTTTAGCTAATTTAATTTAATTTATTTAATTGTTTTTAATTTAGTTAATTTATTTAATTATAGTGTAAGGTTAGGTGTTATTGTAACTTAAGTTAGGCTTTATTTTACAGATACTTTTGTATTTATTTTAGCTAGGTAGTTATTAAATAGTTAATAACTATTTAATAAATATTCTACCTAGTTAAAATAAATACAAACTTTCCTGTAAAATAAAAATAAACCCTAAGATATCTACAATGTAACTATTGGTTATATTGTAGCTAGCTTAGGGTTTATTTTATTTGTAAGTATTTAGTTTTAAATAGGAATTATTTAGGTAATAATATTAATTTTATTTAGATTTATTTAAATTATATTTAAGTTGGGGGGTGTTAGGGTTAGGGTTAGACTTAGGTTTAGGGGTTAATAAATTTAGTATAGTGGCGGCGACGTTGGGGGTGGCAGATTAGGGGTTAATAAGTGTAGGTAGGTTGCGGTGACATTCGGGGCGGCAGATTAGGGGTTAATAAATATAATGTAGGAGTCGGCGATGTTGGGGGCAGCTGATTAGGGGTTAATACATATAATGTAGGTGGCGGCGGTGTCCGGAGCGGCAGATTAGGGGTAATAAATATAATGTAGTGTCGGCGATGTCGGGGGTTGCATATTAGGGGTTAATAAGTTTAAGATTAGGGGTGTTTAGACTCGGGGTTCATGTTAGGGTGTTAGGTGTAAACATAAAATGTGTTTCCCCATAGGAATCAATGGGGCTGCGTTACTGAGTTTTACGCTGCTTTTTTGCAGGTGTTAGACTTTTTCTCAGCCGGCTCTTCCTGTTGATTCCTATGGGGAATTCGTGTACGAGCATGTACGACTAGCTCACCGCTGACTTAAGCAGCGCTGGTATTGGAGTGCGGTAAGGAGCACAATTTTGCTCAACGCTCACTTCTTGCCTTTTAACGCCGGGTTTGTAAAGACCTGTAATACCAGCGCTGCATGTAAGTGAGCGGTGAGACAAAACTGCTCGTTAGCACCGCATAGCCTCTAACGCAAAACTCGTAATCTAGTCGTTAGTTTTTTAGATTGACAAGTAAGTTTAAATTTAATTTAAGCTAGGGAAATTGTAATTTTAATATAATGTTAGGGGGACGTTAGGTTTAGGATTTACTAGTTTAAATTAGTTTATTGCGATGTGGGGGGCTTTCGGTTTAGGGGTTAATAGTTTAATTTATTATATTTCGTCGTGGGGGGCATTCGGTTTAGGGGTTAATAGGTTTATTATAGTGGCGGCAGTGTAGGGCTTATTAACTTTAGTATAGTGGGGGTGATGTGGGCGGATGGCAGATTAGGGGTTAATAATATTTAAATAGTGTTTGCGATGTGGGAAGGCGACTGTTTAGGGGTTAATAACTTTAGTATAGTGGTGACGATGTCAGTGAGCGGCTGAATAGGGGTTAATACATTTTATTGGTGGCGTGGATGTCAGAAGCGGCAGATTAGGGGTTAATACATTTATTATAGTATTTGGGATGCGGGAGGGCCTCGGTTTAGGGGTTAATAGATAGTGTATGGGTGTTTAGTGTACTTTTTAACACATTAGTTATTCGATTAAGTTCGAGGTTGTGCGCTATACAAGTATCCAATTATTATTAGTTATAAGTTTTATCCTCCAGATTTGTAGCGTAAAACTCATAACTACTGACTTTAGAGGACAGATCTTGTCGTTTTAGAGTGTAACTATCGCTTTTTAGCGTCACCACAAAACTCGTAATACCAGCGCTATGGGAATCCCATTAAAAAACTTCATTTTTACGAGTGCGGTACTGACGTTGCCTTACAGGCTAAAAGGCTTGCGGTACACCTATACCGACAAGACTCGTAATGGCTGCGATGCTGTTTTAACGTAAAACTCGTAATCTAGCTGATTGTCTATTTGCATAAAGTTTTTAAACCAAACATTTAGATATGAATAATAGGAAAAATAAATCTGTTTCCTCTAATAAACATCTGATAAAGAGGCATCCATGTACGAAGCAGAGTAAGCAGCTCCACAGCCCTTGCAGGGCAGGATCGCACATGCAAGCCTGCTTCCCGCAATATAAGAATTAGGTGGAAAAAAGGAAAGAGCTTGCTCGCTCTGCGTGATTGACATTTTCTTCTCTTGCGTGATTTGTCGAGCGAGTGAAGGGGGGGCATTACACACTCATCGGAGTGTGTAACGATGCATACGGGGCAGCAGACGAACAGATCAGTTGCTCGTATGCAGCGAAGGCATGCGGACAACTTCTCAGGTTGAGAAGCTTGTCCACATGCCATTTAATACATGGGGCCCTCTGTCTCTAGACTGGGCTGCGGCAAGTGTTCTTGTTTTAGCTTGTGCTGTGAAATGAATATTCATTTTGCTTTGTATATTTGCTAGCCTATGGACAACAGTAATTTAATCTCTTACATTATGGGCTAGATTACGAGGGGAGCAGTATTTTGCGCTCCCGTTTGCTCATTAACTCCACTAGAAGTAAGTTTTTTGTGCTCATTGTGTAGCGCTCGTATTGCAAGTAAAATGTTTTCACACAAGCGCTAACCTGATGTGCGCAAAAAGCCGAACTTTAAATATTGTAATTGTGTTAATGTATTCCCCCATAGAAGTCAATGGAGCACGAAAAGTGGAAAAAACACCCTACTTGTGTGCAATCCTGATCGCATTTTCTCAAGTGTGCGAACCCCAAATAAATAAAATATTAATGTTTCACATTCCAATGTTCTTTACATACAAGAATAGGTTCTATTTAATCATAAATACATACTTCTACATATGGTATTTTGGTAAAAATATACTGTATATCTATACAAATATATCTATATGATTATATATAGGTATAGATATATACAGATACAGACATACCTCGTTTTATTGCGCTTCGGTTAATTGCACTTTGCAGGTATTGCTCTTTTTACAAATTGAAGGTTTGTGGCAACCCTGAGCTAAGCAAGTCTATCGGCACAATTTTTCCAACATATATACACATATAAACACATAAATACACATGAATACGCATATATACACATATAAACACATAAATACACATGAATACACATATATACACATATAAACACATAAATACACATGAATAAACATATATACACATATAAACACATGAATACACATATATACACATATATACACATATAAACACATATAAACATATAAATACACATGAATACACATGAATACACATATATACACATATAAACACATAAATACACATGAATACACATGAATACACATATATACACATATAAACACATATAAACACATAAATACACATGAATACACATGAATACACATATATACACATATAAACACATATAAACACATAAATACACATGAATACACATGAATACACATATATACACATATAAACACATAAATACACATGAATACACATATATACACATATAAACACATAAATACACATGAATACACATGAATACACATGAATACACATATAAACACATGAATACACATATATACACATCCCGATCGCATTTTCTCAAGTGTGCTAGCCCCAAATAAATAAAATATTAATGTTTCGGGGGGCGGAGCCAACTACCGTGCTGAGAAGACGTTTGTGTTCAGAGCTCTGATCACAAACCCTAATTTAACTAATATTAAGCTAAGTTTCAGCACAAAAAAAGTTGGTTTAAGGGAAGAGTGTAGTATCTACAGAGCACCATAGTCGTTTGGAGACCGAACTTGGAACGACCTTTACTTGCCAGCCCAACGACAACAAGAGGCCTCTTTGCTTAGATCATCTAAATAGCCGCTGACAATCTGCACTCCGGAGGGTCGGGGCTCTGCTCCGGAGTGATCAGAGGAGGATTCCTGCTGTATAGGAGGCAAAAGAAGTGGCTTAGCCTACCAACAAACTGTGACTCACGGCCCGAAGCTGCGACTGGCCTCACAAGACCCGCGCCTCTGCTGCGCTGTTACAGGGCCACTCCGGTTACCCCCGCTACCCGACGGAGACACAGTGTAAGATCCCTGGTGACATTTGAATAGGTACCCGGATGAAGAGCTGAGCCAGTCGAGTTCCTCCTACATATGGTAAGACCCCATGCCACTTGCACCCAACGCCACAAACAGCTTACTATCAACACAAGACAAACTAACTGCAGACTACACATAAACCTATCTGGTATTGGAGACTACCTTACTATCCCCTTAACAGGAGAGGCTTGAAGCGGTCCTAACATTATTACATAATAAAAAATAAAAAAGCAAAAAAAAAAAAAAAAAAGAGGCGCCAAAATCCGCCATCTTACCTCCTCCCTCAACACAGTGCTGCATTACTCGGGTGCAAGTGGATGCACAGATACACTGTCTAATAGACACTACGGGGACTGCTGGAGATTGGGGATTTCCCTAGTTTGTATAAATCCACCTGTTGAACTCCTAAACAGCTCAGATAGTGCTGTAGCAGCGGCACAAACATTAATACTACAGTGTTTTATACCTATATTACATGTAAAGCCTGCATTTGAAAACAGATATTTACTGCTGCTAAGAAGGGTAATGGTTCTTCTAATATAACCGCATTTTGTTGCATAGAAGGTGCTGCAACATATCCCAGAGCCCTGCAAATAAGTTACTCAGATTCTGACCCACCAGGTTTGCTAACTAAGCAAGATAATACTGTATTGCAGTTTCTCCTCTGTTATCAAAATAGAATAAACTTGCTGAGGGCACTCTTTTATCTCTCTTATCCCCATCATTTTATAGTAACATAAGATACCACCATAACCCTTGCACTATCTTGCACTCTCAAGTCCAAGCTGCCTGAAGGCCTTCATAAAGAGTTCTCTAGCTTAGACCCCCTCCCCCCCTTTCCCGCTGCCCTCACCAGCGGGTCATAACCAACTTCCTTTTCCCCACTTCGCCCAATAGGGGGCACGCCCCTGGGAGTGAGGTCTAGTTCACACATCTACCTACACCAGTATTATCCTCAATTCAAACTTGGTCAAACCTGAAATATAATGCAAGGCTAGAGGCAAACAAGTAGGGGTGCGGGATAGGGGTTCCCTCCAGGAGCCATCTAAATTAAGGACCCTGTCTCAAGGTTTATCTACGTCAGTTGCAGAATTCAATATCCATACAACTTATCATGGCAAACATGATGGGGAAAAAAAAAAAATACCAGAAAAACCCCAAGAGGACTCTAACAGATCACTTCCATAACAAACATGCTTCAGACCTAGAAAATTTGGAAGATGACTCCAGAGATTCACCCACCTCACTTAACAGACTCCCCAAATCAGACAGCCGGCATAGAGAGGGCCCCTCCCTCTCCCAGACAACTTTTTTAGATACCATACAGACCTTGTCTGAAAAAATGGATACACATCATTCTTCTTTACGCCAAGAGTTTAGACAATCAGTTGCTGAACTGAAAAGGGAAATATCGTCAGTGAATGAGCACACTGAAACTCTAGAGAAGAAGCATGAAGATTTAGCTCTTGATCATTCCAACCTTCTCGCCTATTCCCAAAATCTGGCAGAAATGATTACAGAACTTGAAGGCAAACTAGCAGACCTTGAAGACAGGTCCCGTCGTAATAACTTGAGGATACATGGCATTCCAGAATCTGTCACTACAGCAGACCTCCCAACCCACCTACAAGGGCTATTCAAAGAAATTCTAGATACGCTCCAACCACAAGAATTACTGATAGATAGGGCTCATAGAGCCTTACGACCCCAAAACTCGTCTGCAGACACTCCTAGGGATGTTATCCTAAGATTACATTACTTCACAACCAGAGAGAAAATTCTAAGAGCCTCATTCGCTAACAAGACACTAAAAGACCCATATCAAGGAATACAGATTTTCCCAGATTTATCCCAGCACACCCTGGCAAGAAGAAGATCCTTCCAGCAGTTCACAAGAGTCCTGAGACACAACAACATTAAATACAGGTGGGGATTCCCTGTGAAGCTCTTTCTACAACACCAAGACAGGTCCTACGTGATCTCCACACCCGATCAGGGAATGAAACTTCTCCGCACTCTGGGACTTGACCTCACCCAGAAGATGAATCAAAACCTGGAAGACATCTCGGAACCTCTCATCATATCTGCCCCGGAGTGGAGCCTCCACTCTTCCTCATCCGGTAAACCTTGCCCAACAAAGTAAAGATGAGAGCTAACGCACGGGTACATATCTTACCCTTACTTGAGCTCAAGTATTCATCCATTCCGATTCTTCTTCATCAAAACTAAACCTTTCTGTTTAGGTGTTATATGAGATCACAAACGGGTACATATCTTACTCTTCATTAGCTCATATACACAGATTCACATCAGCTGATAATTGGACAGGCTCTTTTGGGCCCCCATTCCCACTGGAGACTGACTTTTTTTTTTTAGGCCTCCAACTAAAGTAAAGATCTAGGATATGAAAGACACATCTTCTTTATTTGTAAAGAACGCTGATCACCCCATCGGATGAGGTTCGGCAGAATCTCCACACTATAGTGAGAAAATCCGGACCTTGTCCTCACTCGGATGACAAGCAGGTGAAGCTAGCTGTCTTATTAAAGTTTGATTAAAGTTTATTAAAGTTTGATTAAAGTTTGTTTATATTTGCTACTTAGTATAAGAATGACTCTTAAATTAAAAATGTATATCTGACAATGGATGTAACTGTCTAGATATGTTGCACACGGTTTACCCTCAAACATGTACTTGAGGTATGACAGTTAAATGTTATCTTTGTAATTTCAGGTTCCCTTACCAGCAGATATGTTTTATAGATTATCTACTGCCCTAATATATATCATTACTGTTTACAGTTTATTTGAATGTTAGTTACATTATTCCATGTATATCTTGACTCTCTTCTCTCTTTATGCAATAGGACTACTGAGATGCTTTATCTATTGACACAAATGTTGCCCAAACATAACATACAAGAATACTTCTCTTTCTTTGTACAGACTACTCGAGCTCCTTAATACAATACAACACCACCCCTCCAAACTACTGACCTGGAGGGCCCTTATACCCTGAAACCCCAACACTCCTTCTCTTACACTTATGACTCCACCCCCCCCCTCAATACGGGTCCTATACCCACCTTTCGACCTCAAGCGGCTCTTGCCCGCTGTATTCTTTTATCTCTTTATCCTCTCCAAATATATACAGCTTCACCAATATCACAGGTTACTGGACTGCACAGAGAAACATATTTAGATCCCATAACTACAATGGAATACCTCCATATCCTATCCCTCAATACACAAGGTCTGAATTCCCCAACAAAGCGTAGCCTACTCTTTAATTATCTCCAAAAGCATAAAGTAAGCATAGCCCTACTCCAAGAAACTCATTGGACAACTACTCCACATACTCTTCGCACAACCAAGAGATATCCTGTAGTACTAGAAGCCTCGTTCACCTCAGAATCTAGAGGAGTAGCCATTCTTTTCAATAAAGACATAAAAGTAGAACACATACACACCGAAATCGACCCCCAAGCTAGGTATATCATAGCTGTCTGCAGACTAAACACCCAATTAGTCACTATTGCAAACCTATACGCTCCAAATATTAGGCAAATACGTTTCCTCAACAAAGTATTGCATACACTAACAGAAATAAAACAAGGAGCCCTAATTTTAGGAGGTGACTTCAACCTCTTGTGGGATCATAACATAGACAGAATGGGCCCCAAGATCTCTGCCTTAGACAGATCTATACACTCCTTATCTGGGGCATTCAGATCACTAATTTGCCAATATGACATTTATGATGTATGGAGATCTCTCCATCCTCAAGGAAGAGATTTTACCTTCTACTCTCCCCCGCACAAATCTCATACCAGAATAGATTACTTTTTCGTCCCTGCTAAGTTATTAGATAAAATATCACATGTTAAGATTGCCCCAATCTCTTGGTCAGACCATGATGCCTTACATATGTCTTTTAGTGGCCATTCCTCTTATAGACCAAGTCCCCAGTGGCGACTGGGAGACTACATACTAACAGACCCACCCACCAAGATAAGCATACAGGAGAAAATCGCTAGTTTTCTAGAGATAAATGATAACCAACAGACCACTACCGAGATTTTATGGGCCACTCTCAAAGCAGTACTTAGAGGGCACCTAATAGATATAGAGATTGATTCACGTAAACAGAGAGGCATGGTCCTCTCTTCACTAGTTACCCAAGCCAGACTATTGAGACAGCAACTCACTGAGACATACTCCATTACGGTAAACGACCAACTCCACGAGATAAATAAACAAATTCAAGATGCAGAATTACGCAAGACACACGATACATTGGAGAAATTTAAAAAATTATACTACCACTTTAGTAATAAGGCCTCATCCCTGTTAGCTAAAAAACTACGACACCGCACGGCACAATCGAGGGTACTGATCATTAAAAATAGAGATGGACAACCAATCTATGCCCCAGGAGACATAGGCCAAGTCTTTAGGGAGTTTTACCAAGTACTATACAATATAGAATCGGCCCTGGAGACTCCACCTCCTTCTCCCACGGACATCTCTGATTATCTTACAAACCTTCACCTACCTGCACTCGACACAGCACTTATCCCCTCTTTAATAGCCCCAATAACAACTAAGGAAGTAATCAATGTAATTAGTTCACTTAAATTGGGGAAATCCCCTGGCCCAGATGGTTACACAGCACGTTTTTATAAAACATACCAGGTCATTTTAGCCCCCATACTCTGTAGAGTATTTCAGGAGATTATGCAAAAGGGCTCCTTTAATGCAGAATTCCTTGAAGCAACAGTAGTTGCAATCCCCAAACCAGGAAAGGATCCAGAGCTATGCAGCAGTTACAGACCCATTTCCCTCCTCAATATCGATATAAAACTGTATGCTAAATTATTAGCCAATAGGTTATCAAAGGTGATTAACTCACTCATACATTCAGATCAAGTAGGATTCATTCCAAACAGAGAGGGCCCGGACGCCACTAGACGCATATTAGATCTCCTTAGCATAGCATCCAGGGGCGGGTACCAATTCTTGGCCTTGTCTCTGGATGCAGAGAAAGCCTTTGACAGGGTGAGATGGGTCTATCTATGGGAAACAATGAGGATATTTAACTTCCCTCCCCCCTTTATTAGAGCTATACAAGCATTATACTCCCACCCTACGGCACGAATCAAAAGGTACGGGCTTCCAATCAGACATTTTCACTATTTCCAACGGAACGAGACAAGGTTGCCCCCTTTCCCCCCTTCTCTTCACGATAGCCATAGAACCCTTAGCGCAGGCAATTCGAATAGACCCTAGGGTTGAGGGATTGACATTTGGGAACCACACACATAAGATTTCGCTGTATGCGGATGATATAACTCTGTTCCTGACCTCCCCAGCGAACTCCCTAGAAGCGATATTCATTGATACATTCAGCTCCATGAGCTACTGCAAACTGAACATAGACAAAACAGAGGCCCTATACATAAATATACCAAGCCAGAAGCTTAAAGACTTACAAAACCTATACAGATTCCACTGGAAATCTGACTTCATTAAAGTTCTAGGTGTATATGTAGCCCCAGATCCCACGACCACCATATCCAAAAACTTCACTGACAGGCTTACGGAATTCCATAAACTCCTGAATACATGGGAATTTAGAGAAATCTCCTGGACTGGAAGGATGGCAGCTATTAAGATGTCCTTTCTCCCTAAGATTACCTATTTATATAGATGTATCCCATACAACATCCCAAGACCCACTTTGAACAAACTGCAAAGTATGATTACTACTTATATATGGAGAGATAAACGCCCTAGGACAGCAAGACACACTTTAGAAAGGCCCCACGCACAAGGGGGGTTAGCCCTTCCTAACCTATTAACATATTTTAATGCTACCAGACTCTCTCACTTACTTGACTGGAATAATGACGTCATACTCCTTAGGCTGGTATTGCGCTGAGTCCTCGATGCTTCCCCCCAACCTTACACTATCTGATCTTTTATGGATACCCACGCATCATAGACACAAATTGGGATGACTGTATCCCATAATACAGGATGAACTGAAGTTCTGGGACTCTATCCGACATGAACCAAACATTTCCCCACACCCGTCTCCCGCCTTAACCATATCAGCAGTTCTGTTCTCACTACCAGAAGCACACATAGATTTATGGCAGAACTTGCGCATCCAGACCATTACTGATTTCTACGAGTCAGAGGTTTGGATCCCCCACCCTCAGCTATGTATCAAATTTAATATACCCCAAAACCTCCAGTTTGAGACCTTCCGTATGAGTTCTTGGCTACGTTCTTGGGGATACCCAAAGAAAGCCCTCAGGACTCCTTCGCCATGGGAACTAACTTGGAATAAAGCACACTCTATTAAACACTCTTTGTCCCTACACTACAACCTCCTGTCTACTTCTAAACCATTCCACAAGATTTCACAACACAGTGCTTGGGAGAGGGAGATCAGATTCACAGTTGATTTTAGTGTATGGAACAAAAGGATTCAGCTCACTAGAAAATTACTCCACTGTGCTACCCTATGGGAGCTCTATTATAAAATTACTGTCAGGTGGCACCTTGTTCCCGTCACCCTACATACTGCCTATAACTCCCAAACCCCACTCTGCTGGAGGCAGTGTGGACAAACAGGCACACACATCCACATCTGGTGGTCTTGCCCAAAAATCCAACCTCTCTGGAGGAAAATATACAACACTTTAGATGACCTCCACATCATTGCCCCCTACTTGCCAGAGATTGCCCTCCTACACATGCCAATACCTACTCTAAATAACCACACTGACGCACTTACGATCTATCTTTTTATGGCCACTAAGCTGGCTATAGCCAGAGCATGGAGGAATAAAACCTCACCGTCGTTCGCACAAGTACTATCTATAATCAGACATATTAGACTAATGGAGCAATACTCCTTTAGAGTACTAGATAAGGTTGATCAATACTCCCAGATTTGGCACCCATGGCTCACTCTCTTTCCAGATTAAATTATATTAAACTAAAACACTAGCGTATCCTAATTGTCAGGGAACCCCATTGCCTCCCCCTTTCTTCCTTCTCCCCTCACCTTACCTCTGGACGTACACAAATAGACATATCCATATACGTTCATGATTGTCCAACTGTGTATTGATATCTATGTCTAGGCCAATGTTACTGTTTATATTTCTGAACAATTGTACATTCCTATATAAACCTGTTGATGCTAAACCACCTGAGAGCTGTATATCGCATTGTTGGTATTCCATTTAACATCTCCTTTAATATCGTAAAATAGAGACACGGCACTTATAGGCAAGTAACATTACTTTACTGTAGCCAATGAACACTTAGGCCCATCCACGTACATATCTACCACTAACAACCTTATGTGTTCGCAATGATGTGAAAGTATACAACTGTAATGACTTGCACTTGTCTTTTTGTTATTTATTCCTTGCTTGATTGTCTCAATAAAAAATTTATATAAAAAAAAAAATATTAATGTTTCACATTCCAATGTTCTTTACATACAAGAATAGGTTCTATGTATTCATAAATACATACTTCTACATATGGTATTTTGGTACAAATATACTGTATATCTAGCAAGTCTATCGGTACCATTTTTCCAACATATATACACATAAACACATAAATACACATGAATACACATATATACACATATAAACACATAAATACACATATAAACACACATGAATACACATATATACACATATAAACACATAAATACACATAAGTACACATGAATACACATATATACACATATAAACACATAAATACACATGAATACACATATATACACATGTAAACACATAAATACACATGAATACACATATATTCACATATAAACACATAAATACACAGGAATACACATATATACACATATATACACATAAATACACATGAATACACATAGATACACATATAAACACATATAAACACATAAATACACATGAATACACATATATACACATATAATTAAACACATAAATACACATGAATACACATATAAACACATAAATATACATGAATACACATATATACACATATATACACATAAATACACATGAATACACATATATACACATATATACACATCACCAGCAAAAAGATTTTGACTTACTGAAGCTCACATGATGGTTAGCATATTTTAGCAATTAATGGGACAGGAAACCACAACATTTTCTTTCATGATTTGGATGGAACATACCATTTTAAACAACTTTCCAATTTACTTCCATTATCAAATTTGCTTCATTTTCTTGTTATCCTTTGCTGAAGGAACAGTATTGCATAATGGCAGCAAGATGAACACATCTAGTCGGCCAATAACAAAAGACAAATGTGTGCAGGCACCAATTAGCAGCAGCTCCCACTAGTGTAGGATATGTGCATATTCTTTTTCAACAAGGGATACCAAGAGAACAAAGCACATTTGAAAATAGAAGTGAATTTAAAAGTGTCTTAAAATGACATGCTCTATCTGAATCATGCAAGTTTGATTTTGACTTTCCTATCCCTTTAACTATTTTTTTAATTACGGTATGTACATTGTTTTTTTTATAGACATAATGCTATTGCACGCTTAATAGACTACAGTATAGTGTAAACATAACTTGTATAGGCACTGGGGGGGAAAAATATTAGTGTGACTCACTTGATTGCGATATACAATTTATTGCGGTGGTCTGGAACCTAACCTGCATTTTCTCTGGGGCACACCTGTATATATAGGAATATCTATTTATAAATACTTAGAACATATTCCCCTATGTGAAGAACATTAGAATGTGAACTATTTACATTACTTTATTAAATATGAATATTTCATAAATATGATTTTACTTATTTTTTTTTTTTTTTATAAATTTTTATTGAGGTTAATAATTGGCATACAAAAAATTGCAGCAGTGTACAGTAGAAATCTAGAACGGCTTATAACAGGGAACAAAATGTAAATTCTAGGTTGATAAACAGTACATATGATCTCAATCACGCTAAGCGATACGTAAAACATCTCCATCTGCCACATGGATAAAAAACAAGTAATACAGTAGTTCACGGAAATGCCAATAAAAGTATAGAACCTTCATATTTATCTAAGCGGCCGATCTTCGGCCTCATAACAAACAGTATTAAACAGCTATAACAGAAGGTTTTATCATGAAAACCTCAGATTTTAGTATAATTGCGCTGCAGTATTGGTATAGGACACACTTAAGTAAGTAAATTCAATTTAACAGGATGATATAATATTAGAAAACTGTATGTAAGATTCTGCAAGTGATAGTACTAAACAATCTTGCGCAGCTTGGAAGGAAAAGTAGTGCCAATATAGTTTTGTAGTGCAAGATATAATTGTAAAAAGGGGGAAATAAGGTGTGGTATTAGCAAGAGAGACCACATAATTCACTCTCCTAGAGATAGGAGGTATATTAAGGAGGGGGGAGGTGGGGAGTAACATACGGTGTACAAAATGTAAAAGTTGCATTAAGCGCCATACTAGGTCTGAGAGATGCACAAGCCCCATACTATATGAAAAATGTTGTGGGCACGTTGGGTACTTTTCAGCTAATGCACTATCCTCCACTACCATGAATGATTAATTATCAACCCAGTAGGTATGAATACTGTAGTGAAGGAATAATTTCCTATATATGAGTAGAAAACTAGAATATTAACATGGGATGGGGGAAGATGACAGGTTATCTCATAATGCTGGAGAGGGGAGGCAAAGTCAATAACGAGGTGTACTGCAAGATTTGCTAATAAAAAGTATGAGCAGGGTGCGGCATAGGCTAGATGAGTTGCATATTTAGCCCTCCTTACATAGGAGGCATAAACAAATTAATTGGACAAGCAACTATGAAAATCTTAATGACATTTTGCAGACAGAGCTAGACTATTAAACCTGGTAGCGAAGGAGTAATGGCTATCAACCTCTATTTAGATCTACCAGGCTATATTAGGAATATCAGTTTGGGTTATACTTAATAAATAAATATAAAGGGACTGATGATTTGCCTGCAGATATGCAACTTAAGCGTCCCATAAGGACTTATTCTGCTAGAATATGGTGAATCTCAATACATGCGCAGATTATATGTAAGGGCAAAAGTAGACTATGGGGGTTACAATGGGACCATTGTAATATACAACACATATAACTGTACAAGGTTGTCCCCAGAGCAATACAGAATCTAAAACTGAAGTTGGAGCAAGAATAAATTACTCAAACTGTGTAACCTGGGTAGCAACAATGAAACTGCGACATTACAAGAAAAGCAAGCAAACGACTGGGCCTCACAGAGCAACTGCTTGATGGAGTATAAAGCATGTTAGGACGCAGCCTCGGCCGCTGGCCACGTCCACGCTGTAGTGGGGCAAAGCTCAGTAGAATCTCTGAGTATCACAGTGTAGTAACAACAGAAGGAATGCACCAATATAACACACATTGCATGCACCTATCATATTCTACAGCAATAACTTGTGTCAAATGCACAGAGACCAACAAAACAATATGTTAAGCATGAAGATCTGTGTAGGCACTATCATGGCGAGATACGAATAAGCAAATATATACACTCCCATAATACATTCAATTAGTATTAAAAATAGATAGTAATGTTCTGGAGGCAGTCACAGTAATAGGGACAAACTCGTTGCTCAGGCAGAAAGGGAGGTGTGTGTTAGCCAAGTTTATCGTTGCATATTACCAGCTCCAGATTTATAGTCCAAGCATCCTGTCAGTAGTTTAGCCAGCACCAACTTAAATCAGAGCGCCGCATCTACAACCTCCCGAAATAAGTCAGAGGAGTATACAAATAGTGAAACCGGAACTTAAGGCATTATAGACAAGCAACTGTAAAAATCATAACACCCATTTGCAAACATAGCCCCTCAATATGCAAAAGTAGACCAGAAGAAAATAATTATGAAGTTCTCTGTAAGTGAAACAAGAGGTTATCATGTTATGATGGAAGACCAATAAATCAATTTGCATAGTCAAGGTCAAATGTCCGCATTAACACCTGGTCTCTCTGGGCAACTCACAGTCTGGGTGAGAGAAAGCGCCGTAGTGCAGCATACCGAAAGGGAGAATTTTCTACCCCACTCCGGAGCGTAAGGCCGAGGGCTTATCTTGAGCCAGCTGCAACAGGTAAATGCTGATAGCGCTATTCCCTCTGTGGGGCTCTAGATGTAGATCCAAGCGTGTAGTCAGATCACTGCCGTAATAGAGGCAGCTCAGTGTCAGGCCATCTTGCAGAAGGAACCAGTCCAAGCGCTTGAGGTAAGAATTCTGCTGGGCTGCTGTTCCCCTGGTCCAAGCCGTCCGCAACTGATCACAAGGCTTACTGCCGGGCTCAACATTAGATGCTATTCCGCGGCCTGCAGCAGCGGGTGGTATAGGAGCTCGGTCAACATTGCTCAGGTACCTTAGGTGGTCAGGAGTAAGAGTTTCGTCCCCAGAGCTTGCCATAGCAATGCTTTGTTGCCGCATAGTTCCTTTATTTACCGGGTCATGAAGGAGTGAGTAAGCAGCGTGAATTGCAGGTGCCGTTGCTTCCCGCTGAGGACCCACTGTGGCTTGGCATTCGAGTGTAGCTCTACATCCCTCTAGGAAGCGATATATCGCCTGCATAACATGCTCCGCTTCTTCCATGCTCAGGTAAGGTAGCGAGCCCCTAACTTGGGGTAAAGAGAGATATCAGTATTTGATTAAATGTGTTCACAATTGATGGCGCTGAGTAGGCTGCAAGATGGCTGCTACAGCTCGCTGAATCAGTGGCAGTTGCGCCAAAGTTGTGAAAATCTGGTTATGAGGTGTTTCATTCCCAAAAATCAGTAGATGAGAGCAGCTGTAGTTGCAGGTCTTCATGAGTAGTCTGATGGGTTAATAAATGGGCACAGACGAACGCTAGTTTTAGTTTATACTTGGCATATAGTGAGAGCTGCTGAGAATAGCGACCGTCCAGCTCCATAGTTGGCTCCGCCCCCCGATTTTACCTATTTTCATCTACTTGACTGTATGCACTTATATACATATGTCTATATATTTATACATATGTATTTATGTGTGTATATGTGTATATATGTCTTTAAATACATTTATACACATATACATATATATATATTTAGACATGTATCATATTCATATCTTTGAGCCCTTACAACTGTTTATGACATTTTTTAAAATAATTTTTATTAGATGGTGTTATTATGAGTGTAACTGTACTTTTTATTGTATTTTTGATGTGTTTTGTGAGACTCTTTATTCGAGTGTAACAGTTAACCAGAGCTTTGAGGTTGCACTATCCCGACGTGCGTTAAATTCAATTGTGCTCAAGTGATCGCGTTCACCTTCAACTTGTAATATACACAATATCGCTTGCGTGCAACTGCTGTCACTCGTAATCTGGCACTGAATGTTTTTACTGTTTTTTAAAACATAAATAGATATGTTAATGGATACTTATTTCTAGTGTTGTCTGTTTTTTTATGAACTGGTAGAAAACTGCACAGCTGCTCCTTCATAAAGGATACCAAAAGAATGAAGCAAATTGGCTAAAATAAGTAAATTGGAAAGTGTTTTAAAATCACATGCTCTATTTAAGTCATGAAAAATAAGAAAAAGAAAAATGTTGGGTTTCATGTCCCTTTAATCCATAAGTCATAACCCCTGCTCAATCTATTGTACAAACTTTTGTCTAGTGGAATATTTCGAGCATAGTAAAAGCAGAGATTTCAATAGACTTGTAAGAAAAACTTGTTTCGGACAAATCTTTTAGAATGAATATTCGAAAGAAATAGTTTTCCGAATATTCGTCTGGTGAACTATTCAGTATCAATTTAATTCCAAATGAAACGAATACTGAATATTTGGGAAACATTTATATTTGTTTTCGTTAAAACAAATGCGAGTGTTCCTTTGCTACAGCTGAAGAAGTCCACCTGTAGCCTTATATTTACCTATAGCCCACTTTAAATTAGTTAGTGAATTTGTTCGGATATTTATTTCATGAAAAAGAAAAGAATATCCTTGTTTTCGTCACAAATTTGCATTTGCAACAAAACTAATGCACAAGCCTAGATTTCATTATTGAAAGGTCCTAAGACATTTTTTGCATTCTGTTGAAACATATCTTGATTAAAGGGACAGTCTAGTCCAAAATAAACTTTCATGATTCAGATAGAGCATGTAATTTTAAACAATTTTCCAATTTACTTTTATCACCAATTTTGCTTTGTTCTCTTGGTATTCTTAGTTGAAAGCTTAACTTAGGAGGTTCATATGCTAATTTCTTAGACCTTGAAGGCCGCCTCTTAAGAATGCATTTTAACAGTTTTTCACCACTAGAGGGTGTTAGTTCATGTGTTTCATATAGATAACATTGTGCTCATGCACGTGAAGTTACCTGGGAGCCATCACTGATTGGCTAAACTGCAAGTCTGTCAAAAGAACTGAAATAAAGGGGCAGTTTGTAGAGGATTAGATACAAGATAATCACAGAGGTAAAAAATATATAAATATAACTGTGTTGGTTATGCAAAACTGGGGAATGGGTAAAAAACGAATTATCTATCTTTTAAAACAATAACAATTCTGGTATAGACTGTCCCTTTAAAAGTATATATGATATTAGTTATTAAGTACCTTATTCAAAGGAAATAATGAAACTGAAAGGGATATGAAAAACCAAATGGTTCTGTCTTGATTTAGATAGAGCATGTGGTTTTAAACAATTTTCTAATTTACTTCTATGATCAATGTTGCTTTGTTCTCTTAGTACCTTTTGTTGAAAAGGAATGTAAGCCTGAGCCAGCTGATTTCTAGAGCACTATATGGCAGCAGTTTTGCAAGAATGGTATCTGTTTGTAAGAGCACTAGATGACAGCACTATTTCCTGTCATGCAGTGCTCCAGATGCCTACCTAGGTATCTCTTCAACAAAGAATATCATGGTAACGATGAAAATTTGATAAAAAATAAGTAAATTGGAAACTTTTTCAAAATGGAATGCTCTGTCTGAATCACAAAACAAAATTTGGGGTTTCATATCCCTTTAATCTCATTCTTTTTACAAAACACCACATAACAAAAAAAAGTTACTTACAATAGTATATTTGTCTTTTTGGCTACACATTGGATCAAGGATAATAATACTTGTAGCTTTGTTGCTAACACTAATTACTTTTGATTTGATGTTTTTTTTGCTTCTTGCCAGACAAACAGCCTCCGACTCCAGTGCAATATCTTATTGCTGTATTATTTATGAAATCCTTTCGTTTACAATTTTTATTACAATATGCATGTACTGAATTGCTCAGGGATCCGCTAGCTGCCCATCTAAGCACGTAATACACTTAGATTAAATGTAACGACAGCTGTTAGACACCTCATCAAACCACTGCCCATTCTTGTGTCTAAGCAAAAACCATTTGCAAGTGGTGCCCCATTGTCTGAATGCAAAATAAGAATGGTGAGTGATAATTGAATAATCTAATGTTGAGTGATAAAAAGTCAGTGAAATTGTGCAATAAAATATTTTGAAATGTGAAAATTCTAATTATCCTAATCTTCTAAGAATAAGTACACTTCTTTTTAATGAAGGAATTCATCACTTTAGGTCTCTATTTCCATATTCAAATCATATAATGGCTATACCTCTAGTTGTTCTGCTCTTGAATATAATGGAACATTTGAATACGTAAATATTGATTCTAATAGATTTACTTTGTAGTCTATGAAAATCAATATTTGAACAATACATTCAATAACTGAATTCTGCTCCCAAAAAGGGATTTTTTTTTTTTAAAACAAATGTCAAACGCTCGCTCATGTATATATATGTCTAGATATGTGTACATATTTATTTATGTGTATATATGTCTGTAAATACATATATACATATATAAATACATAAATACATATATCTATGTACATATTTAAAAAATACCAATTATGAAGGGAACCATATTTATAGAAAAAGATTGATAGTAAATATTATACTACGAGATCCTCAACAGCATCCATATGTGTCACTCACTCTCATGGCAAAGTCAGCAAGGCACATACAAAGCAGTACTCTATCAAAGTTGAATCTTCACAGGGGTGGCATCCCACCATAGGTTGAATGGTAGTGGGTCCAATTGCCATTCTACCTATGGTGGGACGCCACCCCTGTGGAGGTTTGTCTTTGGCAGAGAGCTACCTTGTATGTGCCTCACTGACTGAGAGCGACACATATGGACACTGTTGAGGACCTTGTGGGTACTTGACATGTTTGCACATAAAGTAATGCTGGTGAAAAAGGCTACTTCAGACTGCTATCCCGGTTTCTACTATCAGGCAGTTGCAATGACATGTGAAAGGTTTGCCTCCAGCTGTTCCTTGTGGATATAATTGCTAACTGTGCTGACTTGCTACTTTTGGCCTCTGTTGCAGGATTTGAAAGTAAAACTTAAAGCCGTAAGGGTTTTGAGAAACTGAGATATCCTTGATAAGCTGCAAAACAATAACAAGTAATTTGCTGAAACTCTGAATTGGAGATCTGGTCCATAATAATAGCAAATTATGTTTTCCTTGATAAAGCAAAGTCTTATGAGGGAGAATGATTGTATCCTCTAACTTGCTGTCACATACATGTTATGGAATGTTTTCTTCTGTTTCTCCAGGTTACTACATAGATCCTTGCTTTAGTACCATGGCAACAGTTCCCTTCTAAGACAGTTGGGGTTACCCTCTGGTAGAGGTGTTGTAGGTTCCCTTTGAGAAATTTGTATTTTCATCACATTCTATATATTTACATTATATGGCTATCTGTCTTTGATAGACGTCTCCCTATAACTTTATATGCTAAAGTATGAATGTTTGAACATTGGGTGCAAATGTGGCTCTCAAGGATATAGTAGTAACATGTTTGTAACAACCATAAACAGAGGAAATAGTTCAAGTGGTGTGAGTTTAGCCAGGTGAAAATGGAGAAGATAGTAGTAGTGGAGGTGCTTTTATAGATACAGAAAGTTACTTTCAAATCTCCTTTTCACGTACTTTACCATAGCTCCCCCCTGGAAACAAAGCACCAGACCAAACAGCGTGGGGGAGTTCCTCTCTCCTCACACAAAGTTGAATGTAGGAACCTGACCTTCCGGTTTACAACATACTCACATGTAACAAATATTCACAAGCAGGTAACCTTAAGCCTCTAAGCGATGCTGCACATACCTCCAATCTCTCAACATTCCAGTGTTTTTTTCACATTCTGTTTCTGGGATGCGACTCGGTGTGCAGTAAATGGTAGACGCTTCCTGATTGAGGCAATCCTCAGTCCCCCGTCCTACTGGCACTTCCGGTTCATTGTGCCAAACTCTGCAGTCTCCAGCCTAAAGCTCCGTGCTCACTCTTGCCAAAAAAACAGATTGTATACAAACAAAAACTAAGAAGCACGGACCGATTGCTGTAAAGTGAGTTTAATGGATGGACTATCCAAAATGAATGTAAAACAAACAGTGTGCTAGAGGGTATATACCCTCGGGTAAAATTCAGAGATAAATAGTTACAAGGGCTAACAAATACTATGGCTGAAGTGTTTCGGCATTAGCATTATGCTTCTCAGTTTTTGTTTGTACATAACAGGTTTGTAGCCATGAAAAATATATTATGTTAGTTGGTTTCATTCTTAAACCAATTTATAATAAGTTGGAATTAACAGTAAAAGGTAAACTATTTTTCTTTTATTGGCCTTTAGTTGTTTTTTATGTAAAATGTTTTGCTATTGTATTTTTCTCCACTTAATTAAAAAGAGGTACAGTTTTATAACATGTTTTCATGACATTTGACATCTTACTTGTGTCCTTCTAAGGAACCTGTTTTTTCAAAAATTGGATGCTGTTGTTAAATATTATGACAATTAAACAACACGGAACTACACTCTGAAATCTAATTTGCAAGAAAAATTCATAATTATATCTGTTATCAACAAATTAATATTAAGGCAAGTTTGTCCATAGCTTATAAACAAATTATACACTATCAGTCACGCAGCATAACCTCATATACACAAACCTGGGAAGAAGAACTAGGATCCCAAATAGCAGAGAAAGATTGGCTCACCATCATAACACACATGAGCTCCTCCTCCTCTTCAATAAAATTTAAAGAAACCAATAAGAAGATACTTAGTCATTGGTACTTTACGCCACATAGACTAGCACAAATATATCCAAACTCCCAAGCCCTATGCTGGAGAGGATGTGGCCAGATTGGCACAGAACTTCACATGTGGTGGAATTGTCCCACAATCCAAATTTATTGGAATATCATGATTACTGAAATGACTAAAGTGCTTCAATATTCCCACTGACCCCTTAATATGTCTATTTCACAAACCAACTGAACTGAGATGTAGGCTCAGATCACAATTTTAAGCATTATGTTAAATTGGGCCAAACAACTAATCCCAAAATTGTAGAAGACAAAGGTTACCCCCTCTAAAGAGGATTGGATAAATCTAGTTTACTGACTCTATTGTTATTATTATTATTATCAGGTATTTAAAGAGCGCCAACAGATTCCGCAGTGCTATAAACATAGGCGATATACAATATAACATTTATAGGGATCAAATGGGTAGAGGGCCCTGCCGAGAGTTGCACTGTTGTAGTTGGCTCTTATGAAGGCGATCTACAAACAGCTGGGCTTATAGGCTTACATTCTAAGGGGTTCAAGGGGAAAGCAATGGAGTTAGGAAAGGTTAGTGTAGGTTATATGCATCCCTGAATAGTAGAGTCTTTAGGGAGCGCTTGAAGCTGTTAAAACTAGGGGAGAGTCTTGTGGAGTGAGGCAGGGAGTTCCACAAGATGGGAGTCAGTCTGGAGAAGACCTGTAAACGGTAATGTGAGGAAGTAACAAGAGAGGAGGAGAGTAGGAGATTGTGAGCAGAGCAAAAGGGACGGGAGGGAGAGTATCTGGAGACAAGGTCTGAAATGTAAGGGGGAGCAGTGCAGTTGAGGGTTTTGTATGTCAGAGTGAGGATTTTGTGTTTAATCCTGGAGGCAAGAGAAAGCCAGTGAAGGGATTGGCAGAGAGGTTGTCAGGGATTTTTCCCTGCTTTGTTTGCCATGTGCTGCTAGCAGCCATTTTACTCAACTCTCTTGCTGACTCTAGTGCATACTGTGTGATGCTGCTCATTTCCTGCACTTCCTTTTATGGCCAGACTTTTATGTACATCATCCGTGTGAGACAGGATGCAGTCTCAGAATTGTGATGTCATCACTTATTATTTAAAGGGCCTCTATTCAGTATGCTTTGCCCTTGCGTTGTCTCAGACCTGTTTTTGAGAGCTCCTGTGTATTACCTGGCTGTCTGACACCCCTCCTGGTTCCTGATCCCTGGCTTGTTCCTGACTCTCATGTTCTCCTTGTTCCTGATTCTGGCTCGTCTGGCTACTCGCTTTGGCTCCTAACTCGGCTCGTCTTACTACCAGCTCTGGTTTTGATTCCTGGCTTGTTATTTTGACTTGTGGACTTTTTATTATTTTTTGCTATTAATAAAGGTGTGATTATTTTTGCACTTCTTGCCTCAGTCTGATTCCTGGCATCCTGACAAAGGTGCAGCAGATGAAAAGCAATGTGTAAGGAAGATGAGCCTGGCATTGTTAGAAAAATATCACTACATCCTTACACACAAATTAGATGACTACTATTCTATTAAGTTTATTTGGGAAGAATATCTGAATACTAGATAATATATATTTCATTTTTGCTCTTTAGACTGCGTATATGAATACTGTCAGAGTTTTGTATATCTCAATTACCATATTGTATATACTGTAAACCAAATGTACTACTAATGTATTGAACTGTACTGTTATGTTTTTCAATGTTTCTTAATTATTTCAATAAAGAAATGTAAAAAATAAATAAAAATAATAATAATTATAATAAAAAATAAAAAATTATACTTTCAAATTATTTTAATTTATTTGTTACAAGGTTGGCCTACAACAGATTGTTATGTTGTTTATTGCAGTCCTTCTTTAAAGCCAAAGGGTTAACCACAAAAAATATAGTAAAGTGAGTTTACTCACATGTTAAATCAATTATAGAAGGATTCAGCTAACTAGAAAATATTACATGGATATCTCTGTGGGAAAAAGGAAGACATTTTACCTTAAAATTTCTTCAGATCACCAGAGTAAGTGTTCTGTGGGCAGTTATCATCAGTTCTGAGTTTACACTTAGCTTTACTGTGTATTGATAGGATTTCCTCATATTCTTGTGAAATTTCACAGTAAACTTCCTTAAACTGCAGAGAAATAAAGTGGCTATTCCTGCACATGCCAGATGCACACTCACTTGCAAGTCCCAAGCAAGCATTCTGATTGGATGTTTAAAATTCCTTTACAATTGGATGTGGCTACTGAAGAAATTTTGAGGTAAACTATCTTTCTTTTTTTACATATAGAGATATTCATGTATAATGTCTAATCAGTTTTTATAGATATGCTACATTACTTTCAAGTGATTAAGCATCTAGGTAACGTCTCTTTAAAGAGACAGACAATAGGATGCTGCATTTAAAAGTGCATGCTCCCAGTTCATTGGTTGGGCAGTCACCTTCTGGTTGGCTGTGCCACCTGCAGAAACATAAACAAAAACACAATGCAGGCTTGGGCTAATAGGAATGCCTTCCCTTTTAGTAAAAGGTACAATTATTATTCAAACAAGCGATTCTGACTGCCATATAAAAAGGGATTATATGGTTAAAGAAAACCCAAACTATATGATGTAAAAAATATTGACAGTCCTTTTTAATGATATCATCAGTAAATGTAAATAGTGATTAGTATCTCCTCAGACAAAATCTAAAGTCTGATTTTTTAAGCATTACTTTATTAGGAATAATACTAATCTAGCCAAGCCATGATTTCATTATATACATTTCCCTGTGTGTAGCAACTAGCAAACATAATTATATTGCTTTAGTCTTTGAGGAATAACTGCATTTAGAGCTTGTTAAATGTACTCTTGAGACTTATTACCCACATGTTTAACAATTCTGTTTAGTTTATATCTTAAGTTAAATTATATACACAAACAATGTGACAGTTACTATATATACTATATAGAACAACATCAAGGCATATAGATATATATATATATATATATATATAGATAGATAGATAGATAGATAGATAGATAGATAGATAGATTAGATAGATAGATAGATTAGATAGATGGTAGATAGATAGATAGATAGATAGATAGATAGATAGATAGATAGATAGATAGATAGATTAAATAGATTGGATGATATATTAGATAGATAGATAGATAGATAGATAGATAGATAGATAGATAGATGATAGATAGATAAACAGATTAGATGATAGATAGATAGATAGATAGATAGATAGATAGATAGAGTTGATTTAGTAACACAATTTAAAAAATGCTGATCCGGGGAAGCTAGACCATAAAGTCTGACATTGGTAGTAGGGAAGATACTGGAAGTCATTGTAATGGATGATATTTTAGAATATATTTTTGAAAACACAATTTTGAGTTCAAATCAGCATTGTTTTTATGAGAAACAGATCATGTCAAACTAATCTAATTAGAATCTAGGAGGAAGTAAGCATGAATATAGATAACAGGGAATCAGCTGATGTGATAAACATGGATTTTGCAAAGCCTTTTTTTTTAAGCATCTGCTCTTATCAGCTGGAGGTAAACAAGATAAAACCTCACTAATAGCTGAGTGAATATAATTCTTAAATTTTGGAGAAAGTTCAGATGAAATCTCCTGGGAGCAGCTTTGATTGGGTAAAAACCCTAGCACGCTCTGAAGTGCAGAAAAACCCTGTTTAGGATTAGCAATATCTCAGCACATAAGATATAAAGCTGAGAGGGGACACACACCTGAGAATCCTTACAAAGCAAACATAAACTAGAAGGGTTTAAAGTGACATCAGATCTACCTTCTAGATCAGACCTTTCCAAACTTTTCATGTTGGTGACACACTTTTTAGACCTATATAATTTTGCGACACAGTAATTCAGTTGCACTAGCAAACAGGAGGTTAAACTAACTTGTTTTAAGAGATACGACACCAACATAAATTATATAATAATGAAATGTATTTACAAGTAACAGTATGTGCCAGAATAAAAAAAGTTTAATAACACCAATAGCTACTTATTATTTTAATGGGGTGTATGAGGTTGATGGGATGAACACAGTTTCTGAATATTTGGTGGAATATTAGATAAAGACACTCACATTTCATCATCAAGCATTTTTAAGCTTCCCCTTCCTATCCATATATCAAGAGCAGGAGCAGCAATGCACTTCTGGGAGCTAGCTGCAATAAAAACCAAAACACACTGACTTCTGACCAGCTCAGCGTTTAAGCTGCCGCCCTCAGAACTCTGCGAGTCCGACTGACTACTTCCTACGCTGCAAACACACTGCTGTCCCTCTCACTGACTACACATGCAGTCACGAGCCGATTGAGGAGACTGCACGTGCAGTCAGGAGCCAATGTGCTGCCAATGGGAATAGTTTCAGTTCCTGCTGAGCTGCGCCAATAGGTTAAGATGATCTGTGACCAACTAGGTATCAATCACGTGTCAATCATGTGATATGCGTAGCAGGCAGGCGGAAAGTCGGAAACCAAAAAAAAAATTACATTAAAAAAAATTTGTGCTGAAGCTGGGACACACCTACACACTGCCGCCGACACACTAATGTGTCACGACACACAGTTTGGAAAGCACTGTTCTAGATGATCATCCAACAGACCAGAGGCCTGAACTGTACTAGTGTGCTCCATAGTAACAGTAAGGAAATTGCTTAAAGTGATGGTCTTAGAAGATGTTAAATATGATACTCACCCAGCCTGATTCTTGCCATATGATTCGCATAAACATTGGATGAGCGGTGAATACGTCACCGATCTTCTCACCATGGGCTGGCAGTTTTTGGTGTGAGTATAATAAATGACAAAACTTTTTAACTATTTATGGTGCATTTTTACTATGAAGTAAAGCTACAGATATCTTTTACTTTTATTCAAGGATTTCATATTTAACATCTTCTAAGACTTAGGGGTAGATTTACTAAAGGTCAAGCAGATAAGATTCGCTGTAGCAAATCATGTCCGCTTGACCTCGCTAAATGCTGACAGCATGCGCTGTCGGCATTTAACATTGCACAAGCATTTCTTTTGAAATTCTTGTGCAATGCCGCCCACTGCTCACTCACAGCCAATTGTCCGATACAATCGGGATGATTTCAGTCCGACCACCTAAAAGACCGCTGCTTCTTAACTTCAGTTTCTGGCGGACCAGAAACAATGGGGCGTTGATGCAGCATCTGTTGCTTGTTAAATCGACCCTGAAGTTTACCATCACTTTAAGTATCAGAGATAAACAGAAGCAAAAAGTAGTATACAGCTCACAAGTAGTTATTCCCAATGGGGATAAACAGGCACAATGTATCACTGATTAACCATTAAAAGGTAAACAGTAAAAATAAATACAAAAACATTAAAAAGCTTACATAACATACAACATAGCACATAAAGGGTTAAATAAAAATTATAACCCAAATTTGAAGCCAAGCTCTGATGATCAGAGGGCCTTACCACAATAACTGGTCATGAGAACTTGAGAATGTTATAGCAGCACAGGAACAGGAAAGGATTATAACACAGAAAAAGTCTGCTTAAAAGCTTGTTAAAGTCAATAACCCTAAAAGCTAAAAGCCAAAGTAACACACAAAATTTTAGCCCAGGGGAAATACCAAACAACGTATAGGCAAATTCTGAGCACACTTTTCTGACTATGCTAAATTTAAAGCAACAGTAACCTAAAAAAGTGCTAAACGGCAAAACTTGAGAGAACCAGGATGGGCATCCACTACTAGGAAAACTTCACAACATCAGCAGTATTACTGTAACTGATATGGGACTAACCTGACGGTGGATGGCGGTGGATGACGAGCCAGTGAGAGACTGGAGAATAAGCCTACACTACACTATATGCTTTTCTTGAGGTGGTATTGTTTTCATCATTTATCCTGTGAATAGGTTTTTATTGTGTTAGGAGCAATACATATTTTATACATTTAACGTCTTAGCCCTGCGCTTCTTTGTTTTATATATTGATTATAATATATGTTACCAGACTATGTGAATCATGTTCATACTAATAGCCGTGGGCTTGTAAGATGCAGGTTAGTCTATTGGACTTTCCTCAGCTGCAGCAACTTGTTTCCAGCAGACAAGCCCATCCTAAGCAGTGAGGTCAAGTTACCAAGGATCTGAATTAGTAACAGCAGCTAAAACCCAGGGGATCGGTGGACAAGTCCATTTAAGTCCACATTTCACCTGTTAGAATTACCTGTCACTACCTATCTGAAAAACTCCTTGTCTGCTCCCTAAACAACAGATTAATGTGAGAAGGAATCAGGCCTCACATTGGTTAGAGGATCCCTTTTCAAGCAATGTGAAGATCTTGCACATCACTTTTACCTCACTCCTCATCAAGGAGGCAAAATTAAATGATTGAGGATCAATGGGAAGTGGGAGCTCTGGTGTGTCCTCTTAGTGGTCTGGAGACGAATTTTCCCACACGTTATGACTCATGGACTCTCTCCATCTGATGAAAGAAAGAAATAAGATTGAGGTAATTGGTGTATGTAAATTGATTAATCTAGCTCTAATGTATATTAATGATTCTAACAGATTTTATTCAAATATATATCACTCTCTGTGATTCCAAAAGGACCACTATGTCAGAGTTTTTATTCCAGTCCTCCAGGTCCCCTAGCAGACCAGATGTTCAGGATATCTGAACTAGAGCACATGTGAAATAATCAGCTGATCAGTAAACATGGTAACCTGTTCTAACCAAAGGTACTCCTGAAAATGTCACCTGTTAGCGTGCTTTGTTGACTGTAATTAAAAAACACTGCTCCGATGTCCACATTGGGACCCATTGAGAAGCTCATGATGTTGCCTAGTGGCCTTATTGTAAAGTCGAGATCATGTTCAAAATGTATTGAGTATCGCTTCACCTATCTTTACACGTACATCATCAGTGGTTGTTCCTGCCATTACCAGATTCTATATTTTTGTTAAGTGCCCAATTTATGAAATCTCGCAGATGAAACCTTTTGTAGTTAAAACAATTACAATGGCAACAACTGAAACACAGGTAAAGGGACATTAAAGGGACAGTCTACCATAGAATTGTTATTGTTTTAAAAGATAGATAATCCCTTTATTACCCATTCCCCAGTTTTGCATAACTAACACAGTTATATTAATATACTTTTTACCTCTGTGATTACCTTGTATCTAGGAACCTTCTTCCAGCCCCCTGATCACATGACTGTGACCAGTGGCGTCACTAGGGTTGGTGTCACCCGGTGCGGTATCTCATGGTGTCACCCCCCCCCACTTATCATACATAATACATTATCATACATACATAATTTCATACATTATCATAAAATGTATGAAAGTTTGCTTTTTAAGGTTTATTTGTGTATATTAAAGATCTGATTTTGTGTTTTGAAGCCACAACCTAATAAAATGGGTTGAGCTTGTAGGTATTTTCAAATCTCATTACTTTCTCATAGTGTGTAAATATACCTTCTTCTTTATCTTATATCTGTCTATAAACCAATCACTAATACTTGGAGAGAACAATGGAAAATTAACATTTTGTTACCTTATCTCTTCTATATCACAATGGAAGTGTAATTTCTTCTGCTGGCTGTGCTTACAAAGCTTATCTATAGCTTGGACCTGAGGCCAAACATTTTCAGAATAGGTGGGGATACCACAGGCTAAATCAACTATTTCAAATGCCAATAGAAGGGTAAAGGAGCTACTTCTAAACAATTGAATACACTCCAGCAGGTAAAGTGGATCATTGGGAACAAACTAAAGGGGAGAACATTTTTGAGTAAACTGTCCCTTTAATAAACTATTTCCAAATCATACAAATTTAAATGTTATGTTAGCTGCCTGTTACAGCCAAATGACAAATAAAGCCCAAGCAAATACCAGAACAACACCATAATTCTTTTTCAGCATTTTGTATATTCCATCCAGGCATTTTTGCAATCCAGATTTCAGCCTTACACTATTTGTCCCTACTAAGACTCTACATGGCATGCATGCATAGTAATATAATATAATAATATTACTTTATGCATGCATGCCATGTATGTCTTACTAGGGACAAGTACTGTAAGGTAATATATGCAGCATATCATATCTCCCAAACTGTTTCAAACATGCATTTTGCCTTTCAAATGTGTTGACAGAAACCTAGAGGTTGAGTTCCTGAGTAAACACATTTTCTCTCCATAAGAACCTTAAATACCCCATTGACATGACTGCACCATGCCTCTCTAGTCCAGAACCATAAAGCAGTAGCAGTTCTAGGCACCTCCAATCTTTAGCGTCCTCAATCAATCATCAAAGGTGTCAGTAATATGCATACATTTTTTTCTGTGCAGTCTCTATTTTACATTTGTTTTTCTCTGCCTGGACCACCACCAGGAGAGAGGTAAATGGGTGAAAGGGGGGGGGATTTAAAAATAAATAAATAAAAGAAGTCACAGAAGTTGGTCAACTCTACCAGTATCACTTGCACCTTCCAGCTTACTGGCAAAATTGGGTGGAGATTTTATTAGGCCTGGCTAACACACAATATCAAATGAGGAAAAAGAATGCGGAGTCTTCAAAGTGAATGAAATAGAGTGTTTATTAGGAGCAGGCTTATCATCAGACACAGGTAAGCTCCTATCTTACGCGTTTCGCGCATGGGCACATGCGCTTCATCAGAGATAATGGTGTCTGCTGGTCAGGGTCTCTATAAAGGTGTAGGTAACCAATCAGGAAGGGTGTAAAGTTTAGACCCTTCAGGTGTGTGAAGACTTACACCTTTTGGTTAACTAATGACATGGTATACACCTGGGCTAGAGGTCCCGAGCAGCAGATTACATTTTTGAACAGATAATGCTAAAATATAAATGCAATGTACTTTAAACAAACAATTTTCCAATATTTGAATCGTCAATAACTAGATTTGACACTGACACAACACTTTTAAAATGTTAAAAAGATCAGTCAAGATGGTAATTTAGTATGTTTGAGAGAGAGCTATAAGTGAGAATGTTAGTGCTTACGCACAGACAAACTCCCCTTCTTTTATATTATCCATATATGTATATATGTACATGTTTGCAATGTTTCCATGTTGTGAAAACATATACAGACTCTGACTGCTTGTTTCAAAGTAAACCATGACAACCACATATAATGTGAGTATGTTATTGTGCTCTCTATGAGGTCCTCTGTTAAAGTAGTTGTACAAAGGCATAGTGAACTTTGTGATTTTTTATTAAAGTGGACCTTACTTCTGACTAACAGGGGGAGAGCTTGTGTGGTTGTCTGCAGAGCCATACTTATGTGCAACAACTATTATTGTATTAAGCTCTCTAAGAAACCGTGACAATTATAAAACCTGATGGTACGTTAAAATAGTTAATAACATTTTTAGGGCATTGTAGTGGTATCTAAGGATTAGCACTGTGTTAGCTGGGGGGATCTAAATGAGCCCCTGCCTGTTGTGATATTATATATAATATTATTCACATGAATAGTTATGAAACTATAAGGAGGACTGGCTAATGGTCCTAATTTATTAATGTGTTTTTAAGTCTAAGCTTGTAATGGAATACTGGATTGTATTTGAACATTAGTTCATAACTAAATGATTTCAACAGTGCTAAAATAATAAAATAAAACAGATGGATGGGTTTTGTTAAAAACATTTTCTCATGACTCAGAAAGATTCTTTTTTTGATTCTTTCTTTGGATCATTTGTTTCCTTTTTTCTTTTTATGAAATATATAAATTTTATGGGAGGGATAAGTATGCTTAGATCAATAAAGCATAGACAATTAAAGCAAACCTTTGGTGGGAATGAGGAAGAGAGAGGGAGAGCTGAAGTAATATATACTAATGACCTTAAGGCCTGAGTATGTACTTATGAGAGCTAGCAGGTTAGACTCTATAGTAAATATAGATATTGAGGGATTGAATGGAGTTTGTATTCATGTTATTTAGGGACCTATGGGCTGATATGATATGTGTATAATGTATTGATGTTAATCCTATCTATGAATTTAGTGTGCTATGTTACTCAAATATATTATGTTTACTCTATGTATAGGTTGACATCATATCTTTTATTCATGCCTTGTGGTACTCTGGTTTGTAACATGAATATCCAATATACTTCTCTTTTTGATAGCATCTTATTTCTGTCACCCCCTAATGGATTATTGGGTATGTGTTCTATGGCTTTAAATGTGAAATGGCTGAGTCTATTATCATGTGTGTGAAAATGTTTAGCCACTGGTGTCCTAGGGAATTCCTCTTCTATTGATAAGAGGTGTTCTCTTATGCGGTCCTTCAATGGACGTGTCGTGATCCCTATATATTGATGTTGGCAATGTGTACATGTAATTAAATATATTACATGGGTGGACGTACAGTCCATTCTATCAGTTATGGGATATGTTTTATGTGTCTCTGAGGAGCTAAACATTACACATTTTTCAGTGTATTTACAACTTTTGCACGGTACATGACCACATCTATAATTACCTTTAGAGGGGCTTAGCCAGTTGGTGGTTGGTGAAATTTTGTTATGAAATTTATGTGTGATCTTGTCACGTATTGTTGGTGCTTTTTTAGCTACGAATCTTATATGTTGCTGTAATTTATTTCTCAAAGTGATGTCACTATTGAGTACTGGTAAATATTTCTTAATGATATTCTTGATAGTGTAAAATTGATTGCTGTATTTAGTTACAAAACAAATATTTTCTTTGATTGTAAAGTTGTCATTGTGGCTTCTACTAGTTGTACCTGTTGTAGTTTTTTTATTTTTGTTATTGTTGAGTAGTGTGGTCCTATCTGTCCTTGCTACTTGAGATTTGATTTTAAGTAGTACACTTTTTCTATACCCTCTAGATATAAGTCTGTTGGTGAGTTCATTTGCTTGTTTAAAATATAGTTGGAGGGTACTACAGTTTACATATTACTTTATGCATGCATGCCATGTATGTCTTACTAGGGACAAGTACTGTAAGGTAATATATGCAGCATATCATATCTCCCAAACTGTTTCAAACATGCATTTTGCCTTTCAAATGTGTTGACAGAAACCTAGAGGTTGAGTTCCTGAGTAAACACATTTTCTCTCCATAAGAACCTTAAATACCCCATTGACATGACTGCACCATGCCTCTCTAGTCCAGAACCATAAAGCAGTAGCAGTTCTAGGCACCTCCAATCTTTAGCGTCCTCAATCAATCATCAAAGGTGTCAGTAATATGCATACATTTTTTTCTGTGCAGTCTCTATTTTACATTTGTTTTTCTCTGCCTGGACCACCACCAGGAGAGAGGTAAATGGGTGAAAGGGGGGGGGATTTAAAAATAAATAAATAAAAGAAGTCACAGAAGTTGGTCAACTCTACCAGTATCACTTGCACCTTCCAGCTTACTGGCAAAATTGGGTGGAGATTTTATTAGGCCTGGCTAACACACAATATCACCCAACAGTCTAAAACTGTTGATTGTAACTGACGGTCTGCAGCACAACAGATTTCTATCTTGGGTATGTCTAAATAAATGAGTTAGAAACCCTTATATTCTGACTGTGGCTGTGCCCCTCTGAAAGTGCAAAATACTGGTCTAATGCATTAATGTATATGATTCATTCCCATTATTTATGAGGTTTCTACTTCATGGTACTGTCAATTTTGGGAAACTCAGAGCAAGTAGGGGATCAGGGGATGTGGATGCACCATAAGATTTATAACCCTATGCAGTAGGTTAGTGCACTAAGACTCCAATAAAATCATTGTACTGTAAAAAAAACAATTGGAGCAGGCAGAACTGGTACGGGGGGGGGGGGGGTTATGACTTCCCATCACTAAGCACCGTGACCTTCCTTCCCAAATACCTACTACCTACCATAATAAATAAATAAATTATAAATACAATACATTAAGAAAAATCTAATACTCATACCGCGTTGGTGGTTGTCATTATTATACTCTCAGACAGTGTACATACTCGGTCAGTGTAGTTCTTCTAAGGGGGAGGCTGTGTTATGATATGTCATTATCAGATAATGGACCAAGACCAAGTCAGTCACCAAGATGTATCAGACTGTCAGACAGTGTGACTGTTTTATTAACTACTTACCGGTAAGATGCGAAGTCCTGACTCCTCACTGATCCAAAATTGCTTGCAGCCACCAGCCAGAGCCACCTGTTATCCCGCTCTCTTCCTCCTCACTTGTACAGTGTGCGTAACACTTGCTCCTCCCCCCTAGCCTCTTCTCCGGTCATGTTCCTCCTTGGTGCAGCATGTGTCACTCAGCAATATGAGGAGCGTGACCGGTGACCGGTCTAAGTCTAACTAGAGGGGAGGGCCTGTCTGATCTGGGAGGGCGATCGATGGCTGGGCTGGGGGATCTGTGAGATTGACGGTGCCACTGCCAGTTGTACTCTGGGGCCATGATGAGGGCCATGATGAGAGTGAGACCGGCATGAGAGCTGCCATGTGCCATGTGTGTCGGGGCGGGTGGGTGCGTGCTGCGCAGGAGCAGCCACGGCGAACTGAATTCTTCTTTACTCCTGCCAGCCAGGCCAGCTAGCAGCACATGACATGTATACAGACATGTATTTGGGGCCGCCGGGAGGGCAGTGCAGCGCTGCGTACAGTGCACTCTAGAAATAATAAAGTATTTTATTTATACAGTACATTACACAGCTCAATAGTGTGGTGTCACTCCCCCTTAGGGTGTCACCCGGATGCGGTCCGCACCCCCCGCACCCCCCTAGTGACGCCACTGACTGTGACTGTTTATTATCTATTGTCTTAAATGTAGCATTGTTTTGTGCTAAATCTTAAATAACCCCCTGTGCCTAAACACAGTGTTATCTATATGACCCACGTGTACTTTCTGTCTCTTTGTGTTGAAAAGAGATTTAAAAAGCATGTGATAAAAGGCAGCCCTCAAAGGCTTAGAAATTAGCATATGAGCCTACCTATGTTTAGTTTAAACTAAGAATTCCAAGAGAAAAAAGCAAATTTGATAATAAAAGTAAATTGGAAATTTGATTAAAATTAAAAGTCCTATCTGAATAATGAAAGTTTAATTTATACTAGACTGTCCCTTTAAATTACTGGGTACAACTACACTTGCATGGTTACTACTCATCAAGGTATTGTTTTTCCTCTTGCGCCTACAGTTCTCTTTAATACAGTTCTCTTATCCCTTTACAAGTACTGGTAAGTGTGGTTTTGCATCTTAGAGTTTAAAGGGACACTCAGGTTAAATTAAATTTTCATGATTCATATACAGCATGTAATTTTAAACAACTTTCCAATTTACTTCCATTAAAAAAAATGTACACAGTCTTTTATATTTACAATTTTTGAGTCACCAGATCCTACTGAGCATGTGCAAGAATTCACAGACTATACGTATATGCATTTGTGATTGGCTGATTGCTATCACATGGTACAAGGGGAGTGGAAATATACATAACTTTAAAATTTGTTATAAAAAAATCTACTACTCATTTGAAGTTCAGACTAAGTGCTATTGCATTGTCTTGTTATCTTGCATTTGTTGATTATGCAAATCTAATGTGTTGACTGGTCCTTTAATTATTCTCACACCCTGTGACAGAAGCAGTGTACACTAACAGACAGTGATATTGTTCTCTTCCTGACAAGCCTAATTGTGCAGTTTAAAGTGTAGAATACAGAGCAGGAGATGTATGTTTTGCAGTGGTTGTGTATCTCTATATTATTCCTGAGGGATTTTTTTTTATATTTGTTATGTAACTTTTAAACTGTGTAAACTGTCTAGGTGCAGTTTATCTCCCAAATTTAATTATGTCTCCTTTAAATATCAATCCCTAGAGAGTATTAATAGAAACTTCCAGCTTATAGTACACTACAGTGTTTGTCAAACAAAGATGGAAGACATGGAATACATTGTCTACAAGTCGACAGAGTAAAGCAGATTTAGTCAGCCAATAGATATCTAGACACTGAACAATGGACCTAAAATGGTATGATTTCCATGTGTCACTGTTTTCTTTCTCTTATTCTCTCATTTTTTTTTGTCTCTTTCCAATCTTCCTACCCGTTTTTATCATTTCCTTATCAAAGTCATCTAACCTTAAAATTTTGAAGCGTAAAACCAAAACATCAGCTACAAACCTAAATATCATAAGTAGTAGAGGGAACCCCATAGTTATTTTTAATTTCCCTACCTCTGCACAGAGAAACTGACATATTTCACATTTCAATGTTCTTCACATAGCAAAATATGTTCTATTTATTCATAAATAAATATTTATTTTTTCTCTCTCTCTATATATAATGGTATTTTTGTACAATATATATCTATACATATATATTTACATGATTATATATAGGAATATATATATATATATATATATATATATATATATATATATATATATATATATATATATATATATATATATATACTGGATTATGAAGAAAAGGTCTGTTACGAGGAAAACACATTCAGCCGCAATAGTTGCAAATAAAAGCCGACTTTATTGAAAGTCTAAGTGAAGCCCAGGTACATACAAGCTCGGGAGAGAGCACAAAGAATGAAACGTCCGACGCGTTTCCTGCCCGGAGGCACTTCGTCAGGGACTTCATACACATGAAAGTTTGCACTTACATCGTTACATTGTTTGGAGCATTACTTAAATCTGAACTATAATTACAGGATACTCTGTATTCAAGTGCAAAGCAATCACAGTGTGTTTGAGTGCGACCAACAGAGCATCTATATCTATATATATATATATATATATATATATATATATATATATATTATATATATATATATATATATATATATATGAATATCTATTTATAAATACATAGAACATGTTCTGCTATGTGCAAAACATTGGAAAGATAAATATTTACAGTAAATACACACTATAACACTTTATTAAATATGAATATTGCATACGTATGATTTTTCATGTTTTCATCTACTTAACTGCAAAGAGCTTCAATGTCTATTTATGTATAAATATGTATTTATATGTGTATATATGTCTTTAAATACATGTATACACACATATAAATACATATGTACATATATATATATATATATATATATATATATATATATATATATATATATATACATAGATACATATACATGTTTAGACACTTATATTCATATATTTCTATGTTAAAGCCCTTTGTCTGCCTTTGTTTTCTAACACTTGAGACCTCATATCTTTAAGCCTTTATAACTTTTTTGAGCAATACGTTTTTTAAATCATTTTTATTAGAGGGTGTTATTATGAGGGTAAGTGTACTTCGTAATGTATTTTTGATGTTTTTTGTGAGACTTTTTTTGTTTCGCGAAATAGTTAACCAAAGCTCTGAGGTCGTGCTAACCCGATGTGCGTTAACTTCAATTGCGCTCAAGCGATCATATTTACTTTCATCTTGTTATATGAGTTAAAAATCACTTTTTTGCTCACGCACAACAATTAGCTCACTACTCTTAATCTAGCCCTTAATAAATGCTAGACAGAATGATGCATTCAAAGGAAAGATTAGTCTGAGAATTACATGTAGATGTATTATTTAAAGTTTCCTTAGCTGTTTAAATATTGACACAATAAATTAAAGTTTTAGTGTTTGTAAAACAATGGGAGCTGCCATGTTGTCACTTAGGTTACCTTCTCTGTTGTGACCAATTAGGGACAGATATAAATAGGTCACTAGAGTGTGCAGCCAATGGCTGTGTGGAATATATAGCTGCGTTCTGCACTCCCATTTCTAACAGGAATTGAAAAGCTCACAATTTAAGAATGGAATTACAATAAAAGGGGACAAAATAAATAATGACAGAGACACATAAACAAAGTCCTAAATATGGATATTACACTATCCCCGCAGATTGTTCTTCTCAATCACATACCAAAACTTACCTGTCTCTATCGTAAAAAACTGCTGCTTTTAATGTTAACTTGCGCAAAGAGGTTAATACCTAGAATGTGGAAAACACAAGAGAACCCACTATAGCCCAATGGAGATCGGAGGTTAACCATGTCCTCACGTTAGAAAGAATGCACTATTGCTATCAAGGGAAACAGGATACGATACTAAATATCCAACTCATTTGGAAACAAAATGTTCATACTGATCTATGAGCCGTTTATGACATGGGTGTTAAATAAGGTTGACCAACGAGGATACTGCTCCCTTCCCCCTCTTCTTTAATCCACTAATCCCCCTCTTATGCCTTTCCCCTACACTGATCCCATTGCTCTTTTATCTTACCTACCAATATGGATGTTAAACTATGGTTTATATCTATCATTAAGTATCTTGAAAATCCAAGAAAAGCTAGGTCATTGAATGTACATGCTAATTCTCTTTGTAAAATGTTCCAAGTTGATATCACACATTGTAATGATAATTTGAGTTTAGATGTGAGTCAATGTCTCGATTTTCAATAAAAATGATTTGAACAAAAAAATAAATAATGACAGTATATTGCAAAATTTATATATATATATATATATATATATATATATATATATATATATATATATATTATCATTTTATCTTATTATCTTAAAGTGTTTATGTCCCGTTAAGGAGTAGCAATATTATGTGAAAATAAATTGTGTAAAATGTTATCATCTATGAACTAAGGTTAAGTAAATTACATTTTATATTAAGTTTCTTTACAGTGCTCTAGATTCATAAAATGGCTAATTTTACCCAGAAAGAGATCTGTGTTGTGAGACCAAGATTATATTCCTCTGTGGATATTTCAGTTTTTAAAGAGAAATGAGACCCGTTAGTAATACCACATAAAACCCATCTCCTATTGATCTCTTCTAACCTTGCAAAGGAACTGCACAGCATTAACTACCTTCTACATCATCAGTGGTGTTGATGGGAGCGTAGACAGGTTAAATATCAGAGGTTAATGGAGGAGTGGGTAGTGTTAATTTCCTGAACAACAAAACATTCTAATTTTGGCACCAGCCATGCTGTCATTACAATCATAGAGGGAGCAATTGTTGATTTGACCAAAAGTTTTATAATGAGATAAAAAAAAAAAATATTAAAGGGAAAGTCTACTCCAGAACTGTTATTGTTTAAAAAGAGAGTTAATCCTTTTATCACCCGTTCCCCAGTTTTGAACACTGTTATATTAATACACTTTTTACCTCTGTGATTACCTTGTATCTAAGCTTCTGCAGACTGGCTAATTATTTCAGTTCTCTTGACAGAATTGCATTTTAGCCAATCAGTGCTGGCTCCTAGGTAACTCCACGGCAGTGAGCACAATGTTATCTATATGGCACACATGACCTAGCTCTAACTGTGAAAAACTGTCAAAAATTACCTAAGAGGCGACCTTCAATGGCTTAGAAAATAGCATTTGAGCTTACCTAAGTTTAGCTTTCAACACAGAATATCAAAGAACACCAAAAGAACAAAGCTATGATGATAAAAGTACATTGGAAAGTTATTTATTCATTTGTAAAATTGAATGCCCTATCTGAATCATGAAAGTTTAAATTTGACTAGACTGTCCCTTTAATTTATTAACCCACCGGATACATTGAATTCATATAGTGGGGTTAAAAGTTAAGTGGTTAATACAAATACCTTTTACACTGAGTGTTCCAGCCCTGATTACTGATCTTTAAATTACACTGTTTATCTTTATCTTCGTTGTGCGTAAGTTTACATATTTGCTTACTATTATTTTATCTTTCTAAAATTCTTGATTAATATCTAAAAAACGGAATTGAAATTTTAATTTTTTTTAAATCAAAACTATCACTATCTTACCAGGTCAAACCGAGTCAAGCTTAATATCAAGCTACATTTCTCCACAACAGCAGCTTATACAACCGATAATGGGTCAGATTACAAACGGAGCGATACGTTTTTATTGCTCATTAGTGCTGACTGTGCGCAAGTTAGCACTGGTATTACAAGTTAAAAGTAAAAAGTTAGTGACAGAGAGAAAGACTCAGGTGCGCTAACTCCAGGACTTTGTATATTGCGATAACACACTGTCTACATAGACTTGTATGGGGCACACTAAAAAAACACGAAGCTGCCGTAGATCAACGTACACTTAAACCGAAGGTGCGTTACTTCCCATTCCTGTGTTCTTCCCTTAGAAGATGTATAATACAGAATATACAAACGCTAACACCACAAATACAAAATGCATTTAAATGTGTGGAAAGGATATTTTAAAAATAACTAATGAATTTGTGATGAAGAGTTAAAATGATAAAATAATAAATCAATACATCTATTTACAATCCAGCTGTACTAGGTGCACCGTACACGTGTGCAGTTATTTAAAGTTCATTTAAAATGTCCTGGTAGAAGTGCTCAGGCCAATATACTAGCCAGCTGTAGTCCCAAAATCAAATTCAGTTGTTGCTCCTTTTTACTGGCTCTTGCTATGCCAGTACCAGTCAAGTCTGAAGAAATCAAACGTGAAAAGAGTGCAGCTCCGATTCAGATACATTTAGTTAATAAAAACATGTGCAATAACATAAGCACTTACAAGTTAAATGATGAGTTCAAGCATTAAATAAAAACACTCCAGCTGTGATGGATATGCTGTACAAGAGTCCGGGTACATTCAGATAATCCACAGGTGGGTGTTAGGTTACCTGTACATGTGCCCTCTGGTGGGATTCCATTTTAGTTCATGTATCGGGTGTACTCCATTCATCACAAAGTAACTATTTCTAAAACTTGATACATTATTATAATACTTAAAATATTTCCTAAAATCACACAAGGACAGGAACATATCATTATACAATAATAGTAAAAGTGCCTATAAAACTACTGTATAAATATACACTCAAAAGACTCATATGTAGAAATCATAATAAATATAATAATACATAGAATAATGTGCTTTGAAAATATTTAAAAAGTATCTAAAAAGTCTAAAAAAGATCTTTTGAAAAAACAATGATTCACGCATAAGCCTACGTATCAAAGTCTATATTCAGACCCTTTGGATGTAACAATTCTAATTTAAAAATCCAGTAAGTCTCTTGCTGTCTTAATTTTAATAATTTGGTGTGTTCAGAGAGGGGAACCCAGTCAATTATCTGGACAGTTAAAGATTCAGGGTTACTGTTATGACAAATTAATAAATGTCTAGGTATTCTATGTTTAATGATGTTATAAAGGTGTTCATTAACCCTCTTTCTAACTTTCCTTTTGGTGCGTCCCACATATAATAGGCGACACCCACGTGCCAGCAAATAAACCGCGTGTGTAAAGTCACAGTTACCTCTTCATTAAAATTAAATTCATGAGACCTATTGTAGTTGAAGAAGTTGGTCAAAGTGAATGACAACTTAAAGCAACTGCTTTGTGGCATTGGATAGGCTTTGCAAAATGAGCATGGGTTTAATTCATCAAATGTGTTATATTTCAGTATTTTGTAAAATGTTTACCTTTTAAGCGCTCCGACCATAAGCACAGCTCTCTCGTCCGCCATTTTGTTTTATTGATTGACAGATGGTGATTCTTAAAATAACTAATCCTTGTTCCCCCTAGGCTTATTTTGCAAAGTCTATCCAATGCTGTGGGGCAGTTGCTTTAAGTTGACATTCACTTTAAGTGATCCACACAACTGACATACTGCAGATTGGTTTTACACACTTAAAAGTACCCTTTGCTGTACTCAACCAACTTCTTCCTTTAACCCTTCAAATATTAGTTTTTAACTTACTTGTTGATAATATTAATATATATATATATATATATATATATATATATATATATATATATATATATATATATATATATGTGTGTGTGTGTGTGTATATATTGGAGTACCCATATTAGACCAGCAATAAAATATCAAAATAACAATTTATTGCAACAATGTATTGCAGTATTCAGTACAACCTTTTTATTGGACTAACATTATACAGTAAAAGACAAGCTTTCAAAATTACAGGAATTTCAAGTACTTCAAACATAAAATGATATTGCATATTTCAAGGTATATTACATATATATGTGTATTTAGGTACGTATGTCTGCACATACATATTAACATATAAATTAACATATAAATACATAAATACACATTTATACACATAAACAGACATGTATACATGTACATACTTAGACACACACACATGTGTGTATATATATATATATATATATATATATATATATATACTTATGTAATCACCATAGACATAAAAACAAAAAAACAGAAGGGGACTGCACTCTCAGACTGGACTGGGTACACATCCCATGACCCTGCAACATGCACAGCCCTGGGTGCTATAGCACTCTCAGGAAGCTGTGTTGTCTCCAGAGTCACAGGCAGTTAACCCCAGACAGGTCTGGGTCAGTGTTAATTTCATAGACTAAAACTAGACTAAAATGAGCAAAAAACTAAAGAAATTCTGATGACTAAAATATGACTAAAACTAAAATGGCATTTTAGTCAAAAGGCTATGTCTAAAACTAAATCAAAATGGCATTTTAGTCAAAAGACTATGAGGCCTATTTATCAAGCTGTCAACTGTGCTGCATTCGACGGCACCAATATGCTCGCCTAACATTGCGGTCGTGGACCTGAATACGCTCTCCATATTTATAAAAAAAGCTGTCAAAAAGTTGCGCACCAAGTACGGGGCGATGAGCAGCGGACTGTTGTTAACTAACAGTCATCGATCTCGCTGCTATTCGTCTTTTTCCCAACTTTATTTATACCCTGTCACTAAACACCGCCACTATACTAAAATGTTTAACCCCTATCCTGCTGCTCCCAGAGCCCACCGCAACTCTAATAAAGTTATTAACCCCTATCCCGCTGCTCCCAGCGTCCACCGCAACTAAATAAATGTATTAACCCCTAAACCCCTGGCCTCCCACATCACTACCACTAACTAAACCTATTAACCCCTAAACTGCCAGCCCCCCACATCGCCATAAACTAAATTAAGCTATTAACCCCTAAACCCACTAACTTTACATTAAATATTAACTCATCCCTATCTTATATTACATTTAAAATTACCTTTAGAATTTAAATAAACTATATTAAACTATTAATTAACCTACCCTAACTATTATCCTATAATTACATTAAACTATATTAAACTATTAGGCCTAGATTTGGAGTTTGGCGGTAGCCGTGAAAACCAGCGTTAGAGGCTCCTAACGCTGGTTTTAGGCTACCTCCGGTATTTGGAGTCAGTCAAAAAAGGGTCTAACGCTCACTTTTCAGCCGCGACTTTTCCATACCGCAGATCCCCTTACGTAAATTGCGTATCCTATCTTTTCAATGGGATCTTTCTAACTCCGGTATTTAGAGTCGTGTCTGAAGTGAGCGTTAGAATTCTAACGACAAAACTCCAGCCGCAGAAAAAAGTCAGTAGTTAAGAGCTTTTTGGGCTAACGCCGATTCATAAAGCTCTTAACTACTGTACTCTAAAGTACACTAACACCCATAAACTACCTATGTACCCCTAAACCGAGGTCCCCCCACATCGCCGCCACTCGATTACATTTTTTTAACCCCTAATCTGCCGACCGCCACCTACGTTATACTTATGTACCCCTAATCTGCTGCCCCTAACACCGCTGACCCCTGTATTATATTTATTAACCCCTAACCTGCCCCCCACAACGTCGCCGCCAGCTACCTACAATAATTAACCCCTAATCTGCCAACCGCAAAGCGCCGCCACCTACATTATAGCTATGTACCCCTAATCTGCTGCCCCTTTCACCGCTGACCCCTATATTATATTTATTAACCCCTAATCTGCCCCCCTCAACGTCGCCTCCACCTGCCTACACTTATTAACCCCTAATCTGCCGAGCGGACCGCACCGCTACTATAATAAAGTTATTAACCCCTAATCCGCCTCACTAACCCTATAATAAATAGTATTAACCCCTAATCTGCCCTCCCTAACATCGCCAACACCTAACTTCAATTATTAACCCCTAATCTGCCGACCGGAGCTCACCGCTATTCTAATAAATGTATTAACCCCTAAAGCTAAGTCTAACCCTAACACTAACACCCCCCTAAATTAAATATAATTTTAATCTAACGAAATTAATTAACTCTTATTAAATAAATTATTCCTATTTAAAGCTAAATACTTACCTGTAAAATAAATCCTAATATAGCTACAATATAAATTCTAATTACATTGTAGCTATTTTAGGATTAATATTTATTTTACAGGCAACTTTGTAATTATTTTAACCAGGTACAATAGCTATTAAATAGTTAATAACTATTTAATAGCTACCTAGTTAAAATAATTACAAAATTACCTGTAAAATAAATCCTAACCTAAGTTACAATTAAACCTAACACTATACTATCATTAAATTAATTAAATAAAATACCTACAATTACCTACAATTAAACCTAACACTACACTATCAACACATTAATTAAATACAATATCTACAAATAACTACAATTAAATAAACTAACTAAAGTACAAAAAATAAAAAAGAACTAAGTTACAAAAAATAAAAAAATATTTACAAACATAAGAAAAATATTACAACAATTTTAAACTAATTACACCTACTCTAAGCCCCCTAATAAAATAACAAAGACCCCCAAAATAAAAAATGCCCTACCCTATTCTAAATTACTAAAGTTAAAAGCTCTTTTACCTTACTAGCCCTGAACAGGGCCCTTTGCGGGGCATGCCCCAAGAAGTTCAGCTCTTTTGCCTGTAAAAAAAAAACATACAATACCCCCCCCAACATTACAACCCACCACGCACATACCCCTAATCTAACCCAAACCCCCCTTAAATAAACCTAACACTAAGCCCCTGAAGATCATCCTACCTTGTCTTCACCTCACCAGGTATCACCGATCCGTCCTGGCTCCAAAATCTTCATCCAACCCAGGCGGGGGCTGGCGATCCATCATCCGGTGGCTGAAGAGGTCCAGAAGAGGCTCCAAAGTCTTCATCCTATCCGGGAAGAAGAGGCGATCTGGACCGGCAACCATCTTGATCCAAGCGGCATCTTCTATCTTCATCCGATGACAACCGGCTCCATCCTGAAGACCTCCACCGCGGACCTATTTTCATCCGGCGACGTCCAACTGAAGAATGACGGTTCCTTTAAGGGACGTCATCCAAGATGGCGTCCCTCGAATTCCGATTGGCTGATAGGATTCTATCAGCCAATCGGAATTAAGGTAGGAATATTCTGATTGGCTGATGGAAGCTGAACGCGGCTTTTTTGCAGGTGTTAGGTTTTTTTTTTTCAGCTCAAACAGCCCCATTGTTTCCTATGGGGGAATCGTGCACGAGCACGTTTTTGAGGCTGGCCGCGTCCGTAAGCAACTCTGGTATCGAGAGTTGCAGTTGCGTTAAAAATTCTCTACGCTCCTTTTTTGGAGCCTAACGCAGCGATTCTGTGGACTCTCAATACCAGAGTTATTTTAGAGGTGCGGACAGAAAAAAGCCGGCGTTAGCTACGCGGGTCATTACCGACAAAACTCTAAATCTAGCCGTTAATTAATTAACCTACCCTAACTATTATACTAAAATTACATTAAACTAACAATTAACCCTTTGAGTGCTAAGCTGGATTTAATATTATTTCATATTTTTCTGAATTTTACTATTTTTAACAAAAAAAATGTTTTGACTCCCCCCCCCCAGATCCCCAAGACTCATACCATTGGAAAGGTTAGGCGATTACCTTTCCAATGGTGGGTCTTGGGGGTCTGTAGCTGCTCAGATCCCTGAGATACAGGTTTCTAAGCAGCATGCCCCCTTTCCCTATACTTTGTATTGTTAATTTTAAATAAAGTTGCGCGGTGACGTCATCACGTTATTACACACGACGTCACTGCACGTAACGTGAAGCCTGTCACTATGCAGGCTTGATCGCCGGGGTAGGAGCGGGTGGGAGCCCCCAGATCACCAAAAAGGTAGTTGAGTTCTAGCGACGGCTCTGAGCCATTGTTAGCACTCAAGGGGTTAAATTAACTATATTACATATTTAAAAACCTAACCCTACTAAAGTTATTTAAATCTACTATAAAAATTACTAAGTTACAAAAAAATAACAACTAAGTTACACAAAATAAAAAACACTAACGGCTAGATTTAGAGTTCTGCGGCCAAAGGGGTGCGTTAGCTACGCGTGTATTTTTTCCCACGCACCTTTGAAATAACGCTGGTATTTAGAGTTCACAGAAGGGCTGTGTTAGGCTCTAAAAAGGGAGCGTACAGGCATATTTACTGCCACTGCAACTTTAAATACCAGCGGTGCTTACGGACGCGGCCAGCTTAAAAAATGTGCTCGTGCACGATTCCCCCATAGGAAACAATGAGGCAGTTTGGGCTGAAAAAAACCTAACACCTGCAAAAAAGCAGCGCTCTGCACCTAACGCAGCCCCATTGTTTTTTTTTGCTACAATATAACGAATAATTATATTGTAGCTATTTTAGGATTTTTTTTTATTTTACAGGCAACTTTGTATTTATTTTAACCAGGTACAATAGCTATTAGAAAAAAATACCAAATGTAGAAAATGGTAATAGCGTGCGCCTGAGGTAGGTGTGAATAAACACAAAACATCAAAAAATGGCGTGAAGGTAAAAGGCAAACTAAAATTGCTAGCTCTAACTCAAATAAATTGGTCTTCAAATAATGTAGTGCAGTGCTATTTCTAAAATGATTAAACAGTGTCACTAGGTGAAATAACTGAAATATAACAGTGTGGATTGTTTATATGTAAAACAACCCTGTTTCTATGACAATTTTTTGTATATGTATATACCTTAGTGCAAAGTGACCAGATAAAACAATTAAAAAACAACAATAGTGAATAACAATAGTGAATAAACAACTGTGAATAAAACCTAAAACATGTAGAAAAAGAAAGAGAAAGGCTTATCGTGAATAAGTCCCAGAAGTGGTGATATAAGTTGCACACTGGAGACTGGAAACGGAGGTGTTCCTAAAGTCAAATACTGAAGGTCTTTTTCGTCTCAGTAGAAGTATTCAGAGGAAAGGAATATTTGAAGAGCAAACGGCAGCTGGTCTTGGCGGTATCTGATCAGGACCCAAAATCTAGAAGTAGTAAGAAAGAAGACAGCGCCTCATTGTGCAAGTAGGTCTTGAATGTAAAATTCACAGTGGAAGTGGAGAAAAAAGGAAATATACTCACAAGAGTATTGGCACCCTTGTTGAAAGTGGTGCGAATAGGCGGGCTGACGTTTTTACAGCAGTCAGTACGCTGTGCCGAACGGCATCCAAGATCTTTAGTGGACGGCTGTGGGCTCTCCTCAGTAATTCGAATCCAAATCCTGGATTCGAATTACTGAGGAGAGCCCACAGCCGTCCACTAAAGATCTTGGATGCCGTTCGGCACAGCGTACTGACTGCTGTAAAAACGTCAGCCCGCCTATTCGCACCACTTTCAACAAGGGTGCCAATACTCTTGTGAGTATATTTCCTTTTTTCTCCACTTCCACTGTGAATTTTACATTCAAGACCTACTTGCACAATGAGGCGCTGTCTTCTTTCTTACTACAATAGCTATTAAATAGTTAATAACTATTTAATAGCTACCTAGATAAAATAATTACAAAATTACCTGTAAAATAAATCCTAACCTAAGTTACAATTAAACCTAACACTACACTATCAATAAATAAATTAAATAAACTATCTACAATTATCTACAATTATATCAACTAAACTAAATTACAAAAAAACCCCACTAAATTACAAAAACAAAAACTAAATTACAAAAAATAAAAAAAGATTACAAGAATTTTAAACTAATTACACCTACTCTAAGCCCCCTAAAAAATTAACAAAGCCCCGCAAAATAAAAAAATGCCCTACCCTATTCTAAAATAAAAATTGTAAAGCTCTTTTACCTTACCAGCCCTTAAAAGGGCCTTTTGCGGGGCATGCCCCAAAGAATTCTGCTCTTTTGCCTGTAAAAAAAAACATACAATACCCCCCCCAACATTACAACCCACCACCCACATACCCCTAATCTAACCCAAACCCCCCTTAAATAAACCTAACACTAAGCCCCTGAAGATCTTCCTACCTTGTCTTCACCACGCTGGGTATCACCGATCCGTCCAGAAGAGGGTCCGAAGTGTTCCTCCTATCCGGCAAGAAGAGCTCCTCCAGAGGGTCCAAAGTCTTCATCCTATCCGGACAGAAGAGGACATCCGGACCGGCAGACATCTTCATCCAGACGGCATCTTCTATCTTCTTCCATCCGGCGTGGAGCGGGACCATCTTCAAGCAGCCGACGCGGAGCCATCCTTCTTCACCGACGGACTAACGATGAATGAAGGTTCCTTTAAGGGACGTCATCCAAGATGGCGTCCCTCGAATTCCGATTGGCTGATGGGATTCTATCAGCCAATCGGAATTAAGCTAGGAAAAATTTGATTGGCTGATTGAATCAGCCAATCAAATTCAAGTTCAATCCGATTGGCTGATCCAATCAGCCAATCAGATTGAGCTAGCATTCTATTGGCTGTTCCGGTCGGCTGCTTGAAGATGGTCCCGTCCGCGCCAGATGGAAGAAGATAGAAGATGCCGCTTGGATGAAGATGTCTGCCAGTCCGGATGTCCTCTTCTGCCCGGATAGGATGAAGACTTTGGACCCTCTGGAGGAGCTCTTCTTGCCGGATAGGAGGAAGACTTCTGACCCTCTTCTGGACGGATTGGTGATACCCGGCGTGGTGAAGACAAGGTAGGAAGATCTTCAGGGGCTTAGTGTTTAGATTTATTTAAGGGGGGTTTAGGTTAGATTAGGGGTATGTGGGTGGTGGGTTGTAATGTTGGGGGGTATTGTATGTTTTTTTTACAGGCAAATGAGCAGAATTCTTTGGGGCATGCCCCGCAAAAGGCCCTTTTAAGGTCTGGTAAGGTAAAAGAGCTTTACAATTTTTATTTTAGAATAGGGTAGGGCATTTTTTTATTTTGGGGGGCTTTGTTATTTTTTTAGGGGGCTTAGAACAGGTGTAATTAGTTTGAAATTCTTGTAATCTTTTTTTATTTTTTGTAATTTAGTGGGTTTTTTTTTTTGTAGTTTAGTGTTTGTTTTTTTGTAATTTAGTTTAGTTGATTTAATTGTAGATAATTGTAGATAGTTTATTTAATTTATTTATTGATAGTGTAGTGTTAGGTTTAATTGTAACTTAGATTAGGATTTATTTTACAGGTAATTTTGTAATTATTTTATCTAGGTAGCTATTAAATAGTTATTAACTATTTAATAGCTATTGTACCTGGTTAAAATAAATACAAAGTTGCCTGTAAAATAAATATTAATCCTAAAAATAGCTACAATATAATTATTATTTATATTGTAGCTATATTAGGGTTTATTTTACAGGTAAGTATTTAGCTTTAAATAGGAATAATTTATTTAATAAGATTTATTTTATTTCATTAGATTTAAATTATATTTAACTTAGGGGGGTGTTAGGGTTAGACTTAGCTTTAGGGGTTAATACTTTTATTAGAGTAGTGGCGAAGTCCGGTCGGCAGATTAGGGGTTAATACTTGAAGTTAGGTGTCAGCGATGTTAGGGAGGGCAGATTAGGGGTTAATACTATTTATTATAGGGTTTTTGAGGTGGGAGTGAGGCGGATTAGGGGTTAATAACTTTATTATAGTAGCGGTGAGGTCCGTTCGGCAGATTAGGGGTTAATAATTGTAGGTAGGTAGTGGCAACATTGGGGGGCCAGATTAGGGGTTAAGAAATATTATGTAGGGGTCGGCGATGTTAGGGGCAGCAGATTAGGGGTACATAGGGATAATGTAGGTGGCGGCGGTGTGCGGTCGGCAGATTAGGGGTTGAAAAAATTTAATAGAGTGGCGGCGATGTGGGGGGCCTCGGTTTAGGGGTACATAGATAGTTTATGGGTGTTAGTGTACTTTAGAGCACAGTAGTTAAGAGCTTTATGAACCGGCGTTAGCCCAGAAAGCTCTTAACTCCTGGCTTTTTTTCTGCGGCTGGAGTCTTGTCATTAGATTTCTAACGCTCACTTCAGCCAAGACTCTAAATACCAGCGTTAGAAAGATCCCATTGAAAAGATAGGATACGCAATTGGTGTAGGGGGATCTGAGGTATGGAAAAGTTGCGGCTGGAAAGTGAGCGTTAGACCCTTTCATCACTGACTCTAAATACCAGCGGGCAGTAAAAACCAGCGTTAGGACCCCCTAACGCTGGTTTGGACGGCTAACGCAGAACTCTAAATCTAGACGTAAGTTACAAAAAAAATAAACACTAAATTACACAAAATAAAAAATAAATTATCAAATATTTAAACTAATTACACCTAATCTAATAGCCCTATGAAAATAAAAAAGCCCCCCCAAAATAAAAAAAACCCTAGCCTACAATAAACTGTCAATAGCCCTTAAAAGGGCCTTTTGCGGGGCATTACCCCAAAGAAATCAGCTCTTTTACTTGTAAAAAAAAATACAAACAACCCCCCAACAGTAAAACCCACCACCCACACAACCAACCCCCCAAATAAAACACTATCTAAAAAAAAAACCCATTGCCCTGAAAAGGGCATTTGTATGGGCATTGCCCTTAAAATGGCATTTAGCTCTTTTCTGCCAAAACCCCTAATCTAAAATTAAAACTCACCCAATAAACCCTTAAAAAAACCTAACACTAACCCCCGAAGATCCACTTACAGTTTTTGAAGACCCGACATCCATCCTCAACGAAGCGGCAGAAGTCCTCAGCGAAGCCGGCAGAAGTCTTCATCCAAGCGGGCCGAAGTCTTCATCCAAGCCAGCAGAAGTCTTCATCCAGACGGCATCTTCTATCTTCATCCATCTGGCGCGTAGCGGCTCCATCTTCAAGACATCCGGCACGGAGCATCCTCTTCTTCCGACATCTTCTTAACAATGAAGTTTCCCTTTACATGACGTCATCCAAGATGGCATCCCTTACATTCCGAGTGGCTGATAGAATTTAGGGGGAAAAAATCCTATTGGCTGTTGCAATCAGCCAATAGGATTGAGCTTTCATCCTATTGGCTGATCCAATCAGCCAATAGGATTGAGCTCGCATTCTATTGGCTATTTCAATCAGCCAATAGGAGTATATAATGAGTTTGTAAGTTCTAGAACAGTGTTAATTTTGTTGCCAAAACATTTTTTAATTTGTGAACAATCAATTGATTCTTCCTATAGAAATAAAATAACCCACGAGTATGGGTTTAAGTTATGCTGTGCCTGTGCTAGCTGAAGAAACTTTTTGTTGAGTTGAGTTACTTGATACTTGTTTTAGTTATTAACAGAGAACTGTTAAAGTTTTTATATTGGGTAATATGTGCAATGGCGTTACAGCCAATACAGTATACATTTTTTTTTTTTTTTATATTTTGAAGTTGCACTTCTGCTTGCTTATGAAACTTGGTTTTATTAAGTTTAATAAAGATGTTATATATCACAACAGCTAAATCTGCGTCTGTATTGCATGTTTAAACCTTAATACCATAAATAATAACAGGTGTTATGTTTACTCCTGGAGTATATAATGAGTTTGGAAATTATAGAGAAATACTTAAATAATGCATTATACTTTAACTAAACCCCTTAGATGTTAGTCGACTAAAATCTACTGAAGATTTAGTCAACTAAAATTAGACTAAAAGTAGATCAATTCAGATGACTAAAATACGATTAAAACCAAAATGGCATTTTAGTCAAAAGACTAAAACTAAGACTAAATCAAAATTTGCCATCAAAATTAACACTGGTCTGGGTGCAAGGCCCATAGGGAAAATTACAAAATAAATTAATACAACACACGGAGAAAGTCCAGCACTCGCTTACAAGCTCTCAGTTAAGATCACAAGCAAAACTGGAAGAGTTAGTTACTGCATCTGTCCAAATAGGACAAGCCCAGGTACCACGGCAAGGTCTCTTCCAAAATCTGGGTCCCTAATACAGCCATACAAATGCAAGCTCACAATTAAACAAAACTGGGTACAAGTCAGGGTTCACAGACTTTGGCCAGATGCGGTAACTAACTCTTCCAGTTTTGCTTTTAATCTTAACTGAGAGCTTGTAAGCAAGTGCTGGACTTTCTCTGTGTGTTGTATTAATTTATTTTGTAAGTTATATTTTTATTAAAAATATATTTTAATGGTGTCATACTTTATATTAATATGTTTTAAATCACATACCAAAAGGTTGTGTATCGTGTCAAAGTGCTCCACACACCTTTAAAATCACATCAACAAAAAGTGTATGATAGTAGATTAACATTAACAACCACATGGACAAAACTAAAATATATACAATAAAAGAGTGATAATACAATGAATATGTTATTACATGAGTGCTCACTATATAAATACTAATTAATGTGGCTATAAAAAATATTTTAAACATCATGAACATTTGTGAAATACCTAATTAATAAATTATCTAATAATGACGCAACAATAAAGTTATAAAAATAATTGCATATTTGTGAATCATAAAAAAATAGTATATGTATTCAAAGCTACAATTATATGTTAGAAATCATCTAATATAAATGTAAAATCAAGTATGAGATTACCTTATAATGCTGACTCACTAAAACCTTCTATAGTGAATATAATATGAAAACAGAACAGCTTAATGTGTATTTCTATCTCAAAAACCGCTAAGTCTAGTGCTTCATTTAGCCTATAATGAGACAAAGTTTTAATTTTGAAAATCCAAAAGGATACTCTTTGGGCTGGATTTTTCAAAGGCTTCACCTGCCTACGACTGCAGGTTCTCCCTATGAAAACCTGCAGTCTGTAATAATCAAGCCGCAGTCATCAGACCACTGCTAACCTAACTCTTCTCCACCTCCTCCATTGCTTGATAAATCAAGCCCTTCGTCTCAGCATTTTTAACCTATTATACCTATTGGACATAAACACCTTTTCAAATAGAGTAATCGTAAATATTTTGTATCTTTAAAACCACATTTAAAAAATCCCTTCTTTTTGATATTTAAAAAATGCTTAATATTATCCTGTTTTTGTTTCTCCAAAACAATTTACTGGAAATTATTTTACTTGGGGACAATTTATTTTTATATTTGGTGGTCTGATCTAGTATATCTGTCAAAATATGATCTTTCATCAAAATAAACCAATATATTTCTTTAAATTACACTTAATCTTACAGTTGTTATTATATTGGGTTATAAATAAATGTTTAAATCTGATCTTATGGTTCCTTATTTTTCTCGAAGAGATTTAATCTATTTAGATTTTTTTCCCCTGATGTAACTCTCATTAATCAAATTTACAGGTTAGGCTTTCTCCACAAATCTAGATTTTAGAATACTAGACTGTTATTCAAAATGTTTCATATTTGTACAATTTAGGCAAATTCCTCTAAATTGACTGAAAGGGATGCTATTCTTCCATTGTATGTTATGGTTACTGTAATAGCTTAAATAGATTTTGTATTTCCTTCTCAGCTATTGTTTGCAGGGCTACAAAGCTTCTCTTGAGCAACTCATCTATTTTGGACTATTAACCTGGGTCTATTTTGGTCATTCGTATGCTGAGCAGCTTGCGGTGGTCGATTATCAGACAGACAGGGTCCTTTGGCTCTGAGACAAGAGGCAAGTTTGCCAGGCAACTCCCATGATCCAGCCTGCCTAGTGCTTTACCACACGTACGAGTGTAATCTATCCTGCACAGTTTGCATTTTAATCTCACAGAGTTATGCTATGTGGCGCCTTCTCCATTTCACTTTAGGATTTATCTGATGTGGAAGGCCTGACACCTGAGAAGAGCTGCCTATTTGTTTGCTTTATTACCTTATTGGTCCCCATTGGACATTATAGACTTTTATTTCACTTACAACATATTATTTGTTATATACATGCACATTGTAGGTATGTACTAAGATACATGTGATTTGATGTAATTGTTGCAAATCAACACTCAAGGGTGTTTTTGGTAAAAAAAAATTGTTCTAAATCGACTGAAAGGGATGCTATTCTTCCATTGTATCTGATGGTTACTGTAATAGCTTAAATAGATTTTGTATCAACTTGCTTAAAGTGATAGTAAATTCTAGCATTTGTGAAGCACTAGGATTTATCAGTTATACAAATAAAGTGTGAAGAAGAAAATGATAATGCTTAATTCAACACTTTCAATTCATCAACAGATAATTAGTTGGAAGAGAGATTAAAAACACTTCTCTTTAATTTCTCCAGTTTCTCCACTTTGTGGAGTCTGGACTTCCCTCTGGAACCACGTTTGCGTAAGACCTCTTTATACCTATTGTTTGAGTGGGTATCCCCCAATTGAATTCTGTCCTTGTATGATCTCTTTGTTGATACCAATCCCTTTTCCATAAGGATAGATGTTTTTTCACATGATTTCTCTCCAAATAACGATGCTGTTTATATTTAGAGTTCTCACCTATTTCCTGTATGCTCCTGATTTGAAGAAGCAGTAGAACCCTCTCCACAATTCTCCTCCTCCATCATTGCTAACTGATCAAATCGATTAGGTATATTGAAATTCAAATTTGATCTCAAATTAGGTTTACTATTAGGTATTCTCATCTGTCTAGAGGGCTCTCTCCTAGAATTATTTATCTTATTTGTTGTGTTTGCGTTTGGAGAGTCCTATTTTCTATTCTCCTTATCAATCCTTACTTTAAAATGTGGATTCCTACCGACATTGGTGGGTATCCAATTTTTTCTCTCATCATTATTTACTAATCAGGTTTTACAGTTGTAAGTATAAAGCCTCATTTTTTTAAAATTCTCCTCTATAGCCATTTCTCTCTGTATAGTTTCTGTATTTAGATGTATATATTCCTCATCATTTTTGGGAATTTCAAATTCGTTTTGTATCAATTCAATTTTTACACTGACTTCAGCTTCTAATGATTGCATATATTGAATTAGTAATTGAATTAATTTCAATGATCATTCATCCAATATTTGATTCCACTTTTCAAGGAGAGGTTCGTTATTTTTAAAAGAACAATGTTTGAGGATTCTCAGACCTCTAGGAATCTGTTGTTTCTCAGCATATTTGTTCAAGGTGTCTACATCCCACCAATGCCTAGTTTTGATGTTAATAGCCTACTCTAACTCATGAAATATATATATATAAAAAGAGTGGTTGGATAGTTGCGCCAAAATAGGAAGGATAGTCTAAAAGCTGGTTGCCTGCTGGGAAAGTCTTAAGAATGCTGCTATTAGTGGTGTCTCACTCCTCCTTAGTGAGACTAAATGGGGTAGTGGTGAAAGGGGTTTGTTCTAGTAGCGCTTGCAAAAGACGTTCCTCATGTGCATATGTTGAAAAGGGTACACAAAAGATATACAAGTATCCAAAATGAGTGACTGTTTGGAACAGATGGAATTGGTGCCTACATATTCTCACCTGTTAAATCACAGGGTCCCGTAATCAGCGTTGAATGACCTATATCTATATTTCAATCCACAAATGGTTAACAATGAATACAAAATGTGTAGTTTGGCAAAGTATACAAAACATATAAAAAAGGAGAGTCCAAACAGTCTGAATTGAGACTGAAAAGGATATTGTAGGAATTTCTCTTTATTTCCACTCTGTATAATTGGACAGAGGGTAGAATGAGAAGAGATTCCTCATTACTGTGAGCTGGTATCCAGAATGAGAAAAGTAGATTGTATACAGAAAAATATATATATGTAATAAAAAGTTAAAAATTACAAAGCTAAAACTGAATTTTAATTTAATGTATTAAAATAAGAGGCTTATACTGAAATAATAATGATAAATTGATAGGTAAAAAAATGACCAAAAGAGTTAATACATATAAAAAACTATATAACAATAATGGAGTACAAATTTAAATCATAAATAGGTAGAATAAATACATAAAATATAATATAATAAAATAAAAAATCAGGTAAAACCAAGTTAATAAAAAATGTGTCCTTAAAATAAAGTGGTACCTGGCGAGCGGCTCCGTATCCGTATTAAAAGTGTAATAAAAAGACACACTTACTGGGGGATCGATAAGGGCATAAAAAGTATGTGATGCGTTGCGCTGAAAAAACAGCTATAAGAAACTGCTGGCGATAACGACTAACAGAGTGATCGGAATCCCAGATGTGACGTACAGTGGGGCAAAAAAGTATTTAGTCAGCCACCAATTGTGCAAGAAGATGAGCGAGGCCTGTAATGTTCATCATAGGTATACCTCAACTACGAGAGACAAAATTTGGAAACAAATCGAGACAATCACATTGTCTGATTTGGAAAGAATTTATTTGCATATTAAGGTGGAAAATAAGTATTTGGTCACCTACAAATAAGCAAGATTTCTGGCTTTCACCGATCTGTATCTTCTTCTTTAAGAGGTTCCTCAGTCCTCTACTCATTACCTGTATTAATGGCACCTGTTTGAACTTGTTATCAGTATAAAAGACACCTGTCCACAACCTCAAACAGTCACACTCCAAACTCCACTATGGTGAAGAACAAAGAGCTGTCGAAGGTCACCAGAAACAAAATTGTAGACCTGCACCAGGCTGGGTAGACTGAATCTGCAATAGGCAAGCAGTTTGGTGTGAAGAAATCAACTGCGGGAGCAATAATTAGAAAATGGAAGACATACAAGACCACTGATAATCTCCCTCGATCTGGGTCTCCACGCAAGATCTCACCCCGTGGGGTCAAAATGATCACAAGAACGGTGAGCAAACATCCCAGAACCACATTATTATATTACCCAGCCTATCAGGTGCTTTATACATTTCCACATTCTTTGACAGTCTATTTGAGGCCAGCTAGGAGGCCTCACGTATAAAGCTAAGGGGTAATAACCCGTGGCGCTTATTCTATCCTGTGTTATTATGAATTAGGTATTTCATGATTTTTCATGATGTTTAATATATTTTTATAGCCACATTAATTTGGATTTATATAGTGAGTACTCATGTAATAACTTATATTCACATCATTGTATTATCACTATTTTATTTTATTGTATCTATTTTAGTATTGCCCAGGGTGGTTGTTAAAGGGACACTAAACCCAATTTTTTTCTTTCATGGTTCAGATAGAGCATGAAATATTAAGCAGATTTCTATGTTTCTCCTATTATCAATTTTTCTTAGTTCTCTTGCTATCTTTATTTGACAAAGCAGGAATGTAAGCTTAAGAGCCGACCCATTTTTGGTTCAGCACCTAAGTAGCACTTGCTGTTTGGTAGATAAATGTAGCTACCAATCAGCAAGCGCTACCCAGGTGCTGAACTAAAAATGGGCTGGCTCCGAAACTTACACTTCTGCTTTTTCAAATAAAGTTAACGAGAGAACTAAGAAAAAATTGATAATAGGAGTAAATTAGAACGTTGCTTAACATTGCATGCTCTATCTGAATCATGAAATAAAAACTTTGGGTTTAGTATCCCTTTAATTGTATCACACACTTTGTATTTATTTATTTATTTCGTATCTTTTTTATAGCTGTAGTTCTTATGCGCTCACGTGATTTTAAAGGTGGGTGGGGCCCTTTGACACGATATCCAACCTTTCATTATTTAAAAGTCTGATCTGTACTATATTTTAACTTCTTAATTAACTAGGATTTAATTGTGTTTCTAAACATTAGAACTGAACCTACTCATACACTTTTTGCAGCTGCTTGCGCAATGCTTCTCCCTGCTTGTGCACACAAGAAAGGTCTGTCAATCACACCAGTCGGACTTGTTTTAGGTGATTTTCATCCACCAGCTCAGAACTGGCATATAGGTTAGGAAGCAGTGGTCTTATGACTGCTGCTTCTTAGCTATCAGCTGCAGGCTCGCCTGCAATGAAGCCGCTCCTCCAAAGCCACATGCGCAGCTGGATAAATGGAGCCCATAGTTATATACAAGTAGTTCTGCAGGAATAAAATGTGTAACACTTTATTTTATCTTTTGCATTTTTATGTTGTTGTAGTAAACTCTTTCATGCAGATGAAATTACGTGTCTGAGTGTTAGCTAAATGTAAAAGGCCCCCTATGGCTCAATTCATTACAGATATGAAGCAGAAATAAGTAAGAGGCAGTAAAGGGGGTAAAAATTTATTGTTTGCACATGTTACTGGCAACCAAATAGGTACAATTATTTATTTGTATTATACATGGTAGCTTCAAGAGTGGGGTCTAAGGGAAAGCTTTGTTGGGTGGCATTGTGTTACTCCTGCCCTGTCTCATACACATTGTCCAGTATTTTTGTGGAGGACATCATTGTGAAATGGCGTTTGAGTGGACTGGAATTGCCATGACCTAATTTGAAAACTCTGTAAGATATCTATTAGACTGGAATAAAATCCAAGACGTTTAGAACAAATAATGTATTTGTTTATTTGCAGGTAATCACACACTGTATATTCACTGCATTGCCATGTTTAACAAAAAATGTCATTTGACAATGATGCAAAATATGTATTTATAATAGAATGTAAATAAATGCATGTTGCAGAGAGAAAACAATTATGTTGTACTGTTCATACCGCATTTTTACCTATTTGGCTACATCTCACTAGTATATCTAGCAGTTAAAGAGTTAAATTCACCATTTTAAATCATATGTTCACAGTCCTAGAAGACATAAGGAGAAGCGCCTTATACTGTAAAACTGTACCATTCGATGCGAGAGACATTATATGAGACAAGGTCACACAATTTATGATGACACATAAAGTACTAAAAAAACAGGTCAAGACTTTGGGGCTGCTTGACAGACTCACTCCCGACAGAGGGATAGCAAACCGACTCTGAAACACGTCCGCCAACACATCAGCAACAAGGGGTGGAGTCTTGGACACAAAGACTCCAAACAAAGCGAGGAGAAGATAAAAACTTTATTTGAAAATATTAAAATGTAACAGCAACGCGTTTCTCGGCAGATATGCCGTTTCATCAGGCTGATAACATATGATAATCTCACTCTAATTTATATTGAAGCAAACCAATCATAAAGCTTGAAGGGCACACACTCCTAAAAAGCCTATCCAATAGGAGAGAGAATGCTAAAATCATAAGCTACAAAGGGGCCTATTTATCAAAGCGTCAACTGTGCTGCATTCGCCGGCACCAATACGCTCGCCTAACATAACCTAACATCGCTGCAGAGGACCTGAATACGTTCTCCATATTTAACAAAAAAGCTGTCAAAAAGCCGCGCACCAAGTACGGGGCGATGAGCGGCGGACTGTTGTTAACTAACAGTCATCAATCTCACTGCTCTTCGGATTTTTCCCAGCTTTATTTGTATACTGTCACTAAGCACCCACACTATACTAAACTGTTTAACCCCTATCCCGCCACTCCCAGACCCCGCCGCAACTAAATAAAGTTATTAACCCCTATTCCTCCGCTCCCGGAGCCCACCGCCACCTACATTATACTTATTAACCCAAATCTGCCGCCCCCTACACCGCCGACACCTACATAAAGTTATTAACCCCTATCCTGCCGCTCCCGGAGCCCACCGCAACTAAATAAATGTATTAACCCCTAAACCGCCAGTCCCACACATTGCCATAAACTAAATTAAACTATTAACCCCTAAACTTAACAACCCACTAACTTTATATTAAATATTAACTCATCCCTATCTTATAATAAATTTAAACTTACCTTTAGAATTAAATTAAACTATATTAAACTAATAATTAACCTACCCTAACTATTACAATACAATTACATTACACTATATTAAATTAATAATTAACCTACTCTAACTATTATAATAAAATTGAATTAAACTATATTAAAATAAAAATGAATCTAACCTAACTTGTATACTAAAATTACATAAAACTACAAATTAAAATAACTTTATCACAGCTAGATTTAGAGTTTGGCGGTAGCCGTGAAAACCAGCGTTAGCGGCTCCTAACGCTGGTTTTGGGCTACCGCTGGTATTTAGAGTCGTGTAGGTAAGGGTCTAACCCTCACTTTCCAGCCGTGACTTTTCCATACCGCAGATCCCCCTACGCCATTTGCGTATCCTATCTTTTCAATGGGATCTTTCTAACGCCGGTATTTAGAGTCGTGGCTGAAGTGAGCGTTAGAAATCTAACAACAAAACTCCAGCCACAGAAAAAAGTCAGTAGTTAAGAGCTTTCTGGGCTAACGCCGGTTTATAAAGCTCTTAACTACTGTGCTCTAAAGTACACTAACACCCATAAACTACCTATGTACCCCTAAACCGAGGCCCCCCCACATCGCCGCCACTCTATTAAATTTTTTTAACCCCTAATCTGCCGCTCCGTACACCGCCGCCACCTACATTATCCCTATGTACCCCTAATCTGCTGCCCCTAATACCGCCGACCCCTATATTATATTTATTAACCCCTAATCTGCCGCCCCCGCTATCGCCTACCCCTGCATATTATTATTAACCCCTAATCTGCCGCTCCGTACACCGCTGCAACCTACGTTATCCCTATGTACCCCTAATCTGCTGCCCCTAACACCGCTGACCCCTGTATTATATTTATTAACCCCTAACCTGCCCCCCACAACGTCGCCGCCAGCTACCTACAATAATTAACCCCTAATCTGCCAACCGCAAAGCGCCGCCACCTACATTATAGCTATGTACCCCTAATCTGCTGCCCCTTTCACCGCTGACCCCTATATTATATTTATTAACCCCTAATCTGCCGCCCCCAACGTCGCCGCCACCTACCTACACTTATTAACCCCTAATCTGCCGACCAGACCGCACCACTACTATAATAAATGTATTAACCCCTAATCCGCCTCACTCCCGCCTCAATAACTCTATAATAAATAGTATTAACCCCTAATCTGCCCTCCCTAACATCGCCGACACCTAACTTCAAGCATTAACCCCTAATCTGCCAACCGGAGCTCACCGCTACTCTAATAAATTTTTTAATCCCTAAAGCTAATTCTAACCCTAACCCTAACACCCCCCTAAATTAAATATAATTTTTATCTAACGAAATAAATTAACTCTTATTAAATAAATTATTCCTATTTAAAGCTAAATACTTACCTGTAAAATAAACCCTAATATAGCTACAATATAAATAATAATTATATTGTAGCTATTTTAGGATTAATATTTATTTTACAGGCAACTTTGTATTTATTTTAACCAGGTACAATAGCTATTAAATAGTTAATAACTATTTAATAGTTACCTAGTTAAAATAATTACAAAATTACCTGTAAAATAAATCCTAACCTAAGTTACAATTAAACCTAACACTACACTATCAATAAATTAATTAAATAAAATACCTACAATTATCTACAATTAAACCTAACACTAATTAATTAAATACAATACCTACAAATAAATACAATTAAATAAACTAACTAAAGTACAAAAATAAAAAAGAACTAAGTTACAAAAAATAAAAAAATATTTACAAACATTAGAAAAATATTACAACAATTTTAAACTAATTACACCTACTCTAAGCCCCCTAATAAAATAACAAAGACCCCCAAAATAAAAAAAATGCCCTACCCTATTCTAAAATTAAAATAGAAAAGCTCTTTTACCTTACCAGCCCTGAAAAGGGCCCTTTGCGGGGCATGCCCCAAAGAATTCATCTCTTTTGCCTGTAAAAAAAAAACATACAATACCCCCCCCCAACATTACAACCCACCACCCACATACCCCTAATCTAACCCAAACCCCCCTTAAATAAACCTAACACTAAGCCCCGGAAGATCTCCCTACCTTGTCTTCACCACGCCGGGTTCACCGATCGATCCAGAAGAGCTCCTCCGATGTCTTGATCCAAGCCCAAGCGGGGGGCTGAAGATGTCCATGATCCGACTGAAGTCTTCATCCAAGCGGGAGCTGAAGAGGTCCATGATCGGGCTGATAGAATCCTATCAGCCAATTGGAATTCGAGGGACGCCATCTTGGATGACGTCCCTTAAAGGAACCGTCATTCGTCGGGAAGTCGTCGGTGAAGATGGATGTTCCGCGTCGATGGGATGACCATGGATCCGGAAGAAAGAAGATTGAAGATGCCGCTTGATAGAAGAATTCAGCCCGATCATGGACCTCTTCAGCTCCCGCTTGGATGAAGACTTCAGCCGGATCATGGACATCTTCAGCCCCCCGCTTGGGCTTGGATCAAGACATCGGAGGCTCTTCTGGATCGATCGGTGAACCCGGCGTGGTGAAGATAAGGTAGGAAGATCTTCAGGGGCTTAGTGTTAGGTTTATTTAAGAGGGGTTTTGGTTAGATTAGGGGTATGTGGGTGGTGGGTTGTAATGTTGGGGGGGTATTGTATGTTTTTTTTTACAGGCAAAAGAGCTGAATTCTTTGGGGCATGCCCCGCAAAGGGCCCTTTTCAGGGCTGGTAAGGTAAAAGAGCTTTTCTATTTTAATTTTAGAATAGGGTAGGGCATTTTTTTATTTTGCTGGTCTTTGTTATTTTATTAGGGGGCTTAGAGTAGGTATAATTAGTTTAACATTGTTGTAATATTTTTCTAATGTTTGTAAATATTTTTTTATTTTTTGTAACTTAGTTCTTTTTGATTTTTTGTACTTTAGTTAGTTTATTTCATTGTATTTATTTGTAGGCATTGCATTTAATTAATTTATTGATAGTGTAGTGTTAGGTTTAATTGTAACTTAGGTTAGGATTTATTTTACAGGTAATTTTGTAATTATTTTAACTAGGTAACTATTAAATAGTTATTAACTATTTAATAGCTATTGTACCTGGTTAAAATAAATACAAAGTTGCCTGTAAAATAAATATAAATCCTAAAATAGCTACAATATAATTATAATTTATATTGTAGCTATATTAGGGTTTATTTTACAGGTAAGTATTTAGCTTTAAATAGGAATAATTTATTTAATAAGAGTTAATTTATTTTGTTAGATTTAAATTATATTTAACTTAGGGGGGTGTTAGTGTTAGGGTTAGACTTAGCTTTAGGGGTTAATACATTTATTAGAGTAGCGGTGAGATCCAGTCGGCAGATTAGGGGTTAATTATTGTAGGTAGGTGGAGGCGACGTTGGGGGCTGCAGATTAGGGGTTAATAAATATAATATAGGGGTCGGCGGTTTTAGGGGCAGCAGATTAGGGGTACATAGGTATAATGTAGGTTGCGGCGGTGTACGGAGCGGCAGATTAGGGGTTAATAATAATATGCAGGGGTCAGCGATAGCGGGGGCGGCAGATTAGGGGTTAATAAGTGTAAGGTTAGGGGTGTTTAGACTCGGGGTACATGTTAGGGTGTTAGGTGCAGACTTAGGAAGTGTTTCCCCATAGGAAACAATGGGGCTGCGTTAGGAGCTGAACGCAGCTTTTTTGCAGGTGTTAGGTTTTTTTTTCAGCTCAAACAGCCCCATTGTTTTCTATGGGGGAATCGTGCACGAGCACGTTTTTTAAACTGGCTGCGTCCGTAAGCAACGCTGGTATTTAGAGTTGCAGTGGCGGTAAATATGCTCTACGCTCCCTTTTTTGGAGCCTAACACACTGAAAATGCAGCCATTCTGTGAACTCTAAATACCAGCAGTATTTAAAAGGTGCGGGTGAAAAAAAGCACGTGTAGCTAACGCACCCCTTTGGCCGCAGAACTCTAAATCTAGCCGTAAGTTACAAAAAATAACAAACACTAAGTCACACAAAAAAATAAACACTAACTTACAAAAAATAAATTATCAAAGCTTTAAACTAATTACACCTAATCTAAGGGCCCTATGATTGGATCAGCCAATAGGATGAAAGCTCAATCCTATTGTCTGATTTCAACAGCCAATAGGATTTTTTAAACCTTAATTCCGATTGGCTGATAGAATTCTATCAGCCAATCGGAATCTAAGGGACGCCATCTTGGATTACGTCATTTAAAGGAACCTTCATTCGTAGGTAGTCGTCATCAGAAGAGGATGCTCAGCGTCGGATGTCTTGAAGATGGAGCCGTTCCGAGCCGGGTGGATGAAGATAGAAGATGCCGTCTGGGTGAAGACTTCTGCGGGCTTGGATGAAGATGTCGGATCTTCAAAATTGTAAGTAAATCTTCTGGAGTTAGTGTTAGTTTTTTTTAAGGGTTTATTGGGTGGGTTTTAGTTTTAGATTAGGGCTTTGGGCAGCAATGGAGCTAAATGCCCTTTTAAGGGCAATGCCCATCCAAATGCCTTTTTCAGGGCAATGGGGAGCTTAGGTTTTATTTAGTTAGCTTTTTATTTGGGGGGTTGGTTGTGTGGGTGGTGGGCTTTACTGTTGGGGGGGTATTTGTATTTTTTTACAGTTAAAAGAGCTGGTTACTTTGGGGCAATGCCCCTCAAAAGACCCTTTTAAGGGCTATTTGTAGTTTATTGTAGGCAAGGGTTTTTTTATTTGGGGGGGGGCTTTTCTATTTTAATAGGGCCCTTAGATTAGGTGTAATTAGTTTAATGCTTTGATAATTTCTTTTTTCTTTTTTGTAACTTAGTGTTTATTTTTTTGTGTAACTAAGTGTTTGTTATTTTTTGTAACTTAGTTAGTTTTTTGTAACTTTGTAATTTTTAGTGTAGATTTAAATTATCTGAGTAGGGTTAGGTGTTTAAATACATAATATAGTTATTTTAATTTGTAGTTTTATGTAATTTTAGTATATAAATTAGGTTAGATTAATGTAATTTTATTATAATAGTTAGGGTAGGTTAATTATTAATTTAATATAGTTTAATGTAATTTTATTATAATAGTTAGGGTAGGTTAATTATTAGTTTAATATAGTTTAATTTAAATCTAAAAGTAAGTTTAAATTTATTATAAGATAGGGATGAGTTAAAATTTAATGTAAGGTTAGCAGGTTGTTAGGTTTAGGGGTTAATAGGTTTAGTAAGTGGTAGTGATGTGGGAGGCCAGGGGTTTAGGGGTTAATAACTTTATTTAGTTGCGGTGGGCTCCGGGAGCTACGGGATAGGGGTTAATAACTTTTATTTAGGTGGCGGAGGTGTTGGGGCGGCAGGGTTAATAAGTATAATGTAAATGGCGGCGGTGTCGGGCGGCAGATTAGGGGTTAATAAGTGTAATGTAGGTGGCGGCAGTGTAGGGGGCGGCAGATTAGGGGTGTTTAGACTCGGGGTATATGCTAGGGTGTTAGGTGTGAACTTAAATTTTATTCTCCCATAGAAATCAAAGGGATATCGGGCAGCAGCGAACATGAGCTGTTGCTGCTTTCAGACTCCCATTGATTCCTATGGCATCCACCGCCTCCAGGGCGGCGGACTGAAATCCAGGTACGCTGGGCCGGAATAGCGGCGAGCGTACCTGTTAGAAATTTATTAAATAGCAAAAGTAGTCAGATAGTGCTGAATTTGCATTCGGAACATCTGTAGTGACGTAAGCATTGATCTGTGTCGGACTGAGAATGGCGGATTATATGTTACGTCACAAAATTCTACTTTTGCCGGTCTGTAGCCTTTGATAAATAAGGCGAATCAAGATTTCCACAATTACGCTGCGGAATTCCAGCATATTTGCGGTTGATGGCTTGATAAATAGGCCCCAAAGTATCAAACTCATAATAGCAACATATACAGTTGTTGTTAAAAGAATTCTTACATACTATTTCAAGTACCTATAGTAACAATAACACAATACTAAGAATATAATATAATATATATATATATATATATATATATATATATATATATATATATATATATATGCAAAGCAATGAGGGAAATGAGTTAAGGACAGAAGCCCCTAATTCACCCTATGGCGCAACTATACAGATATTCGACCGCCCTTAGAATACTACAGAGCACCTAAAAACACCACACTAGCTGAGGGTACCTAGCAGCCCAGTCCCAAAACAAGGTCTCTTTAGGGAGTGTGGGACAAGCACATTTTTTTTACCCAAATTCAAGAGGTTTAAACAGCAGAAAGTGTAAGGACATCTACTGCACAAAATCTGAATTTCAGGGATGGTCACCAGAGCTGAAAGTTTCCATCCTAAAAGAGAGCACTGGACCTCAGAGTATTTATACGGAGTCTGTATGAGAAAAGTGTGACAAGATTCTGCATATCTCCAGAGATGAACGACACGCCTGATCCATACTAAGGAGGCGCCTAGCCCATTTGTGATTCTGCTACATCCTTACCTCATACGATTGAGGGTATTAGAAGTTAGTGCACATCTACTAGGGGGGACAGCGACGAAGATCAGCTGGTTCTCTTTATATATATATTTATATATATATATATATATATATATATATATTATCACTGACTTTTTTATTTTCCCCTGGAACTGTGATACTTGCAAGTCTATTCATATGCTTCACATTTCATTTATTTGCAATAGTTTTTATTATTATAACCTTTTTTTCATGCCAATTATGATATTGCTGGGGGTATAACTACTTTATTTTTGGTATTGCTTTTGATATTTTTCCTCATTTCAATGGATTTATGTATGCTAGTTGTATCTCCTGCGCCATCCCACTTTCTTGGTTTTATATATATATATATATATATATATATATATATATATATATATATATATATATATATATATATATATATATATATATACTAGTCCTAAATCCTGTTCACATGGGCCATTTTTTGCAGTACAGCGGTCCCACCCTTTGCTCTCTCTCTCCCCCCTCTCTTTTGCTCTCTCTCTCTCCCCCCTCTCTTTTGCTCTCTCTCTCCCCCTCTCTTTTGAGCTCTCTCTCTCCCCCCTCTCTTTTGAGCTCTCTCTCTCCCCCCTCTCTTTTGAGCTCTCTCTCTTCCCCCTCTTTTGTACTCTCTCTTTTCCCCCATCTCTTTTGTGCTCTCTCTCTCCCCCCTCTCTTTTGCGCTCTCTCCCTCCCCCCTCTCTTTTGTGCTCTCTCTCTCCCCATCTCTATTGTGCTCTCTCCCCCCTCTCTCTCCCCTCTCTTTTGCGCTCTCTCTCTCTCCCCTGCTTTTTTGCGCTCTCTCTCTCTCCCCCCTCAATTGGTGCTCTCTCCCCCTCTCTTTTGAAATCTCTTTCTCCTTCTTCTCTTTTGTGCTCTCTCTCCCCCATCTCTTTTGTGCTCTCTCCCCCTCTCTCTCTCCCCTCTCTTTTGCGCTCTCTCTCTCCCCTCTCTTTTGCACTGTCTCCCCCATCACTTTTGTGCTCTCTCTCCCCCTCTCTTTTGCGCTCTCTCCCCCTCTCTTTTGCGCTCTTCCCCCCTCTATTTTGCGCTCTCTCTCTCCCCCCTCTTTTGCGCTCTCTCTCCCCCCTCTTTTACGCTCTCTCTCTCCCCCTCTCTTTGAGCTCTCTCTCTCCCCCCTCTCTTTTGCGCTCTCTCTCTCCCCCTCTGTTTTGCACTCTCTCGCCCCATCTCTTTTGCGTTCTCTCCCCCCTCTCCCTCTCTCCCCTCTCTTTTGCGCTCTCTCCTCCCTTCTCTCTCTCCCCCTCTCTTTTGCGCTCTTGCGCTCTCTCTCCCCTCTCTTTTGTGCTCTCTCACCCCCTCTCTATTGCGCTCTCTCTCCTCCCTCTCTTTTGTGCTCTCTCTCTCCCCTTTCTTTTGTGCTCTCTCTCCCCCTCTCTATTGCACTCTATCTCCCCCTCTCTTTTGCACTCTCTATCCCCCCTCTCTTTTGTGCTCTCTCTCCCCCTCTCTTTTGCACCCTCTCTCTCCCTCCTCTCTTTTGCGCTCTCTCTCCCCCATCTCTTTTGCGCTCTCTCTCCCCATCTCTTTTGCGCTCTCTCTCCCCCCATCTCTTTTGCGCTCTCTCTCCCCATCTCTTTTGCGCTCTCTCCCCCCTCTCTTTTGCACTCTCTCCCCCATTTCTTTTGCGCTCTCTCCCCTCTCTTTTGCTCTCTCTCCCCCCTCTCTTTCGTGCTCTCTCTCTCCCCCCTCTTTTTCTCTCTCTCTTTCTCTCCCTCCTCTTTTGCTCTCTCTCTCTCTCCCCTCTTTTGCTCTCTCTCTCTCTCCCCTCTCTTTTGCGCTCTCTCTCCCCCTCTCTTTTGCGCTCTCTCCCCCCTCTCTTTTGAGCTCTCTCTCTCCCCCCTCTCTTTTGCTCTCTCTCTCCCCCCTCTCTCTCCCCCACACCTCTTTCTCCCCCACCCCTCTCTCTCCCACCACCCTCTTTATCCCCCACCCCTCTCTCTCCCCCCACCCCTCTCTCTCTCTCTCTCTCTCTCTCTCCCCCCCTCTCTCTCTCTCCCCCCTCTCTCTCTCCCCCCTCTCTCTCTCTCCCCCCCTCTCTCTCTCTCTCTCTCCCCCCTCTCTCTCTCTCCCCCTCTCTCTCTCTCCCCTCTATCTCTCTCCCCTCCTCTCTCTCCTCCCCTCTCTCTCCCCCTCTCTATCTCTCTCCCCTCAGTCTCTATCTCTCTCCCCTCTATCGCGCAACCGCACCTGACCACGCCCCCTTCACGGCTGGTCACGCCCTCTTCAGGCCATTCACGCCCAACCACGCCCCCTCACATCGGCCACACCCCCACTCACGCCCGGTCACGCCCACTTCTGCCGCAGATCAGATTCAGCTAGGGACTCAAAGGCCAGGTGTGTTTGTCCTCGTGCTGTGTCTTCTGCGCATGACAGCTTCGGACAAACACACTTGGCCTTTTATATTATAGGATATATATATATATATATATATATATATATATAATGATATCCAAAAACATATATATATATATATATATATACACATACATACTGTATATATAAAAGGACACATACAATGTGTGTAAGTGTATGTATACGGAATATAATAGTATATATTATAAACATATTGAAACTAATAAAGACATAAGCCCAGAACATTGCATATATAATCCCATAATCAGGATAAGTGGAATACCAAAATAACATACTGGTGCAGGAGAATGACAGTTATGTATGAATGTGAAAATGTTATGTGTTCAGTAGTGAACATGGCGATAAAGAAAAATATGACATGATCTATGGTGTCACAATGAATTATTAGTCTTTGCATGCGTGTATATATACATTTCTACAAGCATGGTTAAGGTGCTTGTGTAGTTTTGTAATTGGTTTATATGAGCGTGATTATACTAATTAGTGGTTGTTTATGAATGACCCATTTGTCATATGAACATATAATTACCTTATTACTTACATTTCTAATTGGAGAATGAACATCCTCAATAGAAAGGCTACATCAGTAAATTAGATGATCTGCTAATTAATTATGCCTAATGTACATCTATATGAGTCAATACATTTTTTTTAATATTCAGGGAATGATCTAGAAAAGAAAATTTGTGAGAGGGACAAATACTTACTTAGTACCCAGGCCCTGGCTGACCATAGGGCCTACCGGGTATTTGCCAATGAATATTCTCTAGTTTAGACTAACCAAAGCGGAAGAAAAGCAGCCACAGAGAAGGACAGCAGACAGCTGAACAAGTGTGTTCACTTTAATGGGGTGCCACCTACAGAATGAGGGTGCTTTTCTATCCAATGCACTCAGGTAGAGCCAGCACTTTATATTTACCTTTATTATTTTTAGAAATTTCTTAAAAGTTTAAAAAGTTTTCATACTTTTCTTTAAAATATCACCATTTCCCATTATGTGTTATTAATATGCATTTTTTAGGATTTCAAGTTGTTTTTGTTAAAGAGAAACGGATAACTTAAAACTTGAGGTTTAAGAGACTTTTCAATTTACTGTTAAAATGTAATTCTTTCTCTTTGTATCCTTTTTTTAAAAAGCATGCCCAGGTAGGCGTATGAGCACCAATGCAGTACTGTGAGCTAGCTGGTGATTGGTGCTAACACGCATCTGTCCTTTTGTCATTGGTTCACCAGATGTGTCCTACTATGTCCTAATAGTGCATTGCTACACTAGTAACTGTAAACTATGGGCCAGATTACAAGTGGCATCATTTTTTTTTCACTTGAGCGCTAACTGTGCTCAAAGTAAAAAATTAGTGCGGCTAGATTAGCTCCCCTATTACAAGTTAAAAGTAAAAAGTTAAAGACTCAGGTGTGCTAACTTCAGTACTTTGGATATTGCGACTGCGCAAACTCCTTCTCTCTAAAGGCTTCTATGGGGCACACTACAAAAAGCCTTATTAGTTATCACTGCACTAAATCAGAAGGTACATTAGGAATACTTTAAATTCCCATGTTTTTTCAAAAAGAACAAAATGTTTTTTTTTTTATTAAATATATATTTCTATATACAGGCGTACCTCAGAAATATTGTGGGTTTGGTTCCAAACCACCGCAAAAAAAGCGAATATAGCAATAAAGTGAGTCACTCTATTTTTTTTTCACAGTGCATTTAAAAGTTTTATTTACACTATACTGTAGTCTATTAAAAGTGTGCAATAGCATTATGTCTAAAAAAAACAATGAACATACCTTAAAGGGACAGTCTACATCAGAATTTTTATTGTTTTAAAAGATAGATAATCCCTTTATTACCCATTTCCTAGTTTTGCATAACCAACACAGTTATATTAATATACTTTTTACCTCTGTGATTATCTTGTATCTAAGCCTCTGCGAACTGCCCCTTTTTTCAGTTCTTTTGACAGACTTGCAGTCTAGCCAATCAGTGCCTGTTCCCAGATAACTTCACGTGCACGAGCACAGTGTTATCTATATGAAATACGTGAACTAACACCCTCTAGTGGTGAAAAACTGTTAAAATGCAATCTGAAAAGAGGTGGGCTTCAAGGTCTAAGAAATTAGCATATGAACCTCCTAGGTTAAGCTTTCAACTAAGAATACAAAGAGAACATAGCAAAATTGGTGATAAAAGTAAATTGGAAAATTGTTTAAAACTACATGCTCTATCTGAATCATGAAAGTTTATTTTGGCCTAGACTGTCCCTTTAATTAAAAAGACTTTATTGCTAAAAAATGCTATCCATCATCTGTGCCTTCAGTGACTCATAAAATCTTTTTGTTGGTGGTGTGTATATATATATATATATATATATATATATATTCATGTGTGTTTATATGATGGAAAAATGGTGCCTACAGACTTGCTCAACAATTGGTTGCCACAAACCTTAAATTTGTAAAAAGTGCAATATCTGTGAAGCTTAATAAAGTGAAGCGCAATAAAATGAGGTATGCCTGTATGTATATTTTTTTGTATAATATAAATCTACACCTATATATCTTACTTATGAATATATACAGATATATATCCATAGCTATATCTTTATGTATCTATCTATAAGAGAGAGAGACAGAGACAGAGAGAGACAGAGAGAGACAGAGAGAGACAGAGAGAGACAGAGAGAGAGACAGACAGAGACAGACAGAGAGACAGACAGAGAGACAGAGACAGACAGAGAGACAGAGAGAGAGAGAAAATAACTCATTGTGTAGTTCATTAACAAATCTAGACATTCCAGAAGGCTTGTTTTTCCAACAGAAAACCTCTGAATTACATTGTTTCCAATGCAGCAAATGATTCTGGGTAAGATATGCAAATTAGGTTCACAATGACACACCTTTTTACTTCAAGTCTGCTTTTCAGCAGATTTATATACATATACATTATATCTATCTATCTATCTATCTATCTATCTATCTATCTATCTATATATTTATCTCTCTCACGCTCTACAGAGAAAATAGGGAAAAAGCGCACAAAACCGAGGAGGCTTCTAGTGCAGAACGTTATATAACCAAGTCGGTGCAGTAAAAGACAAGACAAATGCCTATTCACAAGTTGTTACCTCAACATTATGAGTTATGTAGAAAGCAGAAGTAAAGTTGGTTCTCCCCTCACTGCCTGAAATCTTCAAGTCACCGCCGGGTGATAGAGTCCATGAAAGTGATGATAACTGGTTTAATAAATTGTCCTTAGGCAGACAATTTGTGTGTAATCATTTCATTAATAAAACTTCTATGGGGCTAAGATGCTAATAGTAAGGTGCACCAAAAACATCTAATGCCCTGAGCAAAGAAAATGCACATAAAAGTTATGTCTGGAAATACAAACACACTATGGTCCCTGAAGTTTGCTGTTATGCACTTGTAGGATGACTGTGTGAGTCAATGGTGAAACTGAGTTGGGGGGCACACGAATTGTGAAGATTCTGGGCAGTGTGGGGAGAACCAACTTTAGCTCTGTTTTCTACATACCTTATAATGTTGAGGTAACAACATTTGAGTAGCCATTTATTTTGTCTTTTGCTGCACTGAGTTTCTAACCTAAAATCACAGTATACTACCAGTCTCTTTCGGTAACTTGGTTCAAATATTAGACAAAGGAAAAAACTTAATAAGTGAATATTTATTATGTGAAAAATAAAAAGATGTTAACAAATAGAATTATACACAAGCAAACAGCTTTAAAAATAAAAATGAGAAATAACAGACCTAATACTTTCCTAGCTTATACATCTGCCCCAGGGAGATGATGGGCAAGAGAAGATGGTCACTCACACTGTAGCAGCCTCCCATGTAGAATGAACAACTTGTATTGTTAAACACAATATTGCTTGACCCAACCTCTTACAGAGGGGCCAGAAATATCCACTCCCCTCTTTTGCTAGAAATATCCACACCCCTCATTTTACAACATGTCATGAAGTCTATGGTTGAAATTATAGAACACCTTATAACTTCTGTTTAACATATTAAGCACATACACCTATATAAGCAATTTCCCAATGACATCTTGAGAATTAGTTTGGTACCATATATGACATGGTTGTCATATTTTCATCATCTAGTGTCATAATATGGTTAAAAGCATGTACTAGTGTCCTCAGATCAACCTTATCTAGCTCTAGGTAGAAGGCACTGCTTTTTGTCTTTTGTGCTAACATTTTTACTTGTTTGATGCTTCAATAGATACGCAATACCATTTGGTCAAGTGGAACTTAGAAACTATTTATGAGGTGTTCTGGCTTATCTAAAAGAAGACACAGCAACACATTTCTTCTGAAAAACAAATGTTTTTAGCACACAAGCTAAAGAAAATTAACCCATTAGCATCTAAATCATGAGGTATTCATGACATATACAGTATATATATATATACACTGTAGATTAAAGCCATTTCTAGTCAAACACTTTGCCATATACCATACCCCTTTTTCCCCCTTTTAATACATTTTTGTCAATAACAAAATTATATTTTTTATTAAAAATGTTTCATTTATTAATGTAATACTTTATTTTAATATGTTTTTTATGTGTTTTGTGAAACCTTTTTTTAACCCTTACAGTTTACTAAAGGTCTCAAGTCGTGCTACATATTTTAACTTTCAGCTTAAAATCTAATATAGTATAACTTTCATCTTGTAATATGAGCGCTATTTAACATAGTTTCGATATCCATTGAAAGTATAGGTTGCACTTGAGCACTGGTTGGCAGTCATTGGTGCAGTCATTCCAAATCCAAGTTTGTTTTGCAATCAAAATAAAATGCCATCCCTATGAATGCCAGCTTCATTCTTGGAGTTCAGTTTAGGATCAGCTCACGGGTTAGAAAAGGTGTGTGTGTGTGGGGGGGGGGGGGGGGGTCTTCGGGAGTTATCCCTTCCCATAAAGGCCAAGAGATTCTTCTTTATCTGTATCACTTTAGTAAACAGTTAGGTACATAATCATTGTTGCATATATGAACCATTAGATGGGTGTCCACAGAAGGTTTGCAATGCAAGAAGCTGTAGGTATCCTCAGAAATGTTGTTATTATGTTAAGATTACTGAAGGCATTTTCCCAAAACATTAAACAATACACAGGTTGGGGTATGGATTGTAGACCACCAGTTTTTCTAAGGTTAACACAAGCGGACTGAGGTCCCTAAGACCCTGTAGTGGGTTAAATTACCTTGTGGTTTAGCACTTTAATATGGTTCTCAAAAAAAGGGGAATCACCCTTTTATATAGGGGTTTGGCTTAGTTGGACAAAGGGAATTATTTTTACTGTGTGCACCTCATGAGTCCTAAATTTTGATTGGGACTCATAGGTATTAGATTAAAAAAAATCTTAGTCAGTATTTTTTTATATACATTCAAACATGTGGCCAAAATGTTATCAATTATCATCCGTAATGTGATCTAAACCCACAGTTCTGATGCATTCAGTACTGTTTCTTCAGGTCCAGTGTCAAATATGTGTGAAAAATGTGTCACATATAAGCACCAGCTACAGCAAACATAACATGCACACACACACTATTTCCCCAGATGTGTCAACAGTTGCAGGAAACAATACGGGCTTGAAGCTGGCTGCATTGTCTGAAATTGCTATGCAGAAACTATGCAAAAGTGGTTCGACCAACCCATATCTGCTTGTAATCACTCTACAAATGTTCTCCATCTGCCTGCTAGACAACTCCATTGTAGGGGCCAAGTTGAGTGGGAAAGCATGGCAATAGAGTTCCTGTACTATTTTTGCAGGAAGAACTAAGTTCCCTCTGGACAGAGAATAGAAACACTACAGTAAACACTGCTGCTGGTTGGATGAGCTGGAGCACAGTCTGGTTAGAGGGATAGTGAGATCCTCTAGTAATGGGCAGTAACACTTCCTACAATACACTAAATGAAGGCCTGTTAGTGGTTCTGCTGTGTTATCACTCTGCAATCTGCGGAACACATGGTGCTTACATTTCTGTATGGCTTGCTTGGGGTTATTTAGCTCCCCTAGTAGAAATAGGACTATTGCACCTTAATTGGGTGAGACTCTGTGACAGAGGAGGAGTCTCAGACCCAAATGCAACCATTTAACCCTTCATTGGCTTTAATTTGATTTTATTAACCAAAGTATATAGATTATATACATATAAATACAGTGTGTGTATATAAAACAATATTATTTGTGAGGGGGGGAGAGTCTTGGTGAGTTCCCACACTTTTTTGAAGTACTTGACCCTACCATTGCAAACTGAGTCAAGACAGCAGCACAACAGAATAAATATCTTTTTTTTTTGGCAAAATTCATCAGAACTTCCTGCTAAAATATTTACATATAACTTCAGAATTAAAGCGAACAATTTTGCTTTTTTAAGCATATACAACATATTGAGCAAATAACAAATTAAAAACCTTCATCTGTTTTCAACACAAAGATAAAAACTTCCATATAGCTTTTATGATAATCTACAAACTTTTATATGGTTTACATGAATAGATTTCTATTGGTGTTCAATAGAACATATATAGCTTGATACATATGGTTGCGTCTTGTGGCAAGATATGCATGTAGTATGTACTAACACTTTTTTATTTACTGAAATGTTTGATTTCTAGAGCTGTAGATAATTCAATTCCCTACACTACAACACAGTCTCAACAAATGAAATATTGTTAAAATGTAATAAATTAATCAGAAATGTCCTTTAGTGTAAGTAAGCACAAGATCATGAGAATGTGTACTGAACACTAAACAGCCATGCTTCTAAATTAATTTTATGTAACTAGATTATATTCCAAATTGAAATTGGTTTGCTAATTCTGTGTTCAGTTTTTCATGTGCTTGTAATGTGACCTTGCAATAGAGAGGTCATCTCAGCCACCACAGCTGCTTAAGTACAGATCTAATACTGTTCAACCCACTTGTTCTTTATGTTAATGCTGACGTCCCTCTGAGTATACACCATGGATCTATTTTCTTTAACTCATTTGACCCTTCTGTAAATGATCCTAATAAACCGCCAACCTGCAAAGACCAGATCTACAAATTTAAACACATTTTTACTTTTTTTTTTCTTCCCAAAAATCGCATCTGGTTGAAACTTACAAAATAAGTTATCTTTGATAGATAGATAGATAGATAGATAGATAGATAGAGGTAGAGAGATAGATAGAGGTAGATAGATAGATAGATAGATAGATGATAGCTAGACTAGATAGATAGAAAGACAGACAAGATAGATAGATGATAAATATACAGATAAAATAGATACAGATAGCGATATAGAGATAGAGTAGATAGATAGATACAGAAAGACAGGATAGATAGATAGATAGATAGACAAAACAGATACAGAAAGACAAGATAGATAGATAAATAGATAGATAGATAGATAGATGATAGATAGATAGATAGATAGATAGATAGATACAGAAAGACTGGATAGATAGATAGATAGATAGATAGATAGATAGATAGATAGATAGATAGACAAGATAGATAGATGATAGATATAATCATTTAAAAGAAAATGTACAATTTAAGAAATGAATTATTAGCCTTGTGCTGTAACTTAAAGGGACATAAAGTCAAAGTTAAACTTTCATGGTTCAGAGACAGCATGCAATTTTAAGAGACTATTTAATTTACTTCTGTTATAAAATCTACTTTGTACTCTTGGTATCCGTTGTTGAAGAGCATACCTAGGTAGGGGCAGCCATACACTGCTAACTGCTGATTGGTGGCTACACACATGTGCCTCTTGTTATTGGCTCAAACAATGTTTTCAGCTAGATCCCAGTAGTGCATTGGTGCTCTTGAGCTGACTTTAACTATGTGTTTAACCCCTCACGGTTAAAGGGGCAGTAACTTTTTGAAATTGTAATATAAAATGTTTAATGATAGATAATAAGACAACTTAGTAATATACTAATGTACTAATATATCGCTACTTATTTTGCCCCTTTTCCTGTAATTTAAAGGGACATGAAACCTACTTTCTAATTTATTTCTGTTACCTAATGTGTTTCGTTCTCTCTGAATCCTTTGCTGAAAAGTATACCTAGGTAAGCTCAGAAGCAGTACATATATGCCTCGTTATTGGCTTCAGTTAGCTCCCAGTAGTTCATTACTGCTCCTTCAACAAAGGATACCAAGAGAATAAAGCAAATTAGATAATAGAAGTAAAATAGAAACTTGTTTAATATTGTATTCTCTATCTGAATCATGGAATATATTTCTCTTGTAAGGTGTATCCAGTCCACGGATCATCCATTACCTGTGGGTTATTCTCATTCCCAACAGGAAGTTGCAAGAAGACACCCACAGCAGAGCTGTAATATAGCTCCTCCCCTAACTGTCATACCCAGTCATTCTCTTGCAACTCTCAACAAGCAAGGACGTTGTAGGAGAGAGTGGTTAAATATAGCTAGTTTATTTTCTTCAATCAAAAGTTTGTTATTTTTAAATAGTACCGGAGTTGTGCTATTTTATCTCAGGCAGTAAATAGAAGAAGAATCTGCCTGAGGTTTCTATGATCTTAGCAGGTTGTAACTAAGATCCATTGCTGTTCTCACATATGTCTGAGGGGATTACACAGATGAGGTAACTTCAGCGAGAGAATGGCATGCAGTTTATTCTGCTATCAGGTATGTGCAGTTATAATTTTTTCTAGAGATGGAAAACACTAGAAAATGCTGCTGATACCGGATTAATGTAAGTTAAGCCTGAATACAGTGATTTAATAACGACTGGTATCATGCTTACTCCCAGGGGTAATACCCTTATGATATTTACAATATAAAACGTTTGCTGGCATGTTTAATCGTTTTTATATATGCTTTGGTGATAAAACTTTATTGGGGCCTAGTTTTTTCCACATGGCTGGCTTAAATTTTGACTAGAAACAATTTCCACTGTTGTAGTATAAAAGTTACAGTTGGTGCAGTTAAAATTACAAACTGTGACATCCAGCTTCCCTCAAAGGCCCTCTGAATGCTATAGGACATTTCTAAAGGGCCCAAAGGCTTTCCAAAGTCGTTTATTGGGGAAGGTAGGGCCACAGCTTGCTGTGGCAGTTGGTTGTGACTGTTAAAAAACGTCTATTTCGTTTTTTTGATCCATTTTTTGAACTAAGAGGTTAATCATCCATTTGCAAGTGGGTGCAATGCTCTGTTAGCCTATTATACACACTGTAAAAAATTCGTTTGATTTACTGCATTTTTTCACTGTTTTTCAAATTCTGACAAAATTTGTTTCTCTTAAAGGCACAGTACCATTTTTTATATTTGCTTGTTAACTTGATTTAAAGTGTTTTCCAAGCTTGCTAGTCTCATTGCTATTCTGTATAAACATGTCTGACAGAAGAAACTCCTTGTTTATTATGTTTAAAAGCCATGGTGGAACCCCCTCTTAGAATGTGTACCAAATGTACTGATTTCATTTTATGCAATAAAGATCATTTTCTGTCTTTAAAAAATTTATCACCAGAGGAATCTGACGAGGGGGAAGTTATGCCGACTAACTTTCCCCATGTGTCAGACCCTTTGACTCCCGCTTAAGGGACTCACGCTCAAATGGCGCCAAGTACATCTAGGGCGCCCATAGCGTTTACTTTACAAGACATGGCGGCAGTCATGGATAATACACTGTCAGCAGTATTAGCCAGACTACCTGAACTTAGAGTTAAGCGAGATAGCTCTGGGGTGAGACAAAATGCAGAGCATACTGACGCTTTAAGAACCATGTCTGATACTGCCTCACAATATGCAGAAGCTGAGGAAAGAGAGCTTCAGTCAGTGGGTGATGTTAATGACTCAGGAAAGATACCTGATTCTAATATTTCTACATTTAAATTTAAGCTTGAACACATCGGCTTGTTGCTTAGGGAGGTTTTAGCTGCTCTGAATGACTGTGATACCATTGCAGTGCCAGAGAAATTGTGTAGACTGGATAAATACTTTGCAGTGCCGGTGTGTTAATAAGGAATGGGATAGACCAGGTGTGCCGTTCTCTTCCCCTCCTATTTTTAGAAAAATGTTTCCAATAGACGCCACCACACGGGACTTATGGCTGACAGTCCCTAAGGTGGAGGGAGCAGTTTCTACTCTAGTAAAGCGTACTACTATCCCTGTCGAGGACAGTTGTGCTTTTTTTTTTAGATCCAATGGATAAAAAATTAGAGGTTACCTTAAGAAAATATTTATTCAACAAGGTTTTATCCTACAGCCCCTTGCATGCATTGCCCCTGTTACTGCTGCTGCGGCGTACTGGTTTGAGTCTCTGGAAGAGGCTTTACAGGTAGCGACTCCATTGGATGACATACTTGGCAAACTTAGAGCACTTAAGCTAGCCAATTCTTTTATTCTGATGCCATTGTTCATTTGACTAAACTAACGGCTAAGAATTCTGGTTTTGTTATACAGGCGCGCAGAGCGCTATGGCTTAGATCATGGTCAGCTGACGTGACTTCAAAATCTAAGCTACTTAACATTCCCTTCAAGGGGCAGACCCTATTCGGGCCTGGTTGAAGGAGATTATTGCTGATATCACTGGAGGAAAAGGTCATGCCCTTCCTCAGGACAGGTCCAAATCTAGGGCCAAACAGTCTAATTTTCGTGCCTTTCAAAACTTCAAGGCAGGTGCGGCATCAACCTCCTCTAATAATAAATAAGAGGGAACTTTTGCTCAATCCAAGATGGTCTGGAGACCAAACCTGACCTGGAAAAAAGGTAAGCAGGTAAAAAAGCCTGCTGCTGCCTCTAAGACAGCATGAAGGAATGGCCCCCTATCTGGGAACGGATCTAGTAGGGGGCAGACTTTCACTCTTTGCCCAGGTGTGGGCAAGAGATGTTCAGGATCCCTGGGCGTTGGAAATTATATCCCAGGGATATCTTCTGGACTTCAAAGCTTCCCCCCCAAAAGGGAAATTTCACCTTTCACAATTATCTGCACACCAGATAAAGAGAGAGGCATTCTTACACTGTGTACGAGACCTCCTAGTTATGGGAGTGATCCATCCAGTTCCAAAGGAGGAACAGGGACAGGGTTTTTACTCAAATCTGTTTGTGGCTCCCAAAAAAGAGGGAACCTTCAGACCAATTTTGGATCTAAAGATCTTAAACAAATTCCTCAAAGTTCCGTCGTTCAAGATGGAAACTATTCGTACCATCCTACCACTGATCCAGGAGGGTCAATATATGACTACAGTGGATCTAAAGGATGCTTATCTTCACATTCCGATACACAAAGATCATCATCGGTTTCTCAGGTTTGCCTTTCAAGACAGGCATTACCAGTTGTAGCTCTTCCCTTGGGATTAGCTACAGCCCCAAGAATCTTTACAAAGATTCTAGGGTCGCTTATGGCAATCCTAAGGCCGCGGGGCATAGCAGTAGCCCCTTATTTAGACGACATCCTGATACAGGCGTCAAACTTCCAAATTGCCAAGTCTCATACGGACGTAGTACTGGCATTTCTGTGGTCGCATTGGTGGAAAGTGAACGAGGAAAAGAGTTCTCTATCCCCACTCACAAGAGTTTCCTTTCTAGGGACTCTGATAGATTCTGTAGAAATGAAAATTCACCTGACGGAGTCCAGGTTATCAAAGCTTCTAAATTCCTGCCGGGTTCTTCATTCCATTCCGCGCCCTTTGGTGGTTCAGTGTATGGAAGTAATCGGCTTAATGGTAGCGGCAATGGACATAGTGCCGTTTGCACGCTTACATCTCAGACCGCTGCAACTAAGCATGCTCAGTCAGTGGAACGGGGATTACACAGATTTGTCCCCTCAACTGAATCTGGACCAAGAGACCAGGGATTCTCTTCTCTGGTGGCTATCTCGGGTCCATCTGTCCAAAGATATGACCTTTCGCAGGCCAGATTGGACAATTGTTACGACAGATGCCAGCCTTCTAGGTTGGGGTGCAGTCTGGAACTCCCTGAAGGCTCAGGGATCGTGGACTCAGGAGGAGTCTCTACTTCCATTAAATATTCTGGAACTAAGAGCGATATTCAAGGCTCTTCAGGCTTGGCCTCAGTTAGCAACTCTGAGGTACATCAGATTTCAGTCGGACAACATCACGACTGTAGCTTACATCAGCCATCAAGGGGGAACGAGAAGTTCCCTAGAGATGTTAGAAGTTTCAAAAATAATTCGCTGGGCAGAGATTCACTCTTGCCACCTATCAGCTATCCATATCCCAGGTCTAGAGCACTGGGAGGCGGATTTTCTAAGTCGTCAGACTTTTCATCCGGGAGAGTGGGAACTCCATCCGGAGGTATTTGCGCAACTGATTCATCGTTGGGGCAAACCAGAACTGGATCTCATGGCGTCTCGCCCGAACGCCAAGCTTCCGTGTTATGGATCCAGGTCCAGGGATCCCAAGGCGACACTGATAGATGCTCTAGCAGCGCCCTGGTCTTTCAACCAGGCTTATGTGTTTCCACCGTTTCCTCTGCTCCCTCGACTGATTGCCAAGATCAAGCAGGAGAGAGCATCAGTGATTCTGATAGCACCTGCGTGGCCACGCAGGACCTGGTATGCAGATCTAGTGGACATGTCATCCTTTCCACCATGGTCTCTGCCTCTGAAACAGGACCTTTTACTTCAGGGTCCTTTCAACCATCCAAATCTAATTTCTCTGAGGCTGACTGCCTGGAGATTGAACGCTTGATTTTATCAAAGCGTGGCTTCTCCGAGTCAGTTATTGATACCTTAAGACAGGCACGAAAGCCTGTCACCAGGAAAATTTACCATAAGGTATGGCGTAGATATCTTTATTGGTGTGAATCCAAGGGTTACTCATGGAGTAAGATCAGGATTGCTAGGATATTATCTTTTCTCCAAGAAGGTTTGGAAAAAGGATTGTCAGCTAGTTAAGCGTCTAGCAGATGTTCCAGACGTTCAGGCATTTTGTCAGGCTTCAGTTAGAATAAAGCCTGTGTTTAAACCTGTTGCTCCACCATGGAGCTTAAACTTGGTTCTTAAGGTTCTTCAAGGAGTTCCATTTGAACCTCTTCATTCCATAGATATCAAGCTTTTATCTTGGAAAGTTCTTTTTTTGGTAGCTATTTCCTCGGCTCGTAGAGTCTCTGAGCTATCTGCCTTACAATGTGATTCTCCTTATCTGATTTTTCATACGGATAAGGTAGTCCTGCGTACCAAACCTGGGTTCTTACCTAAGGTGGTATCTAACAAGAATATCAATCAAGAGATTGTTGTTCCATCCTTGTGTTACACAATCTGGACGTGGTCCGTGCTTTAAAGTTTTACTTACAAGCTACTAAAGATTTTCGTCAAACATCTGCTTTGTTTGTTGTCTACTCTGGACAGAGGAGAGGTCAAAAGGCTTCGGCAACCTCTTTTTCTTTTTTACTAAGAAGCTTAATCCTCTTAGCCTATGAGACTGCTGGACAGTAGCCTCCTGAAAGGATTACAGCTCATTCCACTAGAGCTGTGGCTTCCACTTGGGCCTTTAAAAATTAGGCTTCTTTTGATCAGATTTGCAAGGCGACGACTTGGTCTTCGCTTCATATTTTTTCAAAATTTTACAAATTTGATACTTTTGCTTCTTCGGAGGCTATATTTGGGAGAAAGGTTTTACGGGCAGTGGTTCCTTCCATTTAAGTTCCTGCCTTGTCCCTCCCTTCATCCGTGTACTTTAGCTTTGGTATTGGTATCCCACAAGTAATGGATGATCCGTGAACTGGATACACCTTACAAGAGAGAACACAATTTATGCTTACCTGATAAATTTATTTCTCTTGTGGTGTATCCAATCCACGGCCCTCCCTGTCATTTTAAGGCAGGTAATTTTTAAATTTAAACTACAGTAACCACTGCACCCTATGGCTCCTCCTTTCTCGGCTTGTTTTCGGTCGAATGACTGGCTATGACAGTTAGGGGAGGAGCTATATTACAGCTCTGCTGTGGGTGTCCTCTTGCAACTTCCTGTTGGGAATGAGAATATCCCACAAGTAATGGATGATTCGTGGACTGGACAGTTAGGGGAGGAGCTATATTACAGCTCTGCTGTGGGTGTCCTCTTGCAACTTCCTGTTGGGAATGAGAATATCCCACAAGTAATGGATGATCTGTGGACTGGATACACCACAAGAGAAATAAATTTATCAGGTAAGCATAAATTGTGTTTTTTTGGGTTTCATGTCAGACAGTCTACTCCAGAATTGTTATTGTTTAAAAAGATTGATAATCCCTTTATTAACCATTCCCCAGTTTTGCATAACAGTTATATTAATATGCTTTTACCTCTGTGATTACCTTGTAACTAAGCCTCTGCAAACTGCCCCCTTATTTCAGTTCTTTTGACAGACTTGCATTTTAGCCAATCAGTGATGACTCCTAGGTAACTCGATGTGCGTGAACACAATGTTATCTTTATGACTAACGCCCTCTAGCGGCGAAAAACTGTCAAAATGCATTCAGATAAGAGGCAGCCTTCAAGGTCTAAGAAATTAGCATATGAGCCTACCTTGGTTTAGCTTCAACTAAGAATACCAAGAGAACAAAGCAAAATTGGTGATAAAAGTAAATTGGAAAGTTTAAAATTGCATGCCCTATCTGAATCATAAAAGTTTATTTTAGACTAGACTGTACCTTTAATTTTCTGGTTCCAATTCACCAGGATTCTTTGTGGATTAATTCCCCAGATTCGGATTTGGCTTCTGTTTAGCATTGGAGTGTGATACCTCTGGCTAGTTGACCTTGTTTCTGGTTTCTGATTTTATATTTGACCTTCCTGATTATTCTAAGTATCCTGATTCTGCTGTATTAGTCTGTGCTTGTTTTTACCTGAATTCTCCTACTCAGGTCATCTCCTGGGGCATATTCAGTGTGTTAGGATAGCGGCCTATATTGTTCACTACCCTGGATCCAGATGTAGAAGTTATCTTTCTTCATGGCTTGACACAACCTATATTATAATGAGTGAAAATCTGATTCAGATTATAAATTAAACTGTACTCAATAATTACCAAAATTCACAAACACTGAAGTTGATTCTAATCTTTTAGAAAAAAAAATCTCTTCTGATTACAGACAATCACCATTACATTTATGGGTTTTTTTTGTAGATAAATCAGTTGATGGCCTCTATTTACCAAAGTCCGACAGTGCGGATCAGGTACGCCAGACTTCGCTGAATACTGAGAGTAATATGCTCTCCGTATTCAGCATTACACCCTGCAGACTCGCGGCCAATCAGTCGCCAGCAGGGGGGTGTCAATCAACCCGATTGTACTTGATCGGGTTGATTTCCGGAGATGTCTGTCCACCTGCTCAGAGCAGGCAACAAAATATTTTTGCAGGCTCGTCAGAAACCTGCAGGCTCGCCAGAAACACGGGGCATCAAGCTCCATTCGAAGCTTGATAGATAAGCCCCGATATGTTTTTCTAAAGGAAAGTAATGAATCCCAGCTTTTGGGTTTGCACCATTAAAAATATTTTGTTGCTAAATTATTTGCACTTAGTTCTGATTTTATAGACACAGGATAGTGATTATAAACCCCCACCTATTCTAGGTTGATTTCTGTTCTTTTGTTTTTATTATTGTCAGTTGCCAATAAAGTTTTATTAGTTTTGAAAAGCATAGTGACAATAAAAGCCTGTACTCGAGACTAATATCTTATGGAAAAACTCATCACAGCATCGCTACTCCTAAATTGTGGAGCACATAATGATTTGTGCCCGTCCCTTTTAACAGCTGCAAGTTGTGAGTCACTCTACATTATAATCAACGAAACCTCATCTGTCTTGTAACCACTCACTTCTTAGTACATAGAACAAGTTCAACTGTGAAGGATGCCGGCATCACAAAAAAGAACTTTAAAGTCTTACAAAACAAACTAATTTATAGAAAAAATCTCTGTCATGCTCAGATGAGCAGTGTTCAGAAATTGGAGCTTGAATACCGATGGCTCAGGCTTAGGTGTTTCCTATGGGCTAAAAAGGGCCAGTAAAATGTGTTTTCCTAATTGATTTGCTACCCCTTTTAGTCATAACTTAGCAGAGAACTGAATATACTTTATTAAATGAGAATAAAAGGTACAGAGGCAAATCTGTAATGAGTCACTGAACGTAACACAAGATTAGGAGTCTACTCTGCAACTGGAATCACTGGTTGATCTGTGGCAGGTACTTCTGGCAGGTCTGTGACAGATATTTCTGTAGTGGGCAGGGTGGTACCTCTGCAGCTGGCAGGCAGTAGGCAGATACTTCTGTAGCTGGCAGGCAGAAGGCAGGTACCTCTGTAGCTGGCTGGCAGAAGGCAGGCACCTCTGTAGCTGGCTGGCAGAAGGCAGGCACCTCTGTAGCTGGCTGGCAGAAGGCAGGCACCTCTGTAGCTGGCTGGCAGAAGGCAGACACCTCTGTAGCTGGCAGGCAGGAGGCAGGCACCTCTGTAGCTGGCAGGCAGGAGGCAGGCACCTCTGTAGCTGGCAGGCAGGAGACAGGCACCTCTGTAGGCACCTCTGTAGCAGACAGGAGGTAGGTACCTCTGTAGCAGACAGACAGGTACCTCTGTAGCAGACAGGCAGTAGGCAGATACCTCTGTAGCTGGCAGGCAGAAGGCAGGTACCTCTGTAGCTGGCTGGCAGGAGGCAGGCACCTCTGTAGCTGGCAGGCAGGAGGCAGGTACCTCTGTAGCTGGCTGGCAGGAGGCAGGCACCTCTGTAGCTGGCAGGCAGGAGGCAGGCACCTCTGTAGCTGGCAGGCAGGAGGCAGGCACCTCTGTAGCTGGCAGGCAGGAGGCAGGCACCTCTGTAGCTGGCAGGCAGGAGGCAGGTACCTCTGTAGCAGACAGACAGGTACCTCTGTAGCAGACAGACAGGTACCTCTGTAGTGGGCAGGCAGGAACCTCTGTAGCGGGCAGGTAGGAACCTCTGTAGCGGGTACCTCTGTAGCAGGTACCTCTGTAGCAGGCAGGCAGGAGGCAGGCACCTCTGGAGCGGGCAGGCAGGTGCGGGCAGGCAGGAGGCAGGCACCTCTGGAGCAGGCAGGCAGGAGACAGGCACCTCTGTAGCAGACAGGAGGTAGGTACCTCTGTAGCAGACAGACAGGTACCTCTGTAGCAGACAGGCAGTAGGCAGATACCTCTGTAGCTGGCAGTCAGAAGGCAGGTACCTCTGTAGCAGACAGGCAGTAGGCAGATACCTCTGTAGCTGGCTGGCAGGAGGCAGGCACCTCTGTAGCTGGCAGGCAGGATGCAGGCACCTCTGTAGCTGGCAGGCAGGAGGCAGGCACCTCTGTAGCTGGCAGGCAGGAGGCAGGCACCTCTGTAGCAGACAGGCAGGAGGCAGGCACCTTTGTAGCTGGCAGGCAGGAGACAGGCACCTCTGTAGCAGACAGGAGGTAGGTACCTCTGTAGCAGACAGACAGGTACCTCTGTAGCAGACAGGCAGTAGGCAGATACCTCTGTAGCTGGCAGGCAGAAGGCAGGTACCTCTGTAACAGACAGGCAGTAGGCAGATACCTCTGTAGCTGGCTGGCAGGAGGCAGGCACCTCTGTAGCTGGCAGGCAGGAGGCAGGCACCTCTGTAGCTGGCAGGCAGGAGGCAGGCACCTCTGTAGCTGGCAGGCAGGAGGCAGGCACCTCTGTAGCAGACAGGAGATAGGTACCTCTGTAGCAGACAGACAGGTACCTCTGTAGCAGACAGACAGGTACCTCTGTAGCGGGCAGGCAGGAACCTCTGTAGCGGGCAGGTAGGAACCTCTGTAGCGGGTACCTCTGTAGCAGGTACCTCTGTAGCAGGCAGGCAGGAGGCAGGCACCTCTGGAGCGGGCAGGCAGGAGGCAGGCACCTCTGGAGTGGGCAGGCAGGAGGCAGGCACCTCTGGAGCAGTCAGGCAGGAGGCAGGCACCTCTGGAGCGGGCAGGCAGGAGACAGGCACCTCTGTAGTGGGCAGACAGGCACCTCTGTAGCAAGCAGGTAGGATACAGGCACCTCTGGAGCGGGCAGGCAGGAGACAGGCACCTCTGTAGTGGGCAGACAGGCACCTCTGTAGCAAACAGGTAGGATACAGGTACCTCTGTAGCTGGCACCCAGAAGGCAGCTACCTCTGGAGCAGGCAGGCTGATAGAGTAGTCAGACAGGCTGAGGTCGGTAGCCACGAAAGACAAAGCAAAGGAAAAAATAGGATCCACAAAGTGTAGTCAGAAATCAAGCAGAAGGTAAGCAGTAGTCAGGCAGCAAACCAAACTAGTAGACAGGGGCAAGACAAAAACCATCAACTGGATTTTGTAACTAAGATATGAACTGAAACAAAGGCTGTAGTAAAGAAAGACTTTAGATCCAGAGAACTGGAGAATGGACTGAGCTGCCTTATATAGTGCACTAATTGCACTTTCCTCACACCTGAAGGGTCAGGTGTGAGACAGCAGCCCTACTGAAACACATAGCACAAGTAAAAGAGCTATAAAAAGATAGCACATTTCCCTAGTGGCTCATAACTAGACCACAGGGCTGAGAGGCAAGAGACCTCGGTTCTATCCCAGGCTCAGGTGTGACATAAGCCCACACTAATATATGCAAAAAATAAAACATTAAAAAAGTTCTAGGCCAAGACATTGGTTAAAAAATACCACTTCTCTATAATGCCAAGGATCCATTATGACAAGCCTTGGATGTAGTCCCCTGTTCTATACAGTAAGACTACTTTATGCTAACAAACATTTACATTAACTGTTTTATAATATTTTTTCATATATTCTGTAGCTGATTCACGATGATGTGTCACTTTGCCATTGGTTACTTGATGATTACTCTTGTGTACCTTATTGTGTGTGTGTGGGGGGGGGGGAAAGCTAAAGATTTTTTCCCAGATATCTTACTGAGCTTTTTACTTGTAGGAAGTAGAAATTACATTGATTTGTTGCAATACTGATTTATTGCTATAGTATTAGAAAGTTATTATTACAGAAAAGGAAAATGGACAGTAAAACAGTAAAATTGCAATTTAGGGCATAAATTAGAGAATACACACAACCTCATTAAAGGGGCAGTAAAGTCAAAATTAAACTTTCACGATTCAGATAGAGGATACAATTTAAATAACTTTTAAATTTACTTATTTTATCTAATTTGCATTCTTTGATTAGTATCCTTTGTTGAAAAACATACCTGGGAGCAGCAATGTACTGCTTGGCGGTATCTACTAATTAGTGGCTGCACATATAGTTCTTGTTACTGGCCAACCAGGTGTGTTCAGCTAGCTCCTAGTAGTGCAATGTTGCTTCTTCAACAAAGGATATAAAAAGAATGAAGTAAACATGATAATAAAAGTACATTAAAAGTTGTTTAAAATTATATGCTTTATTTGAATCATGAAAGAAACATTTTGGGTTTAATGTCCCTTTAAAGGGACAGTATACACCAATGTTCATATAACTGCATGTAATAGACACTACTATAAAAATAATATGCACAGATACTGATCTGAAAATCCAGTATAAAACCTTTTAAACTTTTACTTGGAAATTCCCAGTTAAGCACTGTTGAAAAGGTTAGGATGGACACCCACTGAAATGGACTGGAAAGCAATAAGGCTTAGAGACTACAAGAAAAATATTAGTGTGCCTTCCCATCCTAACCTTTTTACAACAATCTCCATTAGTCTTTTGAATTGAAACTTCATCAAATTAGACCCGTCTATATGTCTCAGGAACAACCTTCCCATCCCTTGCTTCCTCCTTAGCAGATCCTTCACCCCATTCACCGGACATGCAATACCTTCTGTCTTTTTCATAGATATCCATGCACCCTTACCTTCTCTATCTGTTTTTGACCTCTTTATTAACACCATTATATTATCCTCATATAGCCTGACATCCACTTCCTCCACCCCCTTCTCTTTATCAGCCCTGCTTTCTGCTTCCAACTCCCCAATCCTCAAAATGCCCCAAAAAGCCATGGAAAAAGCTGCCTTAAACAAAATTGCTTCTCCCAATACTCTACCATTTTTTCTAGTCTCTCTTCTGTAACTGGCTCCCTGTTATCTGCCCTTTTTTCCCCCCATCTGCCAAGCTTTCATTATTTTTCTTACCACAAAAAATTTAGTTAGGTATACTTCCCCCATTAATTTTGCAAAAAATGATACGCCAGCTAGAACTATGCCTAACTAACCTTTTTTCATGCCCCCCTTATTTAGGATCCACAGCCATTCCAAAAAACTACCTCTCTCGCCCTCTACCTTTGAACCCCTAAATTGTAGCCACTGTTTCCAATAGATTTCGTATGCCCTCCAGGTTCTTGGAGCCAAAGATTTCTCAACCAACTTCTTTATTTCTTCTATACGCTCCCAATCACCAAAAGAGAGATAGCGCAGCGATCACCTTCTTTTCTGGCTGCAGGCAAAACTTTTCTAAAAACATCCCATCTGAATCTTGACAACGCATCTGCTACTACATTTTTATACCCAGGAATGTGTCTAATTTTAAAACAGATGTTTAATTGCAAGCATTTCAATACTAGGTATCTCAAGTATTTTATCACTGGTATGGAAGATGTAGATAAGTTATTCAGTGCGTCCACTACCCCATGATTGTCTGACCATAGTATCACTGCAACCACAATAGGGAACAATTCTAATAATGCCAAGTACTTTACCCAGCGATCTTTTTTCCATGTTGCCGGCCATTCTCCAGCACACCATCTACCCTGTAAGTACACTCCAAAACCTGTCCCACCTGCTGCATCCGTATATAACTCCAACTCACTCACTGATGCTTCTCTTGGCCATTGTCAGGGTTTTTTCCCTGTTTTGTTTGCCATGTGCTGCTGGCAGCCATTTTACTCACCTCGCTTGCTGACTTTGGTGCATTGTGGGGGATGCTGCTCATTGCCTGACATTACTCAAAGGCCATGAATCCTGATGGTGCTAATAATCCACCTTTACCTGCCATCATTTCCAGGATGGATGAACAGGATCACCGCTTGGATCAATTTGCACTAGCCCTGCAAACCCTGCTGACTCGCACTGCACATTTGGACCAAAGTGTCCTACAAGTTATATTATGAACGGTTTGAGCAATGGCACAACAATTGGACAAACTCCCCAATATATACAGAATAGTTAATTGTAAATGTAAACAACTGAATGTTCTAGTACTATTAAGGGGAGGGGTGCTCCGCACAAAAATTACAAGGAAACCCAATGTGGAAGTAAGAGAGAAACTACCACGAAAGAGTGCGGTATCAGCACTCACTGTCCAGACCACTAGGTGGAATCAATTTCTTCTGTTAAAACATAACCTTTATTAAATAATAATAAAAATGGGGGAGAAGGGGGAACACATACAATTAAAATCCTAGGATAGAGTAGTCATAAGTAGATACCTTAATATAATTCAATTATTTAAATAAGCCTCTGAGGTATGATAGCCAAGTTAGATATATTAAGGTGTGATCTACATGCAGGTCAATGTGGCAATAGGGTTGTACTGTTTGTCGGTGGGGTATATTATACCTGTATTATCAATATAAACTATGATAGTGTGATAAAAGTGTGGAGTACCCCCCTATAGCAGGACTTGGGTAACCGTTTTTGAGCAGTAAGCCAGGAGGCGAGCAGGATCACCTATCTGTTGGTATAGGCTGTGCTAGATAATAATAAAGTCAGAATAGTACCAACAGTTGGGTGAGATATAATCTTTGTTCAGCAAGTAGGGAATAGTAAGAGATTAATGGTGTTTAGACTCACAAAACAATACTTTTCTGATGTATCATTATTAAATTATCATATCATCCAGTATCCTTATTGCATAAAGGTGGGTGTTTTATAATATAGGACTATCAGTTTGTCCTAAAAATGATTACCACCTTTTAACTATTAAAGTATAATCTATCATTAAAATGGAAGGGAGATAAGTAAATAATCTTAAGTGAGTATTACGTAATTATAATATAGTTCTAGAATCTACTCCCCTGTTGCTAATAATATATTCAGGACAGTGAGATGTATAATCATCTATGTGTGAATTGGCTAACTTCAACAGTAGGTATGGTGTTTAATATTGCTAATGAGCGGTTGCACTAAGGTTTAAGCACACTCGTATGTAAGGATTCCTGTTATCACCGGGATGTTTTAAGCAATGCGTTTTTATATAAGTGACTAAGCAGCATACATCATCTCAAGAAAGTAACCATGTGTTTTAACATTTGTATCTGTGTTGTTTAGTGTAACACCAAGTTTTTATTAGAGAGGCAAGAATGTAACTAAGTATACACCTGTGTTATCAGTATGAAGTTTGACTTTGTTGTATTATCTACTCAATAGGCTCCAGCTGTATACAACATATAGTGTTACTCTCAAAGAATGAATAGATAGTAACTAAGGATCTAAAACTAGCTGTATGTTGTTGCACTTGTATTAGGTTCAGGAATACAGAACAGTAACGTGTGCGTATTGTTACACCAAATTATCAAGCGTGACTATAATGCCTGGAACAGCGTGCCCCAGTAAGCATAATGACCCGTTAGTGTTTAGCCAAATTAATTAGTAGCGTGTCCAACATGAAGTAAACTGCTCACAGGCTTGTAATGAGATATAATCATTCGACACGCATTAACATGCGAGAGGTTTAGTCATACTGTCATTACAGGTCCGTGCCACTGTATTAAGTCTAAGTTCGCCGAGTAATAATACAGTAGTCTGCAAATGTAGTCTATAGTTGCTGGCAACTCAGGAATGGTTTCAACAAGTTACCCTAACTTTACTAAATTGCCGGTTAAATTACGTCAAACTACTCGTTCCTAAAATTTTAAAAAAGAGCTAACAATGCTCTATATCTACACTTAACGCGTTTCGCCCATATAGGGCTTTATCAAATGCGGCGGGCCGCCCGTCTCTGTGAAATTTAAACCCGGTAAAAACCGGAAGTACTGCCTTAGTTGAATTACGATAGGAGAATCTCCATGTCACTCTAAGCTAATGTTGATCGGTAACTGTACCTCGGATATTTTAAGGAGGACTTGTAAAATCAGACTTAAGATGGATTAGATTACTTATTGATCTTATAGATGTCCATCATTTAGGTACTGTATGTATCTGGAAATAAGCTTGTCAATTCTTTAAGTATTCTCATTTGTATATCCTAATGGAGTCTTAAAATTAATTGTACTCCTTCATATATTTTGATTATCAGATATTCTATTGCTCGGTTATCTAAGTTTAACATCTCAAAATATACATCAGTGTTTATGTATAATATCGTCCAATGCCGGATGATATTAAATATTTTCTTATCAGGACGTAAACCATAAATATTAAATAGTTGGGTGTTATCATTATAAATGTGTACATAACCATTATAAACCTTATCTACAAAGTTTCATAAGTGTAAGGTGTCAGTATATATATTTTCTTAGTTTGCTTTAATCCATTATAACGGCCACATTTATGTGATCTTTCGAAATCTTATATTGATTTAAATGATATTTATATACATAATAATGGGTTCTTAAGTGCAGTTATATTGCCATGTTGATTATACAATTAGAAATGTTTACCTTATAGAATGTGGTTTACAGCTAAATAAGGTTTTGAATCCGAGATTCCACATTCAACGTTTGGTTATTCCTTTAATATTTCAACTCCTGCTTAACATCTGTATGATTTTACATTATTGGAGGTGTGTTGCCTTCTCCAATATTATATCCTACTGTCATTTTTGGAGTTAGTTCAATCTTTAGAATGAGCAATTATGAGGTTTTGTTTTATAGGTCATATGTTTTGACTTAAACTCTAATTATTTTGAGTTATCTAGTGTTTATATTGTGTTTCCATTGTGCATACATGGATCTGGTAGTCTATATCTTTTAGATAAAGATGTGCTTCCGAACACAAAAGCCTACAGAAAGAAGTACCTATTGACTCCGAGATATGTTGGCATGGGGATAAAGATTCCATTATTACACTCTGCTAAAATATGTTAAATAGTGTGAAACTACAATTTAAACCCTTGGTTGTGATGGTGAATTTAAATAGTGAAAAAGAAAAAAATATTGTGCTAAAAATTGATTGAAAAAAAAAAAAAAAAGGGGACGACGACGTGATGGGGATGTGTTAGTATGTGTGAGTGAACATGGTTGTGTAATGATCAAAAAAAGGGGATGAATACAATGTGAATAAAATAATCAGTGAATGAATGAACTGTTAGGTGAATACATAAAATTTGTGTTTGATAACCCTGTGTATAGGGCTATTAAATTAACATTGTGATCCAATCTATATTGTGACCCTACAAAATCTATTGTGAAAATTATTGTGTTGGATCCCCCCTATTTGGTGATCCTGTGTACAATCTAGTTTACTAGTGCAAATTATTAGCTACAGAAGAGATTGCCCCTATGTTGGGGATATCTTCTGTGTTCAAATCTAAAATCAGTGATCTAATAAATCAGTGAAATATCATTTAGTTCAGCATAGTAATGTATCATTATGGATGATCAATAATACAATGCTTCAATCAAATTCTGTATTGAAGAGATTACAATTCTCTGTACATATCTGTAAGCTAGTTGTTCCTGTATCCCATCATGGTGCCTTATAATTGCACAATTAAGGATCTTTAGAGTTTGGAGTATATTAAAAGAATTCACGTAAAGACTATCAATTGTATTAAGTTCTTAGTTGATTAATTTCAGATTTTACTTTACAGAAATACAAAATAGTTATTTTGTTGATTTAGGCCTGATGGATATGTTGAATTTAACAAGTATATCCATCTACTTTCAGCTTTTAACAAAGCAGTTTCCAAATCTCCTCCTCTGATTCCTATGCTCACTTTTTCTATGCCCGAACAAAGGATATCTTCTTGTTTCAAATTGTGACATTCCAAGAAATGTGTTGCTACACTAGTGATGGAGTTACCCTCCGATTTATCTTTTGCTGCATTTTTGATGTTCCTTAGGTGTTCCATAAGCCTCGTTCTTAATTTTCTCGTCGTCATCCCAACGTAGAATTTGTCACATGTGCACTGGAGTACATAGATTACACCTTTAGTTTGGCAGCTGATGTATCTCCTGATCTTGTGGATTTTGCCAAATCTATCCGTCATATTAGGTGTTTTCTTAATGTATTTGCAAGTGCTACAATTTCCACATTTATGGGATCCTGGATTGAATGCAGTTTTAGTTTTCTTGCGTTGGAAGTGGCTGCTGGTCAGTAGATCCTTCAAATTTTTCGTTCGTCTATAGCTTATAGCAGGTCTCTCTCCTAGACATTTTTTTAAAATGGGATCAGTCATTAGGATATCCCAGTGCTTGGATATTATTTGTACTACTTCAGAAGTCTGAGAGTTATAAGTGAGAACCAATCTAGGTTTGTTGTCATTTGTTTTAGTTTTTTTATATAGAAGTTCTTGTCTATTGGTTCTCTGAGCTCTTATTTTAGCTTGCTTCACTTTCCTTTTACTGTATCCTCTTTCTAATTAACGTGAGGTTACTTGTTTAGCTCGTTTTTGAAATGTATTGTCTTCCGAGCAGTTCCTCCTTACTCTGAGGAACTCACCTGTTGGCAGAACTCGAATGGTACCAGGTGCGTGAGCACTAGTGCTGTATAGAAGACTATTGGTTGCCGTTTCTTTTCTATACAAGTCCGTTTGGATATTTCCCTCAGGATCTTTTCTGATTGTTAAATCCAGAAAATGTATCTCACTCTGACTGGCTTCGTATGTCAGTTTAATGTTTAAGTTATTTCTATTTAGTATTTCCAAAAATGCTAGGAGTTCTTCCTGTGTTCCTTCCCGGATAAAGAAAATATCTTCGATGTACCTTATCCACATTGGTATAAGGTCTGTGTATATGTTATTAGTGTCATTAAAGACTTCTTCAGCCTCCCGCCAAACTAAGAAGAGATTAGCATAGGTTGGGGCATACGCTGTACCCATGGCTATGCCCTGAACCTGTAGGTAATGTTGATTTTCAAAAATAAATCTATTATTGGTTAATACAAATTCTAACAATCTAAGGATGAAGTCGTCATGTGCTTTGCCCTCTTCAGATTTCTGTTGTAAAAAGTAACAAACAGCTTGTAAACCGTCTTTGTGTTGGATTGATGTATAGAGTGACTCTACATCAGTTGTCACTAACCACGTTGATGTATTTAGAGTAATGTTGTTTAATCTTTGAAGTACCTGCATGGTGTCGTGTACATATGAGGGGAGCTCTGTGACATAATCTCTTAACCGGAAGTCTATATATTCACTTGCTTTGGATGCCTAACCGAGAAAGCAAGTGAATATATAGACTTCTGGTTAAGAGATTATGTACATATGTACAGGACACCATGCAGGTACTTCAAAGATTAAACAACATTCCTCTAAATACATCAATGTGGTTAGTGACAACAGATGTAGAGTCACTCTATACATCAATCCAACACAAAGACGGTTTACAAGCTGTTCATTACTTTTTAGAACAGAAATCTGAAGAGGCAAAGCACATGACAACTTCATCCTTAGATTGTTAGAATTTGTATTAACCAATAATACATTTATTTTTGAAAATCAACATTACCTACAGGTTCGGGGCACAGCCATGGGTACAGCGTGTGCCTCGCCCTATGCTAATCTATTCTTAGGTTGGTGGGAGGCTGAAAGAAGTCTTTACTGACACTAATAACATATACACAGACCTTATACCAATGTGGATAAGGTACATCGATGATATTTTCTTTATCTGGGAAGGAACACAGGAAGAACTCCTAGCATTTTTGGAAATACTAAATAGAAATAACTTAAACATTAAACTGACATACGAAGCCAGTCAGAGTGAGATACATTTTCTGGATTTAACAATCAGAAAAGATCCTGAGGGAAATATACAAACGGACTTGAATAGAAAAGAAACGGCAACCGATAGTCTTCTATACTGCACTAGTGCTCACGCACCTGGTACCATTCGAGGTCTGCCAACAGGTGAGTTCCTCAGAGTAAGGAGGAACTGCTCGGAAGACAATACATTTCAAAAACAAGCTAAACAAGTAACCTCATGTTTAATAGAAAGAGGATACAGTAAAAGGAAAGTGAAGCAAGCTAAAATAAGAGCTCAGAGAACCAAAAGACAAGAACTTCTATATAAAAAAACTAAAACAAATGACAACAAACCTAGATTGGTTCTCACTTATAACTCTCAGACTTCTGACGTAGTACAAATAATATCCAAGCACTGGGATATCCTAATGACTGATCCCATTTTAAAAAAATGTCTAGGAGAGAGACCTGCTATAAGCTATAGACAAACGAAAAATTCGAAGGATCTACTGACCAGCAGCCACTTCCAACGCAAGAAAACTAAAACTGCATTCAATCCAGGATCCCATAAATGTGGAAATTGTAGCACTTGCAAATACATTAAGAAAACACCTAATATGACGGATAGATTCAGAAGATCAGGAGATACATCAGCTGCCAAACTGAAGGTGTAATCTATGTACTCCAGTGCACATGTGACAAATACTACGTTGGGATAACGACGATAAAATTAAGAACGAGGCTTATGGAACACCTAAGGAACATCAAAAATGCAGCAAAAGATAAATCGGAGGGTAAATCCATCACTAGTGTAGCAACACATTTCTTGGAATGTCACAATTCGAAACAAGAAGATATCCTTTGTTGGGGCATAGAAAAAGTGAGCATAGGAATCAGAGGAGGAGATTTGGAAACTGCTTTGTTAAAAGCTGAAAGTAGATGGATATACAATATAAACACTAGATAACTCAAAATAATTAGAGTTTAAGTCAAAACATATGACCTACAAAACAAAGCCTCATAATTGCTCATTCTAAAGATGGAACTAACTACAAAAATGACAGTAGGATATAATACTGGAGAAGGCAACACACCTCCAATAATGTAAAATCATACAGATGTTAAGCAGGAGTTGAAATATTAAAGGAATAACCAAACATTAAATGTGGAATCTCGGATTCAAAACCTTATTTAGCTGTAAACCACATTCTATAAGGTAAACATCTCTAATTGTATTACCAACATGGCAATATAACTGCACTTAAGAACCCATTATTATGTATATAAATATCATTTAAATCAATATAAGATTTCGAAAGATCACATAAATGTGGCCGTTATAATGGATTAAAGCAAACTAAGAAAATATATATACTGACACCTTACACTTATGAAACTTTGTAGATAAGGTTTATAATGGTTATGTACACATTTATAATGATAACACCCAACTATTTAATATTTATGGTTTACGTCCTGATAAGAAAATATTTAATATCATCCGGCATTGGACGATATTATACATAAACACTGATGTATATTTTGAGATGTTAAACTTAGATAACCGAGCAATAGAATATCTGATAATCAAAATATATGAAGGAGTACAATTAATTTTAAGACTCCATTAGGATATACAAATGAGAATACTTAAAGAATTGACAAGCTTATTTCCAGATACATACAGTACCTAAATGATGGACATCTATAAGATCAATAAGTAATCTAATCCATCTTAAGTCTGATTTTACAAGTCCTCCTTAAAATATCCGGGGTACAGTTACCGATCAACATTAGCTTAGAGTGAAATGGAGATTCTCCTATCGTAATTCAACTAAGGCAGTACTTCCGGTTTTTACCGGGTTTAAATTTCACAGAGACGGGCGGCCCGCCGCATTTGATAAAGCCCTATACGGGCGAAACGCGTTAGGTGTAGATATAGAGCATTGTTAGCTCTTTTTTTAAAATTTAGGAACGAGTAGTCTAACGTAATTTAACCAGCAATTTAGTAAAATTAGGGTAACTTGTTGAAACCATTCCTGAGTTGCCAGCAACTATAGACTACATTTGCAGACTACTGCATTATCACTCGGTGAACTTAGACTTAATACAGTGGCACGGACCTGTAATGACAGTATGACTAAACCTCTCGCATGTTAATGCGTGTCGAATGATTATATCTCATTACAAGCCTGTGAGCGGTTTACTTCATGTTAGACACGCCACTAATTAATTTGGCTAAACACTAACGGGTCATTATGCTAACTGGGGCACGCTGTTCCAGGCATTATAGTCACGCTTGATAATTTGGTGTAACAATACGCACACGTTACTGTTCTGTATTCCTGAACCTAATACAAGTGCAACAACATACAGCTAGTTTTAGATCCTTAGTTACTATCTATTCATTCTTTGAAAGTAACACTATATGTTGTATACAGCTGGAGCCTATTGAGTAGATAATACAACGAAGTCAAACTTCATACTGATAACACGGGTGTATACTTAGTTACATTCTTGCCTCTCTAATAAAAACTTGGTGTTACACTAAACAACACAGATACAAATGTTAAAACACATGGTTACTTTATTGAGATGATGTATGCCGCTTAGTCACTTATATAAAAACGCATTGCTTAAAACATCCCGGTGATAACAGGAATCCTTACATACGAGTGTGCTTAAACCTTAGTGCAACCGCTCATTAGCAATATTAAACACCATACCTACTGTTGAAGTTAGCCAATTCACACATAAATGATTATACATCTCACTGTCCTGAATATTTTATTAGCAACAGGGGATTAGATTCTAGAACTATTATTATATTTACGTAATACTTACTTAACATTATTTACTTATCTCCCTTCTATGTTAATGATAGATTATACTTTAATAATTAAAAGGTGGTAATCAATTTTAGGACAAACTGATAGTCCTATATTATAAAACACCCACCTTTATACAATAAGGATACTGGATGATATGATAATGTAATAATGATACATCAGAAAAGTATTGTTTTGTGAGTCTAAACACCATTAATCTCTTACTATTCCCCACTTGCTGAACAAAGATTAGATCTCACCCAACTGTTGGTACTATTCTGACTTTATTATTATCTAGCACAGCCTATACCAACAGATAGGTGATCCTGCTCGCCTCCTGGCTTACTGCTCAAAAACGGTTACTCAAGTCCTGCTATAGGGGGGCACTCCACATTTTTATCACACTATCGTAGTGTATATTGATAATACAGGTATAATATACCCCACCGACAAACAGTACAACCCTATTGCCACATTGACCTGCATGTAGATCACACCTTAATATATCTAACTTGGCTATCATACCTCAGAGGCCTATTTATGTAATTGAATTATATTAAGGTATCTACTTATGACTACTCTATCCTAGGATTTTAATTGTATGTGTTCCCCCTTCTCCCCCCTTTTTATTAATATTTAATAAAGGTTATGTTTTAACAGAAGAAATTTATTCCGCCTAGTGGTCTGGACAGTGAGTGCTGATACCACACTCTTTCGTGGTAGTTTCTCTCTTACTTCCACATTGGGTCCCACAAGATATGGCTGCTCCTGTTTCTGCTGCTGCACCTAGTCCTACCAGGAGCATGTCCGGTTCTGCAACTCTACCTCAGCGATATGGAGGCGATCCTATTTAGTGCAGAGGGTTTTTGAACTAGGTGGGCATTTAATTTGAGATGTTACCTCAGGCGTTTCCCTCTGACAGAGCTAAGGTGGGATTTCTCATCTTGTTACTCTCTGACACAGCTCTTGCCTGGGCTAATCCCTTGTGGGAGACTAATAAACCTGTGATTTCAAATTACCCTGAATTTATGGCCTCCTTTTCGAAGGTTATTTAATGTTCCGGCTCGCTCCTCCTCTGCTGCTAAACGACTCATGTCCATTCAGCAAGGTACAAGATCTGTTGCTCAGTATGCTATTGAGTTCCGTACGTTTGCCGCAGAGGTTGTTTGGAACAATGAAGCCCTTGTTGCCGCCTCCTTCTTTCATGGGCTCTCTGATGTGATTAAAGACGAAGTTGCTGCCAGAGATTTACCAGAGGATCTCGAGGCATTGGTGTCTTCTTTGATCCTAATTGACATCAGACTCAGAGAGAGGCCCTCTTTCAAGGAGCACTTGCGGAAGCCTCCTGTTCTATTGTCTCCTACATGTTCGTTCCCACCCATGCCTCCCTCTCCTCCCATGCCTCCTGGTCCTGAGTCACCAGGTACTGCTGAGCGATGCAGTTGGGATTCACGCATCTCTCCGCGGCGGAGAGGGCCTTTAGGAAGAGGGAGGGGCTCTGCCTCTATTGTGGGTTACAGGGCCACCTTTTGAAGTCTTGTCCTACACGGCCGGGAAACGCTCACACCTAAGGTCCTGTCAGGGGCAGACCTTGGGTGGTTTATCCTCGTCCCCATTACCGCTTAAGGAGAAACCTTTGGTCACGGTTGTCCTTTCCTGGGTGGACTCCTCCATAGTCATCCAGGCTCTTGTTGACTCCGGTACTGCGGGATATTTCATTGACAGTGCTTTTGTATCAAAGCAATTAATTCCTGTTTTGCCTCGGTCCATTCCGCTTCCTATTGAGGCCATTGATGGCAGGCCCCTTCAGCCCGCACTCGTTATTCATGAAACTGCTCCGTTGTCCATGGCTGTTGAGGCTCTCCATTTTGAAACCCTCCAGTTCCAGGTGATAAACTCTCCATATTTTCCGGTTGTTCTGGGTTATCCCTGGCTCCAAAAGCACAATCCCAGTCTCGACTGGCGCAGGTCCGAAATTTTGTCATGGTCCCCGCAATGTATTTCCACTTTCTTCGGAAACCAATTAAAGTCTTGTGCACTTCTTCGGTATCTCAATTGCCAGATGAGTACCAAGAGTTCCTAGACGTTTTTGACAAGGTGCGTGCCGGTACGTTGCCTCCTTACCGGTCTTACGATTGTGCCATAGACCTGCAACCCAGAGCCATTCATCCTTGGGGCCGGGTTTACCCTCTGTCTGTTGCAGAGAATTGTGCTATGGAGGAGTATGTTGCCGATGCTCTGTCGTGGGGGATCATCCGCAAATCCTGCTCTCCTGCAGGGGCTGGCTTCTTCTTTGTGAAGAAAAAGGGTGGTGAGTTAAGACCATGCATCGATTATAGGGGTCTTAATCGTCTTACCATTAAGAATGCTTACCCTATTCCGCTCATTACGGAACTCTTTGACCGACTCAAGGGAGCTACGGTCTTTACTAAACTTGATTTGAGAGGAGCGTACAATCTCGTTAGGATCAAGGAGGGCCACAAATGGAAAACAGCATTTAACACCAGGAGCGGGCATTATAAATATCTTGTAATGCCCTTTGGCCTATGTAATGCTCCTGCTGTTTTCCAGGAATTTATTAATGATGTCCTACAAGATATGTTGCAACAGTGTGTTGTGGTGTACTTAGACAACATCCTCATACACTCACCCACACTTGAGGCTCATCGTTCTGATGTTACACGGGTTCTTCAGAGACTACGTGAGAACGGCCTGTTTTGTAAACTCGAGAAATGTGAGTTCCATCAGACTCAAGTAACCTTCCTAGGTTATGTTATCTCCGTTGCAGGGTTCTCCATGGATCCTGACAAGTTATCTGCAGTTCTGCAGTGGCCTTGCCCAGTTGGTCTTCGGTCTATTCAACGGTTTTTGGGGTTAACCAATTACTATAGAAAGTTTATTAAAAACTTTTCTTCCTTGGTCAAACCTATCACAGACATGACCCGTAAAGAGAATGATCCACTCCATTGGTCACCTACTGCCATTAAGGCCTTTGATAGTCTTAAGACTGCCTTTGCTGCGTCTCCAGTTCTGGCTCATCCTAACCCTGTCCTGCCTTTCGTTCTTGAGGTTGATGAGTCTGAGACTGGAGTAGGTGCCCTCTTGTCTCAACGTCCTACGCCTGACGGTTGTCTCCAGCAGAGTGCAATTATGAAATTGGCGACAGGGAATTACTGGCCATAATTTTGGCACTTAAGGAATGGAGGCATCTTCTCGAGGGTACTAGTGTGCCAATGCTCATTCTTACTGACAACAAGAATTTAACTTATCTATCTGAAGCAAAACGTTTGTCCCCCTGACAGGCCAGATGGGCGCTATTTTTGTCTTGGTTTAATTATGTGGTCTCCTACCTGCCTGGTAGTAAGAATGTTAGGGCTGATGCCCTCTCTCAACAATTTTCACCTCTGTCCAAGGAGGAGTCTGTACCTACTCCTGTTATACCTCCTGACCATATTTTAGCTACCATACATACTAATTTGACTTCTCCCTTGGCTGCACAAACCAATGCACCTCCTGAGAAACCTAGTGGTAAGTGTTTTGTTCCTGAGAATCTTCTAACTAAACTTTTGCACACTTACCACTATCCTAAAGCCACAGGTCACCCAGGCAAGAACCAAATGATTTGGTCTGTCACTTGACAATTCTGGTGTCCAGGTCTTCGTTCTGATGTTGCTGCGTATGTTGCCTCCTGCTCAGTTTGTGCACAGAATAAGACTCCTCGATGTCTTCCTGTGGGTCTTCTTCAACCTATTGCTAATGGTGAGCGTCCTTGGACACATCTTTCCATGGACTTCATTGTCGAGCTCCCTGTTTCCAATGGCAATACTGTTATCCTTATGGTGGTTAACCGGTTTTCTAAAATGTCACATTGCATTCCCTTGAAGAAGTTGCCTACCGCTCAGGAGCTTGCTTCAATTTTTGCCTGGGAGGTCTTCTGTTTACATGGGTTACCCAAGGAGATAGTGTCGGTCCGGGGTAGCCAGTTTGTCTCCAGATTTTGGCGTTCCTTTTGTGCTCAAATGGGGATCCAGCTTTCCTTCTCCTCGGCATATCACCCTCAATCCAATGGGGCTGCGGAACGGTCTAATCAAGCTCTGGAACAGTTCCTCCATTTCTATGTCTCAGATCACCACAATAATTGGTCTGAACTGTTACCTTGGGCAGAGTTTGCTCGTAATAGTGCTATTAATGCTTCCTCCAAGTTATCCCGTTCATGGCGAATTATGGGTTTCAACCATCCTTGTTGCCAGATTCATTCATGCATCAGGGTATTCCGGCTTTGGAGGAGCATCTCCGGCAACTCCGTTCCACGTGGGTGCAGATTCAGGATTGCCTTCATCGTTCTATTTTAAAGTTTATGTGTGTGTGAAGCGCTAAGGCTTAACCCACTTGGCCACTCTACGTTTAACTGTCTCCTTCCCTGACAGTGAAAATATGCGAATAGTTAAAAATAAAATTTGTAGATGGCGCTAAAAGCTATGGGAAAGATAAAGTAAATCAATAATTTTATTTCATCTTTAAAATTAATTGCAGACAGTCACTAAAAATAGGAATTCATAACAATTTATTCAGATATCTAAAAAATTACAGACACAAATAGATAGAATTCTAAAAAATCCAATATAATTAAATCACACCTCATTCAAAACTCACATTCATTCGAACAATTCATAGATTTATATAAAGTACCTTTAGAGTAGATATTAATAAATTCGGTTAAAAATATATAGGAATTAATATATGATAAAATGTCTTTTGAGACAAGTCCGTCTCCAAATGGAGTAAAAGGTTAAAAAGTGATAATGGGCACGTCTCTTTACATAGATCTCCTTTTGTAAAGAATTTTTTTTAACTTGATTTGCACCCGGGTGGTGTCCTTTATATTGATACTCAGTTTACCAAAAAACCTTTCTTAGAGGAGGTTTTCCACAGTCAATTATTTGTTGCAGTTTATGCTGGATATAAATCAGGCAAATGATGTTTTGATCGTATATAAATAATTATACGTTTGTGCACATTTATGGCTTGTAATTTCGCTGAATAGTTATAGTCTTACCGCCTTGGTGTAGCACTTGTCTCCAGGTACAATGCTCTCACCTGCAGTTCAGTCCGATATTTCTGCTTACGGCTTGGGGTTTCCCCGGGAGTCCTTGCGCTGCTAGCAAAAGCGCTTGACGTCACCGGTTCCGATCAGCTTGTGAACTCCTGTATGGTGAGTTGAATACTTGCGCAAGTAATGTCAATTTAATCCGTTTCCTCTCGACTGCCCTTTGCTCACTCTCTGCACTTAGTACTTCGTACGCAGAGTGGAAACTGGTCCGGGCTCAAATCTTTCAGTGTCTCCCAAACGATCCACAGTATTTCTACGCGTTTCACCCCTTTCAAACGGGGCTTTCTCAAGATACTGTGTCCTGCTCACCTGTGCCTTAAATACACCTGTAACTTCCGGTAGGTGATTAAGAATTGACTGCTTCCTCTCTCATTATGTCTATACGATCTCATTAAGTGGAAACCTCATGTACTTCTTATCCTTCATGATTATTTCAAATGTAGATCTTTATTCCATTATTTCTCTCAATCTTGTTCTTAAAAAGGGGGTCTTTGAGATATAGGGTCTTTACACTTCCGTAATAAACCACACATTAGTTTCACCATCTTTTACACACATATATAAATAATAAACCTCTACTAAAAAACTAAATTGATTTTAAAAACAATTCTTTTATATAAGATACATTTGAAAATTAATTCGAAATGATACTGGGAAAATAGCAATTTAATACAATAAATATAACAAGATTATTGATTATAATAGTTCATCTAATAAAATATTAGATGGTTTGAGACATAACAATCTATAAAATTACATTAAAAAATTACATTAAAAAAATTACATTAAAGAAATTGTTATTTAGTATTTTATCTCATTATGCAAAAATAGAGTATTACATACTAGGACTATTTAATAAATGCATTTTGGGGTAGGAAGATTTTTTAAAAAATTTAAAAGTTTAAAAATTAAGAAGAATAAAATTAAATTATTGCTATAAAAAAGAAGATTATTATAAAAAAGGTGCAATCTCTATTTCAGAATTTAATCCTTGTGGATACAGCGCATTAAAATTATATATAATTTCAGCTTCTTTTCTCAAGAGTTTAGTTTCATAATCCCCCCCTCTCCAATCTCCCTTTATTTTACATAATCCCCAGAATTTAAAATCTTGTAAATTATTTTTGTGTACTTCCCTAAAATGCTGGTAAAGGTGGGTGTCTAATTTTCCCTTCTCTATGTTCCAGAGATGTTCTTGCATTCTATCTCTGAGCATTCTAGTCGTTTCTCCAATGTAGATTAGATTGCACGAACATTGGATAACATAAATCACCCCTTTACTATTACACCTTAAAGTGTCCTTAATTTCAAAATCTATGTTCATATTGGGGACTATGAAATTCTTCTTCTTCGTGCTATATTTACAGGACCTGCATGTAATGCATGGAAAAAATCCTTGTATTTCCTTACCCCTCAGGTCTCTATCTATGTTCTTAACTGATTTCTTTCTTTTAAATTCACTTGGGGCTAATATGGATTTTAAATTCTTAGTTTTTTTATATACCACTTTTGGGTAAGGTGGGAGTTTATCTCCTAATATCGGATCATTTTTTACAATATGCTAATGTTTTTTTAAAATCTTTTGTATGGCATAATGATTATCGCTGTATTCTGTTACGAACGGCACATTAAAATCTTCTTTTATTTGGGAATTTCTATTTTTGTAATTGAGGAGTGAATCCCTATCTGTATTTCTTGCTCTTATTACTGCTTTTTTCACATTATTATCCTTATATCCTCTTTCTTTAAATTTGGTTTCTAGAACTTTTATCTGCTCTTCAAAATCAGAAATTTCTGTACAATTTTTTCTAATTCTTAGACTTTGTCCTATTGGTATATTGCTTTTCCATTTAGAATGATGACAACTTGTGGCATGTATGTAATTGTTAGTATCAGTAGATTTAAAATGTGTTTTAGTGACCAGTCTATCTTTGTCTACTGTTATATCTAAATCCAAGAATGTTATTACTTCTTTACTGATTTGATGTGTAAATGTAAGTCCTCTGTCATTATTATTCATTAACCTGAAAAATTCTTGTAAACTCTCTTCATCTCCCCTCCAAATTATAAGGATATCGTCAATATATCTTTTGAAGAGCACAAGATTCGCACCGAGCTCCGCATTGGATAAAAAGCTTTGTTCCCATTCTCCCATAAATAGGTTTGCATAGCTCGGTACGAATCTCGTGCCCATTGCCGTTCCCTCAATTTGCAAAAAATATTTGGTATTAAAAGAAAAATAATTGTGCTCTAATATAAAGTGAATGCATTCTATCAGAAACTCTTTTTGTTCTTTTGGCATATTTTTATCTCTCTTTAAGCAAGATTCAACAGCTTCCAATCCGAAATTATGATTAATATTGGTGTATAGGGACATGACGTCACAGGTGGCCAATAAGTATTCATTTTCCCATTTTATATTTTTTAAAAATCTTAAAACACTAGTGGTATCCTTTAAGTAAGATTCTAATTGTACTACATATTTTTGTAGAAACTTGTCCACATATTCTGATAAGTTCACTGTAAGGGACCCTATCCCAGAAACTATTGGCCTCCCTGGGGGGTTAATTAGGCTCTTATGCACTTTTGGTAAAAAGTAGAATATAGCTATTTTCGGGAAAAGTGGCATAATGTAAGAATATTCTTTTTCAGTTAGAATTCCTTGTTCTTTTCCTTTTTCTAATATTTTCTTTAATTTTATCATATATTTATTTGTAGGATCTAACTCCAATTTCCTATATGTTTTCTTATCATTTAGCAGACGTTCTGCTTCTCGTATATTGTTCTCAGTGTCCATAATTACCACACCTCCCCCCTTGTCTGCCATTTTTATGGTCACATCATCATTATTTTGAAGTTCCTTTACTGTTGCTCTTTCTTTTTTGGTTAAATTTCTCATATTACCCTCCTTCTTATAATTAATCTTTTTGAGGTCTGATAGAACTACTTTCTCAAATGTCTCCAAATTGCTTCCCTTATCATTTTTCGGGTAAAACTTTGATTTTAACTTTAAGTTTGTGTGTTCATAATTATCTTCATTCTTTTTTGAGATGTCTGTTTTTATATATATCTCTCCAACGGGTTCTTAAGAAAGAATCTTTTTAGGGTTAAGTTCCTTACGAATGTCCTTATACTTATATGAGTCTCAAATTTATTTAAAGGTTTACTCGGGGCAAAGGACAGACCCTTTTTTAAAACATTCTCTTCCTCCTTATTTAAGATTTTCTTACTTAAGTTAAAAATCCCCTTTCCACTATTTATCATCTCTGTCTTTTGGATTCCATTTTTTCGCCATCCTCCTCTGACTCCTCTATTTGTCTTTTTCCAGCCCTTGCTCCCTTCACCTCTTTTTCTTGTCCCTTTACATTTTTTAAGGATGGTCCTTCTCTTGGGGGGCTCTGTCCTAAAAAAGTCAATTCTTCCTTGGATAGTTGTATTTGTTTTTCATTTTCCAATGGTGCAAATTTATTTTGGACTGGGATTGTCCATTGTTTATTTACCCACCTTCTGTCCTCTCTGTTATTATATTGATGATTTCTGTCCTGATATACATCCTCTCTATCATTTCTTTTAAAATAACCTGTATTTCTTTCATCCCCATTTCTTCTAAAATTTCCTCCATTCCTATTATGATAACTATTTGATTCCCAATTTCCATTGTAATTATACCTTCTATTGTTTTGATAATAGCCTCTCTCTTGATAAAATCCCCTATTTTGTTTATAGCCTCTGTCTTGGTTAAAATATCCTCTATTCCTACTACCATTATAATAATTATCGTAGTTCCCTTGCCATTCTTCCCTTTGATTATAAAATCTATTTTGAGGTTGATATCCTCTATTATTTCTCTCCTGGCCTCCAATTTCCCCTTTATGTAAGTCAGAGGTGCTGATTTTATTTGTTTCTACATCCTCTATTATTGTATTAGAGGCTTCGTTTGTATCTCTTTCGAATTTTTTTATATTTCACTATTAAAATTTCTTTCTTAACGTTTTCTAATCTCTCAATCACTGCTTTTTGTTTATCTTTAAGGGTTTGGTCTTCATTTATATTTTCAAGTTTATCTTTAATCCCTATTATTTCATTATCAATTTGTTCTAGACTCTCATTTCTTGATTTTTTAATTATTCCTATTAGTTTTTTGGATGCTTCACTTAAAACCTCATCCCATTCATCTTGTAGGATCTTGCTTAATTCAAAGGTACATTTCTTTTTCAGTTTCAAACCCCTAGGTATAATATTCTGCTCCAAATAGCGATCCAAAAAGATCAGCTCCATTTTTTGTCTTAATTCCTTATTAAGAGCTTTCTCTAAATCCCCTACCCATTTTAGCATATCAGCTTTTTTAAATCCTTCATTAGGTTTCTGGAATTCTTTCTTTGAAAGTTCAGAAAATAATTTATCTCTGTATGAGAAAATATCCATTTAAATAGCCCTGCTGCTATCACACTATGGAAGAAAAAGGGAACAATTTTAAAGTTTATGTGTGTGTGAAGCGCTAAGGCTTAACCCACTTGGCCACTCTACGTTTAACTGTCTCCTTCCCTGACAGTGAAAATATGCGAATAGTTAAAAATAAAATTTGTAGATGGCGCTAAAAGCTATGGGAAAGATAAAGTAAATCAATAATTTTATTTAATCTTTAAAATTAATTGCAGACAGTCACTAAAAATAGGAATTCATAACAATTTATTCAGATATCTAAAAAATTACAGACACAAATAGATAGAATTCTAAAAAATCCAATATAATTAAATCACACCTCATTCAAAACTCACATTCATTCGAACAATTCATAGATTTATATAAAGACCCTTTAGAGTAGATATTAATAAATTCGGTTAAAAATATATAGGAATTAATATATGATAAAATGTCTTTTGAGACAAGTCCGTCTCCAAATGGAGTAAAAGGTTAAAAAGTGATAATGGGGACGTCTCTTTACATAGATCTCCTTTTGTAAAGAATTTTTTTTAACTTGATTTGCACCCGGGTGGTGTCCTTTATATTGATACTCAGTTTACCAAAAAAACCTTTCTTAGAGGAGGTTTTACACAGTCAATTATTTGTTGCAGTTTATGCTGGATATAAATCAGGCAAATGATGTTCTGATCGTATATAAATAATTATACGTTTGTGCACATTTATGGCTTGTAATTTCGCTGAATAGTTATAGTCTTACCGCCTTGGTGTAACACTTGTCTCCAGGTACAATGCTCTCACCTGCAGTTCAGTCCGATATTTCTGCTTACGGCTTGGGGTTTCCCCAAGAGTCCTCGCGCAGCTAGCAAAAGCGCTTGACATCACCGGTTCCGATCAGCTTGTGAACTCCTGTATGGTGAGTTGAATACTTGGAGAGAGAGTTTGACTGTCCTCCTGCAACTTGAACCTTTGTGTGCCTTCCAATAAAGTGGCTCCCCGTTATGTTGGTCCTTTTCGAATACTCCGATGGGTCAATCCTGTGGCCTACGCTCTTGACCTTCCTCCTGCAATGCGCATCTCCAATGTTTTTCATGTCTCCTTCTTGAAACCATTGGTTTGTAATCGGTTTACCACTGTGTTGCCTCGTCCCCATCTTACCTTTGTTGACAACTATGAGGAAAATGAGGTCAGCAGCATTATTGACTCTCGTATGTCCAGGGGCCATGTACAGTATTTGGTTCACTGGAGGGGCTACAGTCTGGAGGAGTGTTCTTGGGTTCCCTCCTCTGATGTTTCCCCAATAAGCCTTTTGTCCTCCCGCGGGGGAGGGGGTCATTGAGGGGAGGGTACTGTCAGGGTTTTTTCCCTGTTTTGTTTGCCATGTGCTGCTGGCAGCCATTTTACTCACCTCTTTTGCTGACTATGGTGCATTGTGGGGGAAGCTGCTCATTCCCTGACAGCCATATCCTAATTCTATTAAATTCCTTTAAAAATGTATCCCAAACTTTCATGTCTTCTTTCATTGCCCCTGTTAACCTAACCATGTGTTCTGGTTTCTTTACTCCTGCTGTGCCTAATTCTAACCTTCTTTTGAATATCCTACCAACCCGAATAACCCTGTATGCGAAATTAAGTACTCCCAGAAAACGCTGCATCTCTCTCAGTGTCACCTTCCTTCTCCCTAACATACCCCTTATTAGCTGTCTGGCTTTTTCTATTTTCTCTTCTGGCAACTCACATTGTTCCTTCACAGAGTCAATTACTATGCCTAGAAACATCTATCTCGCGCAATGACCTTCAGATTTCTGTTGCCACAGGGACACCTAGCTCATCTAACATACTTAACAAAGCCTCCTTTAATTCTTTGCACGCATTAGCTTCCACTGTGCCAACCACCATAAAATCATCCAAATAATGTATAATTTTTTATGACCCTGTTCTTACTGCCAGCAACCAGTGCAAAAACGTACTAAACTTCTCAAAGATGGAACACAACACTGCGCATCCCATTGACAATCATTTGTCCACAAAGAATTCCCCATTAATTTTGCATCCCATAAGCTTAAAGCTTTCTGGATTTAAGGGTAACAACCTAAAGGCAGATTATATGTCTACTTTTGCCATCAGCACTCTCTTCCCTTCTTCCTTTACCATCTTTACTGCTGAATCGAATGATTGATACTGGACCGTAGTGTCTGCTTTGTCTAACGCATCATTTACTGGCTTTCCTTTTGGGATAAGACAGATGATGTATCATCCTAAACTTCCCTTCTTCTTTTTTAGGTACCACACCCAATGGCGACACAATCAAATCCTTAATAGGCTTCTCTTTAAATGATCCTGCCATCCTACCCAAGTTTACCTCTTTTCTTAATTTTTCTTGCAATACTGATAGTAATTCTGCTGCTGATTTCAAGTTCCTAAATTTATCTGACCCTAAAACCACTGTTTATACTAATACCACAAATCCTTCACTTAAACCTTTCGTCAACAATAATCTGTCCTCTTTAATTGTGTAATCCTTGAGCTCACTTCTTAATCTATCTACTCTCAATGACGTTCTGGCCATTCCCAATTGCTCAGCTATTATCGTTTCCTCCTGGGCCACGAAAAAGCTGTTTATTCCCATTACCATTGTTCCTTCTACAATCTACACCAGCATGAAAACCACCGCAATACCTACATACGTGCCTAAATTTACACCCATTCCCTCTGTCACATCTCCTGTCATTGTATGGCCAGCATTCTTTCCCTCCCTGCTGGTCTTGCTGGCCTCCCTTGCATTAGAGGTCTCTGCACCTGACCATCTGCAGGCTTGATCAAACACATCTACATTTCTAATACCTTAATCCCAAAGTCCTTTCTACCTTTATCCCCCAACTGTAGATTACCCCTTCTAGACTCCCGGTCCTAATCCTTCCATGCAAATCCCCCATACGTGGTGTAACATTCTATTAGGTGTATGTATCTTAATATGCCCTTAAACTTGTCTGGATTCTCTGAAATAAAGCATTCCGCATATATCAGAATCCCTTTTACCCATTCAGGAAATGACTGTTTTATTTTTCTCCCCTTTCCTTCTTCGCTCCTAGATTTTAACACCACTGCCTCCTTTGTAATATCAAACACGTCTACGTAGCTGCCTTTTTGTGCTCTTACTACTATTTTTGCCTTTAGATGCGTTGTTATTGGTAGCAGTTTTGTCCCAGTCATCTCGTCATCTGCATTAAATTCTCCTTCACTATTCTCCTCCCTCATTACATCCTCGCTCTCTACTACTTTTCCTTGTTTTGCATATATCTTTTTTACAAATGTTAAAATTCTCCTGTTACCTTCCCCCTGTATTTTGTCATCATCTGAGTCCCACTCAGATGAACTATCTGACCCCTTATTTATACAGTACATTAGCCTCTTACCTTGCTTCAGTTGCTTTTTATGCTCTGCTCCGGCACGTCCGCTTGCCGTGCTCTCTTCCCTGCTGTTCCCTCCTGATAGTTCTCCTTCCATCTCCTTTTCACGCAATGTGGCTCTTGTTGCATCAGCTGTCATCACTTTCTGTAATACTATCCCACATCTGTCATTATCTTTGCCGCTAATACTTTTATTCAACTCTTTGTACCCTTTTCCCACATGTTCCTTCTGCTTTTCTCTGCTCTCTTCTTTATCTGTGCTTCTCCTATCCTCACATCTCTGATCTCCCTCTAACATTACATATGTATTCCCATCCACATCCCTGATCATTCTAGGATGATCATTTCCCACTTCCTCTGTTTATATCTTTTTTGGGGCCTATGATCTTTATGCTGCTTATTATATACCTCTATAGTGTTCCTCCTTTCTTCTTCCTCACTGTCTGCCCTGTCCTCAAACCTAACTTCCCTACGGTTTTCCTTATCCCATCTACCTACCTCACACCCCCTCACTCTGTTCATGCCTCTTCCACTGCTCTCCCTTGCAATCATGCTCGGTCCGCCAGGACCACGGCACGTGTCTCTCCTGTTCCTTACGTCCTCCCACCCTGCGCCCCCTCTCTCATCCCCATCGTCGCTGCGTTCTATGGCCTCGCCACCTACCATATACACTCCCTGCTCAAACCGCTGCCGAGCATGTGACTCACTGCTCTTCCTACTGGAAATCGCCCCACCCTTTATTGACGTCACTATCGTGCACCACATCCTCACTACCAGTGAACGACTACTCCCACCCGCCATGTCTAAATTTACATTACAGGGCCTAACCAACAACGCTCCCTGCTCTGGCGTTATCCCTTGTCCTACCGGGCCAGTACTACCCCGAAAAACCTTGGGGATGCCGCAACTACCCTCCAGATGTGAGAGTAAAGGAGCATCGCTATCATAAGCGACCGGAACCATTACCATTCCAGCCTCATTGACCACCGCAATGCCACCAGCCATAGCACCTACCTCTGAAACATGTACTCTGCAGCAGACATCACCTGGTCTCCATGTTCCACTACAGGTAACTCTCCCCTTGCTGTTCCTTCAGGTCTTTCTTCTTTTTTCTTTTCTTTTTCTAACTTCTTTAGCTTTCTCTGCGCTTGCATCGCTCTTGTCCTCCAAATGGTATCATCCCATTACAAAATTCTCCTGTTTCTCGCTAACATCTTCTTGCTTGCAAAAACACGTCCACCTGAAATACAAGAAAAATATTAGTGTGCCTCACTTCCTGTCTATCCTCCTTATATTACCTCCTATTCTGTAACGCCCTTCTTACCTGTTCCAAACCTCCCATTCTTCCCCCTCCCTCTTATCCATCCCTCCTTTTTTCTGTCCTCCTGCAAACTAATCTCACCCCTCCTACCAAACAAAAAAACTGCCCTGTCCAGTACAGGAGACCCAGCCTTAGTGACACTCCAGTTGTATTCTACTCCCTCTGTTTTTTAAAAGAGGAGCCACTCCCCCTCCCCTGCATATGAAAAGGCCATTTACACAAACAGAAGCAGGCTGGAGTATGTAAACAACAGTCTACTTCTAAAATGTTGTTAGGAGTTTGAAAATAAGCAAAAATATATTTAAAAATAAGCAAAACTATATATATTTTTTTTTAAATTCCCTGTATGAGCTATATAAAAGGAACATCTACAAAACATTTATGCAAAGAAAAATGAATGTCCCTTTAAGTATGAATTCCACAAAAACTTTAGGTAAAATCCCACTACAGTCTAATACAAATTCCTTACTAGAATTAAATATAATAATGTATATAGATTCCTGCTAGTCACTGATAAATACATTCAAGCACTCATTCTAAATGAGCCAGTTCAATGTTTGTTACTAATTAGCATCAAACCACATTGTTTTTGTTAGCACTTACAGGAAAACCCATTTGGTGTTTATCATTTTTGCAAGTAACGGAGAACAATTCATTTTTCTTCATTTTCTTTTCGATTTCCAAAGAAAAGCAGCTTCAAATTATGATGTCAGCATAAATATTTTGGCTACCAAGTGCAATTAATTAAGTGACAGTTTAAAGTAAAGGATTAGTTCAAGACACATATTTTATTTATGAATTCCTATTGATAGTTTATAGAGTAATCTGAAAACAGAAGACTCTCAAGAGGTATTATTTTTAATAAATTGGGGAGTAGTCTTATTATATAGGCAGCAGGAATAATTAATTTGTGCATACACTAAGTTTTTTGGATACTAAATAATAAAGCCAGATATGTTATAAAAAATAAATTAAAATAGTCACTGTTCAAGGGAAGCACCTTGGAAATTACAAGGCAATTCAATTACCTTGCTATAGACTAACATAGCAGCCAAGTCTAAAGATTTTAAAACAACTTATCATCTTGTTTGCTGCAATTGTTTCTACTTAATTTATATGGAAAAAATGCTGTCTTTAAAGAGACAGTCTAGTGAAAATTAAACTTTCATGATTTAGATAGGGCATGCAATTTTAAACTACGTTCCAATGTACTTTTATCATCAAATTTGCTTTGTTCTCTTGGTATTTTTTTTTATTAGACAAGCTGCTTAAAATTTCATGCTCTAGCTAAATTATCTAAATCATGAAAGAAAAGTATCCCTTTAATGAACACATCTAATTAATCGATTTTACAATATTTTGACAATGATTATATAATTTAAAGGGATACTGAAGAGATGTATTGATTTTAAAGGGATGCTAAACCGTAAAAACATAATTTATGCTTACCTGATAAATTCCTTTCTTCTGTTGTGTGATCAGTCCACGGGTCATCATTACTTCTGGGATATAACTCCTCCCCAACAGGAAATGCAAGAGGATTCACCCAGCAGAGCTGCATATAGCTCCTCCCCTCTACGTCAGTCCCAGTCATTCGACCAAGAATCAACGAGAAAGGAGAACCAAGGGTGAAGTGGTGACTGGAGTATAATTTAAAAGATATTTACCTGCCTTAAAACAGGGCGGGCCGTGGACTGATCACACAACAGAAGAAAGGAATTTATCAGGTAAGCATAAATTATGTTTTCTTCTGTTATGTGTGATCAGTCCACGGGTCATCATTACTTCTGGGATACCAATACCAAAGCAAAAGTACACGGATGACGGGAGGGATAGGCAGGCTCATTATACAGAAGGAACCACTGCCTGAAGAACCTTTCTCCCAAAAATAGCCTCCGAAGAAGCAAAAGTGTCAAATTTGTAAAATTTGGAAAAAGTATGAAGCGAAGACCAAGTTGCAGCCTTGCAAATCTGTTCAACAGAGGCCTCATTCTTAAAGGCCCAAGTGGAAGCCACAGCTCTAGTGGAGTGAGCTGTAATTCTTTCAGGAGGCTGCTGTCCAGCAGTCTCATAGGCTAAACGTATTATGCTACGAAGCCAAAAAGAGAGAGAGGTAGCAGAAGCTTTTTGACCTCTCCTCTGTCCAGAATAAACGACAAACAGGGAAGAAGTTTGGCGAAAATCTTTAGTTGCCTGCAAGTAGAACTTGAGGGCACGAACTACATCCAGATTGTGTAGAAGACGTTCCTTCTTTGAAGAAGGATTTGGACACAAGGATGGAACAACAATCTCTTGATTGATATTCCTGTTAGTGACTACCTTAGGTAAGAACCCAGGTTTAGTACGCAGAACTACCTTGTCTGAGTGAAAAATCAGATAAGGAGAATCACAATGTAAGGCTGATAACTCAGAGACTCTTCGAGCCGAGGAAATAGCCATTAAAAACAGAACTTTCCAAGATAACAATTTTATATCAATGGAATGAAGGGGTTCAAACGGAACACCCTGTAAAACGTTAAGAACTAAGTTTAAACTCCATGGCGGAGCAACAGCTTTAAACACAGGCTTGATCCTAGCTAAAGCCTGACAAAAAGCCTGGACGTCTGGATTTTCTGACAGACGCCTGTGTAATAAGATGGACAGAGCTGAAATCTGTCCCTTTAATGAACTAGTTGATAAACCCTTTTCTAAACCTTCTTGTAGAAAGGACAATATCCTAGGGATCCTAACCTTACTCCAGGAGTAACCTTTGGATTCGCACCAGTATAGGTATTTACGCCATATTTTATGGTAAATCCTTCTGGTAACAGGCTTCCTAGCCTGTATCAGGGTATCAATAACCGACTCAGAAAAACCACGTTTTGATAAAATCAAGCGTTCAATTTCCAAGCAGTCAGCTTCAGAGAAGTTAGATTTTGATGTTTGAATGGACCCTGTATCAGAAGGTCCTGTCTTAGAGGTAGAGACCAAGGCGGACAGGATGACATGTCCACTAGATCTGCATACCAAGTCCTGCGTGGCCATGCAGGCGCTATTAGAATCACTGATGCTCTCTCCTGTTTGATTTTGGCAATCAATCGAGGAAGCAGCGGGAAGGGTGGAAACACATAAGCCATCCCGAAGTTCCAAGGTGCTGTCAAAGCATCTATCAGAACCGCTCCCGGATCCCTGGATCTGGACCCGTAGTGGGGAAGTTTGGCGTTCTGGCGAGACGCCATGAGATCTATCTCTGGTTTGCCCCAACGTCGAAGTATTTGGGCAATGAAGTTCCCACTCCCCCGGATGAAAAGTCTGGCGACTCAAGAAATCCGCCTCCCAGTTCTCCACTCCCGGGATGTGGATTGCTGACAGGTGGCAAGAGTGAGACTCTGCCCAGCGAATTATCTTTGATACTTCCATCATTGCTAGGGAGCTTCTTGTCCCTCCCTGATGGTTGATGTAAGCTACAGTCGTGATGTTGTCCGACTGAAACCTGATGAACCCCCGAGTTGTTAATTGGGGCCAAGCCAGAAGGGCATTGAGAACTGCTCTCAATTCCAGAATGTTTATTGGAAGGAGACTCTCCTCCTGATTCCATAGTCCCTGAGCCTTCAGAGAATTCCAGACAGCGCCCCAACCTAGTAGGCTGGCGTCTGTTGTTACAATTGTCCAGTCTGGCCTGCTGAATGGCATCCCCCTGGACAGGTGTGGCCGATAAAGCCACCATAGAAGAGAATTTCTGGTCTCTTGATTCAGATTCAGAGTAGGGGACAAATCTGAGTAATCCCCATTCCACTGACTTAGCATGCACAATTGCAGCGGTCTGAGGTGTAGGCGTGCAAAAGGTACTATGTCCATTGCCGCTACCATTAAGCCGATCACCTCCATGCATTGAGCTACTGACGGGTGTTGAATGGAATGAAGGACACGGCATGCATTTTGAAGCTTTGTTAACCTGTCTTCTGTCAGGTAAATCTTCATTTCTACAGAATCTATAAGAGTCCCCAAGAATGGAACTCTTGTGAGAGGAAAAAGAGAACTCTTCTTTTCGTTCACTTTCCATCCATGCGACCTTAGAAATGCCAGAACTAACTCTGTATGAGACTTGGCAGTTTGAAAGCTTGAAGCTTGTATCAGAATGTCGTCTAGGTACGGAGCTACCGAAATCCCTCGCGGTCTTAGTACCGCCAGAAGGGCACCCAGAACCTTTGTGAATATTCTTGGAGCCGTAGCCAATCCGAATGGAAGAGCTACAAACTGGTAGTGCCTGTCTAGGAAGGCAAACCTTAGATACCGGTGATGATCTTTGTGAATCGGTATGTGAAGGTAAGCATCTTTTAAATCCACTGTGGTCATGTACTGACCCTTTTGGATCATGGGTAAGATTGTCCGAATAGTTTCCATTTTGAACGATGGAACTCTTAGGAATTTGTTTAGCATCTTTAAATCTAAGATTGGCCTGAAAGTTCCCTCTTTTTTGGGAACCACAAACAGGTTTGAGTAGAACCCTTGTCCTTGTTCCGACCGCGGAACCGGATGGATCACTCCCATTAATAACAGATCTTGTACACAGCGTAGAAACGCTTCTTTCTTTATCTGGTTTGTTGACAACCTTGACAGATGAAATCTCCCTCTTGGGGGAGATAATTTGAAGTCTAGAAGGTATCCCTGAGATATGATCTCTAGCGCCCAGGGATCCTGAACATCTCTTGCCCAGGCCTGGGCGAAGAGAGAAAGTCTGCCCCCCACTAGATCCGGTCCCGGATCGGGGGCTCTCGGTTCATGCTGTCTTTGGGGCAGCAGCAGGTTTCCTGGCCTGCTTGCCCTTGTTCCAGGACTGGTTAGGCTTCCAGCCTTGCCTGTAACGAGCAACAGCTCCCTCCTGTTTTGGTGCAGTGGAGGTTGATGCTGCTCCTGTTTTGAAATTCCGAAAGGGACGAAAATTAGACTGTCTAGCCTTAGCTTTGGCTTTGTCTTGAGGTAGGGCGTGTCCCTTACCTCCTGTAATGTCAGCGATAATTTCTTTCAAACCGGGCCCAAATAAAGACTGCCCCTTGAAAGGTATATTAAGTAATTTGGACTTAGAAGTAACATCAGCTGACCAGGATTTTAGCCACAGCGCCCTACGTGCCTGGATGGCGAATCCTGAGTTCTTAGCCGTAAGTTTGGTTAAATGTACTACGGCCTCCGAAATGAATGAATTAGCTAGTTTAAGGACTCTAAGCCTGTCCGTAATGTCGTCTAGCGTAGATGAACTAAGGTTCTCTTCCAGAGACTCAATCCAAAATGCTGCCGCAGCCGTAATCGGCGCGATACATGCAAGGGGTTGCAATATAAAACCTTGTTGAACAAACATTTTCTTAAGGTAACCCTCTAATTTTTTATCCATTGGATCTGAAAAAGCACAGCTATCCTCCACCGGGATAGTGGTACGCTTAGCTAAAGTAGAAACTGCTCCCTCCACCTTAGGGACCGTTTGCCATAAGTCCCGAGTGGTGGCGTCTATTGGAAACATTTTTCTAAATATTGGAGGGGGTGAGAACGGCACACCGGGTCTATCCCACTCCTTAGTAACAATTTCAGTTAGTCTCTTAGGTATAGGAAAAACGTCAGTACTCGCCGGTACCGCAAAGTATTTATCCAACCTACACAGTTTCTCTGGTATTGCAACGGTGTTACAATCATTGAGAGCTGCTAAAACCTCCCCTAGTAATACACGGAGGTTCTCCAATTTAAATTTAAAATTTGAAATATCTGAATCCAATCTGTTTGGATCAGAACCGTCACCCCCAGAATGAAGCTCTCCGTCCTCATGCTCTGCAAGCTGTGACGCAGTATCAGACATGGCCCTAGTATTGTCAGCGCACTCTGTTCTCACCCCAGAGTGATCACGCTTGCCTCTTAGTTCTGGTAATTTAGACAAAACTTCAGTCATAACAGTAGCCATATCTTGTAATGTTATCTGTAATGGCCGCCCAGATGTACTAGGCGCCATAATATCACGCACCTCCCGGGCGGGAGATGCAGGTACTGCCGCGTGAGGCGAGTTAGTCGGCATAACTCTCCCCTCGCTGTTTGGTGAAATTTGTTCAAATTGTACAGATTGACTTTTATTTAAAGTAGCATCAATACAGTTAGTACATAAATTTCTATTGGGCTCCACCTTGGCATTGGAACAAATGACACAGATATCTTCCTCTGAGTCAGACATGTTTAACACACTAGCAATAAACTTGCAACTTGGTTATAATCTTTTTTAGCAAAAACGTACTGTGCCTCAAAGAGGTACTAAACGATTAAATGACAGTTGAAATAATGAACTGAAAAACAGTTATAGCATCAAACTTTAAAACAACACAACTTTTAGCAAAGGTTTGTTCCCATTAGTAAAATAACAATAATTAAATTTGACATAAAAATTACAGAGCAACGTTTTTATTCACAGTCAATATAAAATTCTCACAGCTCTGCTGAGAGAATCTACCTCCCTCTAAAGAAGTTTGAAGACCCCTGAGATCTGTCGGAGATGAACCGGATCATGCAGGAAATATAAGAGTAACTGACTGGAAATTTTTGATGCGTAGCAAAGAGCGCCAAAAACGGCCCCTCCCCCTCACACACAGCAGTGAAGAGAAACGAAACTGTCACAATTAAAACCAAACAACTGCCAAGTGGAAAATAATGCCCAAATATTTATTTACTCAGTACCTCAGAAATGTAAACGATTCTACATTCCAGCAAAAACGTTTAACATGATAAATACTTATTAAAAGGATTAGTGACTTTTAACAGAGTAGTTCCGGTGAAATACCATCCCCAGAATACTGAAGTGTATACATACATGTCATTATAACGGTATGGCAGGATTTTCTCATCAATTCCATTCAGAAAATAAAAACTGCTACATACCTCAATGCAGATTCATCTGCCCGCTGTCCCCTGATCTGAAGCTTTTACCTCCCTCAGATGGCCGAGAACAGCAATATGATCTTAACTACTCCGGTTAAAATCATAGTAAAAAAAAAAAAAAAAAAACTCTGGTAGATTCTTCCTCAAACTCTGCCAGAGAAGTAATAACACGCTCTGGTGCTATTGTAAAATAACAAACTTTTGATTGAAGTCATAAAAACTAAGTATAATCACCATAGTCCTCTCACACATCCTATCTAGTCGTTGGGTGCAAGAGAATGACTGGGACTGACGTAGAGGGGAGGAGCTATATGCAGCTCTGCTGGGTGAATCCTCTTGCATTTCCTGTTGGGGAGGAGTTATATCCCAGAAGTAATGATGACCCGTGGACTGATCACACATAACAGAAGAAATAGAGGCATGAAATTATGATTAAATGGTTACAAATATTACGGATTAGCCTTATAATAATATGCAAATACATTTAAAAAAAAATAATTATTATTATTATTATAAAATAAGATATTAATATTATGCAATAAATAAATCATATTAAAGAAATAAATGTAAAGAAATAGATTCCACCTTTAATAAAAAAAAAAAAAAAACTCTGCTTATCCCACGTCTTCCACTGAGGCTGATGGAGATTAGAGACATATATAAACGAGTTACCAGATAGATCAAACTATGGGTGTATAGAATATAGCAATTTCAGACTTCTGTGCACTTCCAGTTCTTGAGGGATTTGGAAAGCCGACAATTTTGAGCGGTAAATTGCTGGAAAAGAAGACAAAATACGTGTTGATAGAAAAAAGTAACATTGTTTAACTACACAGAAATAAACATTTTATATTACAGTTTTAAAGCATTTAATCTCTTAAATTTTAAGTCTGTCCCCTGTTTTTCAAATACAATTTTGCACCATTTAAATCAAAACCTATTTCTTTTCATAAGGTGATGAGAGTCCACAAGCCATTACTCCTGAGATTAAATTCCTGGACACTAGGAGGAGACAAAGATACTAAACATACCAAAAGCTTTCAACCCCTCCCACATCTGTGAATACCACAATCTTATCTTTGCCTCCACAGGGGAAGGTGAAGAATTGATTCTTCTTTGACAGAGGTTTTTAGAACTACTTATGACCCATTTCCCTCCTCAGAAAGCAGGGAATAGGACAGAGGTGAGTAAAGGAGTACTTGGGTAGTGAGAGAAATTCTCCAGTTGGAAGTTTGTCACAAGCCTGCTATTGGTGTTGCAAGAATTTATCCCTTAGCCTCCTGCTGTGGGTTGTCATTCTACTCATATGAGAAATCATCTACTTGGCTTACACAGCACACTTCTATGAATATCATAGCCTGGGAACATATACAATTATTTCACAAACAATTACTATCCATAATGGCTTTCATATACACCTTAAAGTGGGACATACTATTTGAAGATTTTTTGAAGGGACCATTTGTGCTTGACCATATTTTTTGTTGCATGTTTTATTTTACTAAATGATTTTACTTTTATCTGTGCAGTACAACCTTCCTTGTTAAGCACTCTTGATACACAGTATAAGCTTTTTCCCACTCTTTCTCTCTCTTGTCCTATCTTTTCTTCTGCACTCACGGCAAAAATGAGTTTCAGGAGGAGGTAAGTGCCAGGAGCTTGGTATTATTGAAATTGGTCATGCACAGTGGGAATACTTCAATTAAATTACATACATAGATATATATATTAATGCTATTTTTCCTCTAAGGGAATTTGTCCTAACTTTGTAAGCTCTGTACCAAGGGATTCAGTAGATATTGCTCCAGGTTATAAAGATTTTGTGCACACAATAATTACAAAGGGTTTGGTAGCTATGCTAAGCGTAAATATATTGTGACTGAACCACAGCCCAGTGTTGATTTCTCTGGGCCTAAGGCTTCCCAAAGAAATGTCAGCTCAAGATTTACTTATAGAATCAGATTCAGACATTTCTAACTACTCTTCTGAGGGAGAATTAAATTGTGACAACTGGATTCTACTGTTTATCAAGACACAACGTCTTCTTTTTTATGGTTAAAGGGACACTCAAGTCAAAATTAAACGTTCATGATTCAGATAGAGCAGCAATTTTAAACAACTTTCTAATTTACTTCCATTAACAAAATGTGCACAGTCTATTTATAATTACACTTTTGAGTCACCAGCTCCTACTGAGCATGTGCAAGAATTCACAGAATATACATATATGCATTTGTGATTGGCTGATCACTGTCACATGATACAGGAAGAGTGAAAATAGACATAAGAAAAAAATCTACTACTCATCTGAAGTTTTGATGAAGTGCAATTGCATTGTCTTTTTATCATTATTATTATTATTATCGGTTATTTGTAGAGCGCCCGCCGCCTATCATGCATTTGTTAATTATCCAAATCTACTGTATTTACTGATCCTATAAGCCAAAACACTTACATGTTTGTTGCAAGAGGTTTTGCAAACCTTAGGGGTTCAAATCCCTAAGTCAGCAGAAGAAAAATCTATCAAACATCTAGATTTCATTTTAAACCTTCTGCACAGTAACCCAATGCATTCCCTGCCCTAGAGTCTATCTCTGATATCATTTCCAAAGAATATTCAAAGCCTGGAACTCCCTTTACTCCTTCTACCAAGTTTAAAAAGACCTTTTCTTTGATGCTACTTTTCAAAAGTAGATGGTGCGATTTCTACTTTAGCTAAGCGAACTGCATTTCCCTTAGATAGCACTTTCAGAGAGCCTATGGATAGAAAATTAGAATCTTTACATAGAAAATCCTTTCAACTGGCAGGTTTTATGTTTAAACCTGCTATAGACATTGCTTGCATTGCAGCAGATTCTATTCTTTGGTGTGTCACTTTATCAGACAAAATTTCAGACAGTTCTTCAGAAGAGGATCCCCAAAATTGCTTAAGATTACTAAGAATGGCTCATTATTTTATTTGTGATGCTATTTTGGATATTATTTGTTAAAATACTTACAATATGGTCTTAGCTGTTTTATCAAGAAGAGCTTTGTGGATAAAATTTTGTTCAGGGTGGGTGAACAGGCTACTGTTGTTTCTTTGCAGGCTTGGAAAAATCAACCTACTAAAAAGTTCCCAAACCAGAGGTTTTTCTTCTAGGAGAGTTTTTAGATACTTCAAAGTGACATGAAACCTAACATTTATCTTTCATGTCTCAGATAGAGCATACAATATTAAAACACTTTTCAATTTACTTCTATTATCTAATTTGCTCCGTTTTCTTGTTATCCTTTTTTTAAAAGCATTTCTAGATAGGTTCAAGAGCTTGGAGTTAGCTTCTGATTTATGGCTGAACTTGTATGCCTATTTTCATTGTCTTACAAATATGTTCTGCTAGCTCCCAGAAGTGCATTGCTGCTTCTTCAATAAAAGATACCCAGAGAATGAAGCAAAATTGATAACAGAAGATAATTGGAAAGTTACTTAACCCCTTAAGGACCAGACCATTTTTCAATTTCTTACCCTTAAGGATCAGGGCTAGTTTTACATTTCTGCAGTGTTTGTGTTTAGCTGTAATTTTCCTCTTACTCATTTACTGTACCCACACATATTATATACTGTTTTTCTTGCCATTAAATGGACTTTCTAAAGCTACTATTATTTTCATCATATCTTATAATTTACTATATACACATCTACAACCACCAAAAAACACCCATGCTGAATAGTTTCTAAATTTTGTCCTGAGTTTAGAAATACCCAATGTTTACATGTTATTTGCTTTTTTTTCAAGTTATAGGGCAATAAGTACAAGTAGCACTTTACTATTTCCAAACCATTTTTTTTTCCAAAATTAGCAATAGTTACATTGCAGCACTGATATCTGTCAGGAATCCCTGAATATCCCTTGACATGTATATATTTGTTTAGTAGACAACCCAAACTTTTTCTCAAACTTTAGGTTTCTCACTGAAATTATTTACAAACAGCTTGTGCTATTCTGGCAAAAATTGTTGTAAATGCTTCTCTGGGATCCCCTTTGTTCAAAAATAGCAGACATTTATGGCTTTGTATTACTTTTTGGAAATTAGAAGGCTCCTAAATTCTGCTGCGCACCACACTTGTATTATGCCCGGCAGGGAAGGGGTTAATTAGGTAGCTTGTAGGGTTAATTTTAGCTTTAGTGTAGTGTAGTAGACTACCCAAAGTTTTGATCTAGGCCCATTTTGGTATATTTCATGCCACCATATTATCTCCTAATACAATCAAATAAAAAAAATCGTTAACTTTTTCACTAACTTTAGGTTTCTAAATTATTTACAAACAGCTTGTGCAATTATGGCACAAATGGTTGTAAATGCTTCTCTGGGATCTCCTTTTTGGTAATTAGAAGGCTGCTAATTGCCGCTGCGCACCACACTTGTATTATGCCCAGCAGTGAAGGGGTTAATTAGGTAGCTTGTAGGGTTAATTTTAGCTTTAGTGTAGAGAGCAGCCTCCCACCTGATGCCTCTCTGACCCCCCTCAAACAGGTCTCTGCCCTCCCCCACCTCACAATTGTCACCGCCATCTTAAGTACTGGCAGAAAGTCTGCCAGTACTAAAATACTAAAAGGCTTTATTTTTATAATCTTTTTTACATATTATTTTGCAGTGTTGGATCCCCCCTTAGCCCCCAACCTCCCTGATCCCCCAAACAGCTCTCTAACCCTCCCCCCTCTACCTAATTGCTGCCATCTTGGTTACAGGCAGCTGTCTGCCAGTACCCACTTTGAAATAAAATTGGGCATTTTTTTTTACCCCATCCTTTTTAATCCCTATCATTTAGGTTGGCTTCCTCCATCCCTCCCTCCCAAATCCCTTTCCCAACCTTTATTTCTTCTTTATTCCCCCCTCCCTCTCCCACCTTCCCTTATACTTGATCACTTGTTGTGATCTGAAGCTCCCACCTGTGCATGACCGGAACTTAGCGATGGGCCACCCACCCGCCTCCCTGCTCTGGCTCCCACCCATCAACAATCAGCCCTCTCTGCATCGGTATCTCTGCAAATCTATTTCTGCAGTGCCCACTCATGGGGCATGCAGAAATAGTGCGATCTCGCTATTTTTAGCGAGATTGCAGCAGAGAGAAGCCCAGGAGGGTACGACTCTGGTCGTTAAGGGGTTAAAAATGTACAATCTATCTGATTCATGAAATAAACATTTTGGGTTTCATGTCCCTTTAACTATGCGCCTATCTCTCACAGATCAATGGAGATCCAAGTTAATAGCTCAGCGCATGGAAGTAGTGGACCTGATGGTTGCATCATCAGATGACATTAATTTTTCTTGATTTCATTTACTACTATAAAACAAAAAGTGGAGTGACACATATCATAACCTGTGAGAAATATGGTTCCACACTAAACCCTCTTGATAGTAATCTACTCACAAGAAATTCTACATCATATAAATTGTGTTTATAAGCAAGCTAAACAGCAGAGTCACCCAAATGACTCACTACGGACCACAAAATCTTTTTATTAAAAGTATTGCAAAATATATCTCCTCACAATGATATAAAAAGTGACATAAAGGCATGTACAGCTCAACCACAATGCTTGTGAGCTACAAATGCGTCCGTTTCATCAGGTGAAAATAATCAATTTCATTTAAACACACCTCAACTTTACATGCTATGACAGTGTTGCAGGGACTACAAATATTGACATGTCCCTGCAAATACAACTTCACAGTCTATTAGAAAATGGTATTGCTTAAGTACATGAAGTAGAAAATTCCTGATTGGTCCTCTTTTGTCTGAAATGTTGAATATTCTGATTTAGGCCAATCTATAATAATCATTAGAATAATAATTATTACACATGCACGGAGAAAAAGTTTCATCCTATAGCTGGTCAAGGGGTTGTTTGGAATTTGTTTGTTACCAAAAATCCATTCATTGGCTGTTTCCTATAATAACATCTTTAGGACAGCAGAGGAGCAGGTAGAAAGAACTGAAAAATAAATAAAAAAAATTAATTGTATTTTTTTATGTAATGTGGTCAGATTGTCAAGAACAAAAAGGAAGATTATATACTTACTGGATGACGCAGGAATAAAACCACTAACAAGGCTTTGCTGTGTTGCTATTAAATAGTGGTATTTAGCTGCTGATTGGTAGCTACACACAGTTGCTTCTTGTAAGCTTCCAATACTGAATTTCTGCTCTAGAGCTAACTTTAAATATGTGCTTAACCCCTGTTTCAGTTAAACACATGGTTACATGCGAGTAGACGTGCATTCCTTTTGTTACAAATGCACATTTGTTGTCACGCTGCCATTGCCATGACCACTTGACGTCCGAGAGTACCGCTCATGTCGCTCTAAATCTCAGCTGTGACTCATTATTGGCACAGACCTGCACCTATGTAAGTACTGTACCTCCTTTTCACTTAGTCTCAAAAGTATAGGTTTGCGTCTGTGTACTCCTGGGTGCTATTTTTTGCTGTTTAACATTGTGCTTTATTGTCTGCCTGCTTGTTACTGAACTCAACATTGTCTTGTGGCCATTCCCTTGCTTAACCATATTGATACTCAGAAAGATTGGACTGCCTGCTTGTTACTGAACCCTGCATTGCCTTAAGACCATTCCTTTACTTAACCCTTGGATAATCAGGAAGATTGGACTGCCTGCTCTTAATGTACACCTGCACTGCCTGGTGAGCATTCCTTTTACTTTAATACTTGTGGCATAGTATGCCCTGCTCCTCATTAACCCTTGCTGCTCTTGGTGTTTGCTGTTCCTGTCCTACATCATTACTTAAATCCGTGAACTTCGGTTCTGGGATTTTTCCTTATCTTTCCACTTGAGGCTGGGATAAGAAGACTACTGGCTAGGATTGGTCTAATAAGGAAATATCCCATGAACATTACTTTTGTTAATGAAACATGGATATGCATTTTTGTTTTTTGCAAATAAATATCTGAGCAAATGCAGCATGAAATGAAAGAAAACTAATGACTTATGACAAATTTGTCAGTATTTATTAGATTTATTTAAACAATTATAATACTTACCTTTAGCGCGCGAAAGAGCTGTGCTAACCCCATCCTCTTCTTTATAGAGCCCCAGCTGCGCTAAGAGGTAGATTTAACAAGCACTGGATGCTGCGAATAACCCCTGTAGTTTCCGGCTCGCGGGAAACAGAAGTTCAGAAGCAGCGTTCGTAAGATACGATTGGAATGATTGGCACCCCCTGCATGCGGCGGATTGGCCGCGAATGTGCAGGGGGCAGCATTGCACAAGCATTTCACTAGAAATGCTTGTGCAATGTTAAATGCCAACAGGGTAGGATACAGTGGCCCCTTTGAGCGGGGGCTCCCAGGGCCTGCAATAAAGGAGAAAGTCCTTGAGTGCGGGCCCTGCAAGCCGCCATGCTAAGCCTCCTATTAGTGTGACCCAGAGCTCAGTGAAGAAGGATTAGGATTAGCGCAGTTTTCCAGCTCTCTAGAAGTAAGTACAGTGGGTATTGAAAACTATCACCCCCCTTGAAAATAATCACATTTTGTTGCTTTGCAGCCTGAAATAAAGACAGACACAGTTTTTGTTTATCCAGTTGTAATTACTCAGTGCAACTTATAACATCCAAGTGAAAGATATAACACCAACATGTCAGGCAAAAATAAAGACAATTCAAAAACAGAATCACTGAGTTGGAAATTCTGTTACATTTAATGGTGACCATTTGTGGACTGTAGTCTTCAAGTCTTGCCACAGATATTCAATGGGGTTTAAGTCTGGGCTCTGAGTAGGCCATGCAGGGACATTCAGCTTTTTCTCCTTCAACCACTATGAGGTCATTTTTTCTGTCTGCTTTGGGTCATTGTCGTGTTGGAAGGTAAACCTTCCCATTTACAACTTCCTGGCAGAGGGCAGCAGATTTTCCTCAAGATTTTGACTGTATTTTGCCCCATACATTATTCCTTCTATCCTGACAAGTGCTCCAGTGCCCACTGCAGAGAAACTCCCCCATAACAGGATATTACTACTTCCATGCTTTACTGTTGGTATGGTGTTATTTGAATGGTGAGCTGTGTTGGATTTCCTCCAGACATATCGTTTGTTGAGGCCAAATAATTAAATTTTAGTCTCATCTGACCATAGCACCTTTTTCCATGTGGCTTCAGAATCTCCTAGGCGTGTTATGGCAAAGATAAATCATGACTGCATGTGGCCTTTCTTGAGGAGTGGCTTTTTTCTTGCAACCCTCCCATGCAAGCCACATTTGGGGAGAGTTTGTGATATTGTTGTCACATGCACACAATCACCACTCTTTGTCATAAATTCCTGCAACTGCTTCAGAGTTGCTGTGGGCCACTTGGTAGCCTCTCTGACCAGTTTCCTCCTGGCTCTTTCATCCAGTTTGGAGTGGCGTCCTGATCCAGAGAGGGTTTGTGTTGTACCAAATACCTTCCACCTCTTAATAATAGACTTCACTCTTCTTCTAGGCATTGATAAAGCCTTTGACATTTACTTGTATCCATCTCTTGACTTGTGCCTGTCTATAACATTATCCCGGAGATCTTTTGACAGTGCCTTGCCACCCATAGTTTATTGTTTGCTTCAGTTGCACTACCAGAGACTGAGATGCTCCATGAAAGCTCTTTTCATGCTGAGCTAATCAATATGCCCACAGCTAATCACAGTTGTAGATAATTAGCTACACCTGATTGAGCTTACAAGTAATTTTAGGAGGGGTGATCCTTTTTCCAAATCAGTGATTCTGTTTTTTAATTATCTTTATTTTTGCCTGACATGTTGGTGTTACATCTTTCACTTGGATGTTATAAGTTGCACTGAGTAAACTGGATAAATAAAAACTGTGTCTGTCTTTATTTCAGGCTTCAAATACCCAAAATTTGATTATTTTCAAGGAGGGTGATACTTTTTAATACCACTGTATTTTATGCTACTGGTAAACTTTATCACCTGTAGCCAAGGAAAATGTACATTGATTTAACGATCCTCGAATGGTCAGTATTTGTTTTATTTAAAACTAGACGAAAACTGAATAGCACGGCTATGAAAATTAAATGAAAATTTTGCCCGTGCACATGTCTACATGCAAGCGATAGCGCAATAATAAAATAATCTAAAACATCAAAGCATTTTCTTTTCAAACTCAAACGAAGCAATGAATACTGCAAAATTAGAGATTGTTGCATTCCTCTGCATCTGACTGCACATGTCTAATCATTATGCAATTTAATAATATTTAAATACATTTATGTTAAAAATATCTTACGTTTGTTAATACTGATAATAATGTTTGAAGTGCTATACAAATAAATTATAATGATAATGTGTTGTAGGAACATCACTTCTAAAAATGATTATCCAGTTATAATGAGCTTTAAATTCTGTGGAACTTATTTATTACATAGAGGTTGAATTAAATTCACTTTCTATGTGAATTATAGTATACTTGACTAGTACATAATAGACACAATATTATCCACAGAGCACTTAATATTTCAGGCTTGTAGCAATTAGAGTTTGTTGAATGATGAAAACTGCTGTGTTGTCTAAACCAATTAAGAGATCAATTAGTGGATGACATAGGGCTCAGGATAGGCTAGGGTGACATTGGTCAGGTATTCAATCTACTCATTAGTGATGCATACTAATGAAGCTTTCTCAGATAGCTATTTGAAGTGGCAGGTAAAGGTTGTTTTAATGGGCATAGAGCACTTATATTTTGTATTAGACTTTTTCTTAATTGCCAGTTGTAACCCTTAGTAGCAAAAAAAGCCTGCAATACAATCTACGTTTTCAGCCAAGAGTCCAAATTGTTCCTCTCATTACAAACATGTCAAATGATTATAACATATGTTTTAATCCATGAGCACAATCAACTTTTGGAAAAAAAATAGGATTTCCCTATGATAAGCATTAATGTGAATTTTGTATGTATTAGGTCGCAATAAAAGCAATATCCTGACCACTCTTACTTGCACATATATTACAAGTTGAAAGTAAACGGGTGCACTCGAGTGCAAACAAAACTTGTGCTCATCCGGTTAATAATAATAATAATAATAATAATACATTCAAACAAAGTGTTACACATATATATATAGTTTCTGAAAAAAAATCATATAAATACTAATACATTTTTTATAAGTTTTAAAAGGTATATTTTCAGTGGAAGAGCAAAGAACGACATCGTAGGCTGGTATAATAAAAATAAAATGGTTCTAAAAGCAGTACTCATCGTCTATTGGACAATACATAATCCAATCAGATACATCAAATGTGTGGTGGTGTGTGTGATCAATGGCATGTATAACATGATATAAAACCTCATTACTATACTCAAAGGGGCTCGTTACTAAACTAGTAGTTATGCATAGTGTTGTTACATATGTATATAAATATAAAATGGCAATAAGCTAATTGTGTTAAAGGAACTCTGTCCCCACAATAAGATCTAAAATTGCAAGATATCTATAAAGCTTATAACATACTACCATGTATGAGATAGGGCTAATGCAAAGACCAATTATAACAAAGTGTAGTGTTACATAGACATATATAAATATATACAAAACAATACTATTGTGCTCAGACATATCCACATATGTAGGATTTCCTCAACATATTTAATAAGATAATTATTGTAATTATGTATAACATTATATTAAAATTATATTTAAACTCAAAGACTATAGTGCTTAAAGGGACACTGAACCCACATTTTTTCTTTCGTGATTCAGATATAGCAGGCAATTTTAATCAACTTTCTATTTTACTCCTATAATCAAATTGTCTTCATTCACTTGGTATGTTTATTTGAAAAGCAAGAATGTAAGTTTAGATGCCGGCCCATTTTTGGTGAACAACCTGGGTTGTCCTTGCTGATTGCACAGCACCAATAAACAAGTGCTGTCCATGGTTCTAAACCAAACATTTGCTGTCTCCTTAGCTTAGATGCCTTCTATTTCAAATAAAGATAGCATGAGATTGAAGAAAAATTGATAATAGAAGTAAATTAGAAAGTTGCTTAAAATTGCATGCTCTATCTAAATCATGAAAGAAAAAAATTGGGTTCAGTGTCCCTTTAAAGGAACAAACCTACATAATTACAATCAAACATCATAAAAGTGTTTGGGTTAGTATAGAAAGTCTATAATATAATTACATCCATATGTGAATAACGTCAGAACCAAAAGTATCAACCCTGCGATATTTCGAGGGTTAATAGTTACCATCAAGTATTTCCCTTTAATATAAAATGGATATATGGTTACCATTACTTTCATCTAGTTTATGGAAAACAAAATCATAATCATATTAGATGGGATAGATATTGTATGTGCATTTTTGTATATAAATATATGTATATATCTCACCAACTTAAAGCTGCACACTGCCATAAGTGAAAAAAATGGCATGTAGTAAAAGTATACATATGAAATGATGACAAATTGTGATCTAATCACAATGAAATTTAAGGAAAATACATAAGATGGAAGAATAATCTGGGGAAAAGAAAGTGTCCAGGCCTAACAATGTACTAAATAGAGGCTTAAATTTCGCACCCACTAATGACTTTGACCTTTTCAAAACAATTCTTGATGTTAATAAACTTGTTCGGAACTTAACTTTGAAAAAACACTTCAGTAATTCTGATGGTAATGATTGTACTACGACACAGTCCCAAACTTTGACCCAGACTGGCAACATCAATCCTGAGAACCACGATTTCAAACATATATGTGATGTGGTCTCATTACAGCAGCTCCAGTATGAGGCATCAAGAGCCACTGATGGAGCCAGCAGGGGTCCTAGTTTTAAAAAAAAAATCCAAATTCTATCCTATTCACAATCGTGGTAATGTTATAGAAACTTTCTATAATAGAGTGGAGAAAGACCTTTTGACACTAAAAAACAATCAACCCAAACACAATTTTAATCTATCTCTCTCTGAGAAAGAAGCCTTGGTGTCACTAAGAGACAACAGTTCACTTGTCATTAAAAATTCTGACAAAGGTGGCATGGTAGTAGTGATGGATAGGGAACAATATATACAGGAAGGCCTAAGGCAATTACAAAAAGAGACTGATTATTTTGTCCTGAAAGGAGACCCAACTGTACAGTTCCAGATGGAACTTAAACAGCTTCTTGATGATGGTCTCGAACTAGGTATTTTGGATAAGACCACTGTGGAATTTTTAACAGTGGATTTTCCCAAAATCCCTTTGTTCCATCACCTACCAAAGACCCACAAAACCCTTGACAATGTCCAGGGGAGACCCATAGTGAGTGGGGTAGACTCACTTTTGGGTAACCTTTCAGAGTGGTTGGATTCTATCCTTCAACCCATAGTCATGTCTCTCCACTCTTATGTGAAAGATACTAAACACATTTTGAATTTGATTGAAAAAATAGAATGGAATGACGGATATAAATGGCTTACTGTGGATGCTGTTTCATTGTACTCTAGCATTCCACACCAGGTGGGAGTACAAGCCATAGCTTTTTTTCTTGAACATGAGTCAGAGTATAATGATACCTTTACAGAGTATATCATTAGAGTAACCACTTTTCTACTTACACACAACTTTTTCAAGTTTGAGGATGTCTACTATCTCCAAAGATGTGGCACTGCCATGGGAGCGAAATTTGCACCATCATTCGCAAATCTGTTTTTAGGATGGTGGGAGCTTTGCCACATCTTTGGAGATAGTAATCCTTATAAGGATTGTATCTCCTTTTATAGGAGGTACATCGATGACCTCCTCTTTGTGTGGACTGGGGACCAAACCAGTATTTCTTTGTTTATGAATTTTCTTAACAGCAATGAGTTTGGCCTCAGGTTCACTTTTGAACTCAATGACAAATCCATTAATTATCTTGACCTCACTTTGGAGGCCACAGACAAGGGCACAGTCAAATCGACTATTTACCGAAAACCCATTTCGGGCAACTCTCTACTTTTGGGTTCCAGTTGCCACCCAAAACATGTCCCTTTTGCTATAGCAAAGGGTGAATATACCAGGCTTAAGAGGAACTGTACACTGCACACTGATTTCCAGAGTGAATCCAGGGGACTGGATAAGAGACTTAGGGATAGGAACTATCCCCCTAAGGCCATAAGAAAAGCCAGGGAACAGGTCCAAACCATTCCCAGGGAAAAACTGCTGGGAACCAAACAGGACACCAGACAAGGGAAGCAGGGGGTAACTTTTGTTACCACTCATAGTGTCCAATATCCACTGGTATGCGACATCGTTCGCAAACATTTCCCATTGCTTTTGGCTGAGGATAAACTAGTGGATACTGTGAAATCAGGACTTAGATGTGCATATAGGAAGAGCCCCACTTTAGGCTCCATTCTTTCACCCACACTCCTCAAGTCTGAGAAATCCAAACAAAGTTCCTGGCTCAAACACCCTGGTATGTACAGGTGTGGGCATCGGAAGTGTAAACCCTGTGAATTTGTCAACATCACCAAAGGTTTTGCAAGTGAAGTAACAAAAAATGAATATGAGATCAGATCCTGCATGAACTGCAAGACAGAGTCAGTGATTTACTTGATTGAGTGCACTTTGTGCAAAATCCAGTATATAGGACTCACGTCACGTGACCTAAATACTAGGATTAGAGAACATTTGTCCTCATTCAATACCAAGAGAGCATCAACCCCTATTGTTCAACATTTTGGGGTGTATCATGACAATAATCTCCAGGGCTTCACCTGGTGTGCTATTGAGAAGGTAAATAGACCTACTAGGGGAGGAGATATAGACATTCTCCTCGCCAGACGTGAAGCCTTCTGGATTTTTACACTCGGCACACGGGTGCCTGTAGGATTAAATTCCAGATATGATGTTTTAAATCTCTGGGAATAATCCTTGCAGACATAGACTATGTTGCCCTTACCATTCGCAAGGTGTGTGGTCCTTGCAATAATTCTATTATATAACAATTTTTAATAACACCAATAGATTACATTTATTGGTTTTACATTTATACTATATATATATTTTTTGCCATATATCTTATATTGGCACCTCAATATCCCTCATTGTCGGGTACTATCAATATCGTTTGAATAGGCTTCTGTACAAGACATCACACGTATCATTTTTCATATATATATATATATATATATATACACTTTTCCACAGCCATTGTCTTCATTATATATTATGAGAGCTATTGTGTTTAATTTATTCTAATGGTGCACCAGATATTGTAGTGGGTTCTTTTCAGCCATTATTAGGGACTATATACCTTACATATATCTTCATGTCCCTTTACCCAGTCAGGTTCTCTTCAGGGTTATATACAATAAGCAATATTTACCTAACATTTTAACATGCAAGTGACAACTTAGACTAACACTTTATGTCTTTTTACTCTGCAAGGTTTACTCTAAGGTCCTATGAACATATACAATATCACTTTTTGTTCTAACATAGGATTGGCCCGTAATAACTTTGTATTATCAATAGGGCATTTATAACAATCTGCATTTTAAAGAGCCCAGTAATACATATCAAAATCCGGGTCTATCATAAATATAGGGTATATATAGCACTCGATTTCTTAATAATATGTTTTGCGTATATCCTAGTATAATCCTTTAGACATAACTTATATATTATATTTGTAGCATATGTTAGATAATAGCACTTTGATGCTGTCATTATCTGCACCATATTGAGATTAGCTATACATACCAATACCTGGGTCCATTGCAAATATATTGTATATGTAGCACTTTAGTTTTATAATCATCTCGCTCATTTCCCACACTAATCTTTATGGTTCACCTTATAAGAGTATGCATGCATCGTATGTTAGATTAAGGCATTTCAATGCTGTCCCGGCTCCTCCTTTCCTCAACGAAAGTATTTTGTCTAATGTATATATATATATATATATATATATATATTACTATCAGGTATTAATCACTACCAGAATTTCCTTTCTATTATGTATATAAGTCTAAGTAGTACAGTCATTAATTTATTTTTCAGGTGTGCACAGGTTTAGACTGAGGGCGTGTGTTGTATTTTAACCTATCACATTTGTTTGAATCGTTTTTAAACAGGTGTGGGGCTCAGCACTGCAGGCTATGACTACGGATCATTTCCGAAACATGTAAGCCAGTTAGTGCTGCGCCCTCAGCACCTTCCACATCTTCTTTGCTGTGATTCTCCATGTTTTATTTGAACCAAGAATAAAGGATTATATTTTATGCTACTGGGATTTCTTCTCTTTGATTTTTTCACTTTCCAGTATACCAGTAGCATTGGCTGATTATGGGACACTAATCGATACTTTGGAGCAAGTATGATGGACATTTGTGTTTAGCCTTGCATTTACGGTCCCGGTGACCACAAGTTTCATCACAAGTCTCACCGTGTTACGGAGCGGAGCAGGGGGGAGGAGCAACATACAAGACAGAGGAAGTATTACGGCTGGGATAAGTTGAGGCAGCTGAGGTACACCGCTTCGTCCTGGCGGCTTACGGTCTTCTTGCCTTTTTCCCAAGTGGAGCTTTACCTGCACGGAGCCTGGCGATAACAAAGCGGCATAGGTTTGCCAGAAGTACCCCCATTCCGCAGAACACGGGTGAGTGAAGGATTTGGTTTGGTTTGCTTAAGAGTGCCTAATATATGTTTACTCATTGCGATATGATATGATTTGTTTGCCTGCATAGTGCAAATTACCTGTGGCAGCTCGCGACCAATTGACATTTCACTCTAACTCATTTTTGCTTACATTGGCAACACATATGGTTCACATACTTTTGGACATTATACTTTTTGGACTTAGAAATATGTCTGAACGGCTGGCACAGTATTAAGAGTTTCTCTTTGATTATTATGTAGTAAAAGTATACATATGAAATGATGACAAATTGTGATCTAATCACAATGAAATTTAAGGAAAATACATAAGATGGAAGAATAATCTGGGGAAAAGAAAGTGTCCAGGCCTAACCTATTTCCAATAGTTAATCAGATTGTATTCTGAATTTAGGCTTGTAGGAACTCTTGTTTTGAGTTTAAAGATCCAAAACATCTCTCTATTTCGCAGAATCCTATCTCTATCCCCCCCTCTGGGGGGTGGTCTGATTTGTTCTATTATTTGCCATCTAAGAGTATCATTTCTCTTTTGGTGTTAAAGTTTTGAACTAGGGGGGTACTTGTGTCTCCTTTTTTAGTTGTTGACAAATGGTTTCTCATCCGGGTATTAGCATCTGTCATGAGATGCAGGACATATGCAGGACACAGCAATGATGGTACAACTCTATTTTATTGCAGAGCATAACAATACACATCTAGTCAGGTTGATTGTACTAAACTAACTGCGACACAGATACCGGACCTAAGCCCCGCCCACATACTAGTGACATCACATCCTGCTCTCATCACATCTTCCCCTTTTTCAAAGGCAAAGCATACATTTGCATATAATAAATAACAAGGTACACCAACAGGGTATACAACAACATTTTTGTTTTTGAACATTATAAAAACAGATAGATTAGAAAACATGAACAAATAAATTACATCCTGACTTGGACATCGGGGTAGACTACCCTAGTCCACAGTGACCATGGGATTATTCTGCCCATACTTCCGGTCACTGTTCTAGCTAAAGTCAGTCCCTGTATCGGGCCGGAAGTTTCACCACTCTTCTGCTTGATGTAACTTTGCATGAACTGTCCTCTGATACAGAAGATGGTGAACAAGAGTCTGCTGGAGGCAAAGATATATCCCCGCTGTGATCTTGCTGAGGGGAAGGCACCTCTCTTAGAACAGGGGATCCCACCGGCGGTGGTACTGAGGTATCCGGTTCCAGACTCTCAGGTACAGGCTGAAGATGTCTTCGGTTACGGCGTGTAACAGTCCCTCCCTCTGTAAGGACTGTGTAAGACCTTGGTTCTGGAGAGCGGCCCACTACCGTAGCAGGCGTCTTCCATTTCTTCTCATCATCCAGTTTAATTCTGACACTTTGGCCCGCTTTCAGTTCCTGTAAAGGCCTGACAGAATGTCTCCTGTCGTAGAAGAAACGATAACCCTTTTTGGCCTCTTCATCCCTCCTAAGGACTTCGTCCCGAAGAACAGGGCCAGGCGGCTTGAAGACACCCACTGAGGGTAAAGTGGTGCGAATCTGGCGTCCTAGCATCAGCTGTGCCGGGCTAAACCCGGTGGCTTGAATGGGCGTCGCCCTGTATGACAAGAGGGCTAGGTACGGCTCAGATTGCTTTAGAATGAATTTTGTTGTTTGAACTGCCCTTTCAGCCATTCCGTTGGCCTGCGGATAATGTGGACTTGACGTGGAATGTACAAAATCATATTCCCTGCTGAAAGCACTGAACTCTGTAGAAGCGAACTGCATACCATTATCACTCACCAGCTCCATTGGAATGCCCCAGCGGGCGAACAAGCTCTTCAGGCGAATGATAACGGCCTGACTTGTGATATCATTCAGGGGTGCAATTTCCAAATACCTGGAATAGTAGTCGATCACAACAAGAAACTTTTTCCCGTGCAGTTCACACAAATCAGCAGCTATTTTCTGCCACGGCCCCGTAGGCAGCGGAGTAGACATTAAGGGCTCCCTTCTCTGAGTAGGCCGGCGTTCCCGGCAAAAGGCACATTTAGACACGTGATTTGCAATGTCGGAGCTGATCCCAGGCCACCACACAGCTGTAGCTGCCCTTTCTCTGCACTTTGTAATGCCTAAGTGGCCATCGTGAATCCTGTTTAACATCTCCTTCCTCATGCTGACAGGAATTACAATGCGGTCTTGGAACAGCACCAACCCCTCCAGCTCCGTGAGCTGCAACCTCTCTGGCTGGTAAGCATTTAAAGACATCCAGGCTGCCCGGCTCTCGGGCCAGCCATCTTTTATGTACCTTATAACTTCTTGCAGATCTGTGTCCAAATATGTCTCTTTCTTTATCTCTTCCAGTTTCCTTGAAGAAATGGACTTAGAGGCCAGAACTGAATCAACATACACTTTCACATCCGATTCCGTGGAGGATTCTTCAGCAGCAGCCAGCGGGAGACTGGATAGTGTATCTGCCACAACCAGTTGTTTCCCCGGCACATGCACTGCCTGAACATTGAACCTGAGCAGTCTCATTAAAAGTCTCTGGCATCTCAAGGGTGTTTTGTCAATGTCATAAGAATTGATTAGAGGGACTAGCGGTTTGTGGTCAGTTTCCAGACTAAATTTCTCCAAACCCACTAGATAACGCTGAAAGCGCTCACAGGCCCAAACTGCAGCCAGGCACTCTTTCTCAATTTGAGCGTATTTTGACTCTGCAGCCGTCAGTGTGCGGGAACAGTAGGCGATGGGCTGTAGTTTGTTGTCATTCAACTGCAGGAGTGCAGCCCCCAACCCATAACTGCTTGCATCAGCACTAACCACAGTCTTTTTTGAAGGGTCGTAGAACCCCAGCACTGGGGCAGACCCCAGCAGTGACTTGGCATGCAGGAACGCTTTTTCCTGTGAGGGTCCCCAGACCCAGGCAACATCTTTCTTAAGCAACTCTGTGATAGGGTGTAAAACTGTAGATAAATCTGGAAGAAACTTGCCCACGTAATTTACAAGCTCATGTACATCAGAAGGGCTTTTCATCTGTTCAATAGCCCAAATTTTCTCGGGGTCCGGCTTGATGCCATTCCCGTTGATGATATGCCCAAAGTAGCATAATTCAGTTTTCCTAAAATGACATTTTTCTTTATTCAGCTTCAGCCCAGACTCTTTGATAGCCTGCAGCACACAACTCAAACGCTGATCATGCTCCTCCACTGTAGACCCATACACTAGAATGTCGTCCATGACGACCGCTGTGCTCACGTGGCCACTCAGGAGAGAACTCATTTCCCTTTGAAAAATTTCAGGAGCGGAGGATATCCCAAAGGGGAGTCTGCAGAAGCAGAACCGACCTACTGGTGTGATAAAGGTAGTCAGTTTGCGGCACTTTGGATCCAGGGGGATCTGCTAAAAGCCGCTAGAAGCGTCTAATGTGGAAAAGAACTTCGCCCCAGCCAACTTCGGGGCTATATCTTCCAATGTCGGCAGCACAAATCTCTCCCTCTTCACTGCCTCATTCAACCTTTTCAGGTCCACACAGATGCGCACCTTTCCGTTTTTCTTTGCAACTGGAACAATGGGGGCACACCAATCAGTTGCTTCAACAACCTCTTCAATAACCCCCATAGACTTCATGCACATGAGCTCTTTCTCCACTTGAGGCATGAGTGGGAACGGAATTCTACGAGGAGTAGAAATACTGTATGGGACTGCGTCACTTTTAAGTGCTATACGGACAGGTTTGCAGTTCAGTAGGCCCAACTCGCCAAACATATCAACAGAGATCTCATTCACTCTGGCCACGAGGCCCAAGTCACAGGCTGCTTTTCTGCTCAATAAACTGTTAACACACTGACCTCGGATCACATGCACCCACATGGTGAACTTCCTCTGTTTGTACTCACAGCTGGCAAGAAATTTCCCCACACAATCAATGCGGCCACCAGGACTATGGACATTTGTAGTAACCTTCGCCAGCTGGGGCTGTCGAGGCAGTTTCATAAATTCAGCAAAAGACATTACAGTGATATCTGCTCCTGTGTCAATCTTAAAATCAACTTTGGCTCCCATTACAGTAAAAGTAACTTTCCAATCTTCCTCTGAGCTTGTCCGTTCCACAACAGACCCCACAAAAGACACTTCCTGACCCTCCTGGTCACTGTCCACCTGCATCTCCTTAATGTATTCAGTTTTACATACCACGTCAAAATTGCCTATTCTGTTACATTTTCTGCATCTTTTATATCTGGCCGGGCATATAGCACTCTGATCATGAGCCCGGTAGCACCGTGTGCATCGGCCATGTTGCGCCCATCCACTTCTAGGCCTTTCCAGTACTTTAGATCTACCGCTCACACTGTGCCTTTCACTAGTAATTTTCCTAGACTGTTGCACTTCATCCACAATACTCTCAGACCTCAGATCAGCACTTTGCTTTTTCACCAGTTCACTCTGGCGGGCCATCCTAATAGCCCCATCTAACGTTAAATCAGGCTCTAACTGCAGCTTCAGGGAGACTTCAGCATCTGCAATTCCAATAACTATTCTGTCTCTGATTTGCTCTTCTTTAGCAACACCAAACTCACAGAATTCAGCTAATTCATACAGGCTGCGCACAAATGACTCCACAGATTCTCCCACAAGCTGATTACGTTTGTGAAAACAAGCTCTCTCATGAATCACATTTCTTTTGGGCACAAAGTGGGCACTGAGTTTATCCATAACTATATCAAAGTTAACTTCTTCCCCTTCTTGGAAAGTAAAAGCATTGAACACTGGCTCTACATCTTTCCCCATAGAGTATAAAAGAGAATTAACTTGTACTTCACCACTCTCCTTGTTCAGTTTGGATGCAATCCTGAAGCGCTGAAACCGCTGACGCCATGTGGGCCAAGCTGCAGGCTGAGAAAAGTCAAAAGGCTCAGGTGGGGTAAACTTTGACATTGCAATCGATCAGGAACAGAAGTGCAGTCCAGAACTTCTGACACCATGTCATGAGATGCAGGACATATGCAGGACACAGCAATGATGGTACAACTCTATTTTATTGCAGAGCATAACAATACACATCTAGTCAGGTTGATTGTACTAAACTAACTGCGACACAGATACCGGACCTAAGCCCCGCCCACATACTAGTGACATCACATCCTGCTCTCATCACAGCATCATTTGTCGTTAATCCTACATATTGTAGGTGACATTCTATGCAAGTTATCACATATATGATGTAAGAAGATGTACAATTCAAACATGTGTCAATTCGATAGGTCTCACCAGTAACTGATGAGGCAAACTGAAAAGATGCCAAATTCACAGGGTCTACATTTTGCTCTCCCACATCTGTACATACCCTTATGGGATAGCCAGGAACCCCTGTTGGGTGGTACTACCGGGGGTAATATGGAAGGTGATAAAAGATTCCCCACTGTTTTACATTTCCTATAAGAACAACGTAGACCATTGTTTACACATTGATCCAACTTGGTGTCAGCTGCTAGGAGGTTAAAATGTTTCCTAACAATATTGCAGATGGCATTATAATCTGAGCTGAAGTCAGTTACAAAAGTTACTTTAGTGGAATCTTTACATTCTCTGTTCTTATTAGTGAGAAGTGTATCTCTGTCAATTAAATCCACCTGTTTTTGTGCTCTGTCAATAGTGTGTCTAAGGTACCCTCTCTGTTGTAGGCGTGTTCTCATTGCCTTACTTTGTGCTTTATATGTAGAGTCTAATGTACAATTCCTCTTTACACTAATCAACTGACCCTTCGTCACTGTGTTTAGGGTTGCAGCTTTTGGCATGTAGAAGAGTATTTTTGGTAATTGGTTTAATGTAAATGTCACATATTATCCTCCCCTGATCACTTATTTTAAGGGTAAGGTCCAGATAATTAATGTGTTCTCTATGAGTTTCCAAAGTAAAACATTTGTCATTCAGGAGTTCTAGAAATACACCAAGGTCATTATCAGAACCTTTCCATATGAGTATCAAATCGTCAATATAGCGTTTGAAAAAAGCTATATTTTCTTTATAGGGGTTCCCATCTCCATAGATGTGGGACAGCTCCCACCAACCCATAAAAAGGTTGGCATAGGAGGGGGTAAATTTAGCTTTCTTTCTCCCAAGTAACAGATTCCATCAAAATAATAACATGCTTGGTGCCTCTCAAATAACTTTGCAGTGATATGACAAAGGGGTTTAATATGGCGTCCAACCATTGTGAGAGATGTTCAGAAATGGAGCCAATGCCACTCACTATGGGGCATCCTTGTACATTAGAGATGGATTTATGTACCTTAGGAAATAAATGAAATATAGGTACCACTGGATGTTCTATGAGCAGATAATCATGAGTTGCTGTATCAACAAACTCCTCTTCTAAACCATCATCAAGTAGGGATTTAATTTCTCTCTGATATATCATCATGGGATCAGAGGATAGATGGAAATAGTTATCCACATTCTCTAGTTGTCTAAGTGCCTCTTGAACATAGTAATTTCAATCAAGTACCACTATTGAACTCCCCTTGTTTGCTTTACGTATCACTATATTTTTATTAGCCTTCAGTTCATGTACTGCCTGTCTCTCATTATATATCAAATTGTGGGTGGTGTCATGTACAGTGGCTAGCTCTGTAAGATCTTTTTCAACTTTTTTATAAAAAGTTTCTAATATAGGTCCTCTGATCTGTATTGGGTAGAACTCAGAGCTGTTCTGAAAACCATTAAAACAATTAACAGTAGATTGAGTTAGTTCTTGTTAACTATGAGTAACCAGAGAATTTAAAGTATGGATATCACATGATTCTCTAAAATCAAGGGGTGTCTCTAATATAGGGATAATATCACATTCTTTGGGTTCACTAGAACATATACCCTCAGTGTCATTTTTGTAATAATGTTTTTGTAAAGTGATATTTCTAATCAATTTATTGATGTCAAGCATTGTTTTAAACAGATCAAATCTGCAGGTAGGTGCAAAATCTAAACCAAGGCTCAATACTTTAAGTTGGATTGTTGATAGTTGAGTACTAGACAGATTAATCACATTGCTGTTCACTGGTATTTTGAGGACACTTTCTGTCCCCTCAATGGGTATCTGTTCTGTTTCTCTAAGTCTATCCCTGTCTTTTCTGGGGGTTTGTAAAAAAACCTGTTCAAAGGCATTTTTTTCCTCAGCAGTGTTTGTTGTATTTGTGTTTGATGGAGTGGAGTTGATGTTGCTGCTAGTGTATTTAGATCCTTGTATAGTTTTTTTGTGATTGGATACTCTCTTTGGGTCTAACAATTTGTACTTCAGTGTTAACATTAAGTGTTACATGTGATTTAACTGGTTTCAGAATACTTGCCTGATTTGTTGGATTCTCTATCACAGTGGGAACATTATTTGTTGTTCCTGACCCTGAATTTCTGCTTTGGGATCTATGGTTACCACCCCTCCTTCTGTTTCTGTTGTGAGATCTACCCCTAAAGTTAGGATTCCATCTGTTGGTGTTACCTTGTGTATGACTCCAAATATATACTGTTTTATTGTCATAGTCAGTTTGATCCCTTATGTATTTTGTATGTTGAGTGTTTAATATGATGTTTTTTTACTCCATCAGGGATACCTTTAACAATTCATCAAACCTAGGATAGTCTATCTCTTTCTGCCTTTTATTTATTTCTAACTGAATAATTTGTATTTCTTCCCTAACTTTGTGCAATAAACCAGATTTATACGTAATAAGTTATTGCATAAGCCTTAAGGAGCAATCTGTAAGAACTGCATTCCAGGATTCAATAAACTCTAAATCAGATACTTCAAAAGTGGAAACTTATTCACTCTGAGTCCTCTGGGAACAATCCTCATTTTAATATATTTTTCAAATGTCCATATGTCAAATTGTAGTTTATGCTCCTTAGTCAGCAATCTTTCCATGTCATCAAAAAGTCCTCCTAAAGTATAAGTAGCAATATCTTTAGAAAAAATGAAGTCCATATCAGAAACCCCATTGTCTCTCTCAGTAACGGGCATAAGCGAATAGTAATAAGTGCTGGATACCTCCATATTCATTCAGTGCTCAAATAGCCAAAAGTGTAGTTGTGCTGCCAGGTTGCACAATAATAATATCAAATATACAAAGGTGAAAAACACTAGTGGCTATACCAATTAGTACGTGAGTGATAATATCACTATCAACAGTTCCTTGAAAAGGCTTATGCATATGATCTCCAATTCATATGCATATGTGTACAGCAATGGATATATATCTTTGATACCATAACAGAACAATGGTACACTTCAGACTAGACACACTTCAAACCCCCCAGTATGTAGGATATAATGATAGAGGAAGTTTACGTAGCCTTCATATGCCTCAGTACTTGATATTGCCCGGAGTGGGAGTGGTTTTAAAATTAGAGCAGCTTGTGCTCTACAGCTAGTAGCTGCATCAACTGACCGCCACCACGTACTGTCTTCCGCCGTCTTCCTCCGTATGACTGCATTGTCAACTACCTGAATACCTCGGAGGTTTGGCTTGTGAGAATGGCGTGCTGTACTGTCGCACCCTTGGAATTACCGCACCAACTTTTTTCATCTTTTCCACCTCTCCTCTGTGTATCAGCGTGTTGGCTTCTTTGCTTCAGTACGCCTTGAAACTCTGCTGCGGGGGGAGGTGTGTCTAGTCACATGGCACCATTTCAGCCTATTTTTCTTCCGAGCCAGATTCTTTGAAAACTGGTACTTCTCAGCACTCAAGGAAATTGTGTGGAAGCTCTGCCAGCCTAACGATTCCTGGTCAAATAATATTGTCAGTGGAAGAGCAAGGAACGATATCGTAGGCTGGTGTAATAACAATAAAACGGTTCTTTATTTTATCCAAATAATGCTAAAAAGACCACAGGAGGTCCGTAGCAAAAATGGTTCACAACACACACACAGCAGTGAGTATTGAATTGCTGACATGTTTAGTAGCAAAAAAAGGCTGCAATACAATCTACGTTTTCAGCCAAGAGTCCAAATTGTTCCTCTCATTACAAACATGTCAAATGATTATAACATATGTTTTAATCCATGAGCACAATCAACTTTTGGAAAAAATAGGATTTCCCTATAATAAGCATTAATGTGACTTTTGTATGCATTAGGTCGCAATAAAAGCAATATCTTGACCACTCTTACTTGCACACATATTACAAGTTGAAAGTAAATGGGTGCACTCTAGTGGAAACAAAATGTGTGCTCATCCGGTTAGCACGACCGAAGACCTAGTAAAGTGTAGGTGTTATAAAAAATGTGCAACAAACACAACAATAATACATTCAAATAAAGTGTTACACATATATACACAATTTCTGGAAAAAAAATTAATAGAAATACTAATACATTTTTTATAAGTTTTAAAAGGTATATGGTATATGATGAGGTGTTTGACTGGAAAGGGCTATAATGTATATATCTTTCTAAATATGTTTATGTGTGTGTGTGTGTATATATATAGACTTGGCTTGAGAAAGGGCAGAAGCCCGAAACGTCACCTGTATTTCACTGCTTGTAATAAAAATGTTATAAATCTTACTTGGTGTGCTGCAGCCATTTCTATTTTGCATATATATATATATATATATATATATATATATATTTATTTACACACACATATATATATATTTACACGTGTATTTATGTGTCTATATATACTGTATATATATTTATGTATATATATATATATATATATATATATATATATATATATATATATATATATATATATATATATATATATATATATATATATATATATATATATATATATAACACAAAAAACCCAGCACTCACTAGCAGATTCACAGCAATGTTTAAAAGCAAAACTGGGGGAAGTCAGTTACATTTGGCGCCAAAGGATCAAGCCCAGGACCACGACAAGGTCTCCCCCTTCCTGGGACCCTAACCAGCACCCAACACAATGCATACTTCCAAACAAACCAACTGGGAACCTCCCAGGGTGACACAGGCTTTTGCTGGGAACTTTGCAGCTGTATGTCAGTGTTCAGGGCTGTGGAGTTAACAGTGGCTTAGGATGTGTACCCAGTCCAGTCTGTGAGTGCGGTCCATTCCTGTGTTTTGTATTTACATAGGGGAGGTTACAAAAGCCTGTGTCACCCTGGGAGGTTCCCAGTTGGTTTTTTTGGAAGTATTCATTGTGTTGGGTGCTGGTTAGGGTCCCAGGAAGGGGGAGACCTTGTTGTGGTCCTGGGCTTGATCCTTTGGCGCCAAATGTAACTGACTTCCCCCAGTTTTGCTTTTAAACATTGCTGTGAATCTGCTAGTGAGTGCTGGGTTTTTTGTGTTTTGTGTTAATGTTTGTAATGCTCCCCTGCGGACCTGACACCCAGGTTGCTCGGGGGTTAACTGCCTGGGTTGCTGGGAACTTTGCAGCTGTCTGTCAGTGTTCAGGGCTGTGGAGTTAACAGTGGCTTAGGATGTGTACCCAGTCCAGTCTGTGAGTGCGGTCCATTCCTGTGTTTTGTATTTACATAGGGGAGGTTACAAAAGCCTGTGTCACCCTGGGAGGTTCCCAGTTGGTTTGTTTGGAAGTATGCATTGTGTTGGGTGCTGGTTAGGGTCCCAGGAAGGGGGAGACCTTGTCGTGGGCCTGGGCTTGATCCTTTGGCGCCAAATGTAACTGACTTCCCCCAGTTTTGCTTTTAAACATTGCTGTGAATCTGCTAGTGAGTGCTGGGTTTTTTGTGTTTTGTGTTAATGTTTGTAATGCTCCCCTGCGGACCTGACACCCAGGTTGCTCGGGGGTTAACTGCCTGGGTTGCTGGGAACTTTGCAGCTGTCTGTCAGTGTTCAGGGCTGTGGAGTTAACAGTGGCTTAGGATGTGCACCCAGTCCAGTCTGTGAGTGCGGTCCATTCCTGTGTTTTGTATTTACATAGGGGAGGTTACAAAAGCCTGTGTCACCCTGGGAGGTTCCCAGTTGGTTTGTTTGGAAGTATGCATTGTGTTGGGTGCTGGTTAGGGTCCCAGGAAGGGGGAGACCTTGTCGTGGTCCTGGGCTTGATCCTTTGGCGCCAAATGTAACTGACTTCCCCCAGTTTTGCTTTTAAACATTGCTGTGAATCTGCTAGTGAGTGCTGTTTTTTTTGTGTTTTGTGTTAATGTTTGTAATGCTCCCCTGCGGACCTGACACCCAGGTTGCTCGGGGGTTAACTGCCTGGGTTGCTGGGAACTTTGCAGCTGTCTGTCAGTGTTCAGGGCTGTGGAGTTAACAGTGGCTTAGGATGTGTACCCAGTCCAGTCTGTGAGTGCGGTCCATTCCTGTGTTTTATATATATATATATATATATATATATATATATATATATATATATATATATACATATACACACAGATAGATAGATAGATAGATAGATAGATAGATACTTTGGAGCCTTTTCCAGTTAAAAACCTTAAAACTTTCATAATTTCAATCAATTTTTATATTTTTAAAATGTGTTTTATTATGTATTGAAAGCAAATATTCTTCACTTAAAATTAAAAGTTCAATTTATTTTTAAATATTAATTGCACATAAACCAAATCTTTATAAATTGCATATACAGTATATATAAATGAAAAGAAAATTTTCTTCTGTGTAAAGAACATTAGAATGTAAAATATTCAAAACTACCTTTGGCTTTAGCGCTGTAAGTCTTACACAGTGTTGGGTTTGCGAGCGACCGATAAGTGTTAGGTTTTTTTTCTTAACAGCACGCTCCATTAAAGTCTATGGGGGTGAAGAAGTTAGCCCGGATGTAATATCTGAATTTCTGAAGTTAGTGTCCATAGGGTTTCGCTTGCACACAAACTTTTTTACTTTCAACTTGTAACACGTTCGCTAACCGGCCTGCGTTAAAAGTTTACAATCAAATAGTACAATCAAATAGTACGTCGAAGCGTGGGGACATCACCGAATGTGTTGGAGTTTGTCCTACTGAGCATAGTAACCGCATCTAAAAGACACTGCAAATATACGGTCGGTGATAGTGGTGGTTCTTGCATTGGAACATTCTCTTAATTTTGCCTAGTGACCCCACTTTTTATTGTCAATAAAATTGTTAAACTTTTATCCACTTCGGTGTCTCCATTCAGAGTTTCCTTGAGCCTTAATATCTAGAGCTTGATTTTGAAACTCTAGACTATGTGAGTACCCTCATCCAATATTATATGCTTGTAAACCATTTGCAGGACTTCAATATGTATTTTTCCTTTTCTCTGAGGTACTCTCTGGATTTACCAGCTACACCTGGGGCTTTAAATATATCCTTTTGTGCACTATCAACATTGTGTTTTGTTTTTTATTGTGATTGGGTTTGTGGTGGTTTTGGGGTTAATAGTGTAGGATTTTATATTGTGTTGGGAGTTATGGCTGTTTAGGGGTTAATAGAGTAGGGGGTTTATTGAGATGGGAATTGTGGGGGTTTAGGGGTAAATAGAAGAGGGGGTTATTGTGATGGGGATTGTAGTAGTTTAGGGTTTAATAGAAAAGGCGGTTTATTGCAATGGAATTGTGGTGGTTTAGGGGTTAATAGCATGGGGGTAAATAGTGTAGGGGTTTATGGCAATGGGGTTCTGGTGGTTTAGGGGTTAATACAGGCATTTTATTTAACACATTTTGTCAAAAAACAAATGTTTGTTAATGAAATTTATCCAAAATGAATAAAATGGCTAATAAAAATCAGATGACCTAAAGGGGTTTCAAATTTCAGAACGAACGATTCATCTGAAACCTTGTCTGATGCATGTCTATTGATGTCATAATTCCACCTTAACTTCTATCCGTCCACCTTTATTGTTGCCCTATATAAGGCTATCAGCAACACCTGGTTGTTGCTTGATTATTGAAGTTGTGTTCTGGATTCTTTCCCTGAACTCTCAGTTCATACTATTTCAAGCCTCAAACTACTCAGCCTTTTTTACCTTTGTATTTTTACAGTGTTCAACTAATCTGAATTCTCAGTTTTCACTCGTTCAGCAATCTCATCAAATATTCTGAGTTCACTGTTTGCCGTAGCTGGAATTCCTGACGTCATCCAACACTGCCTCTCATCAGAGCCACTACTACCTAACAGACGCTGCTCAGAGCTTACGCGGCACACGCTTCCCTGCAAACAAACAGTAGCGTCTCTGCCTCAGAGTCAGACGCCGCTCCGGTTCAACATCTCACGCTACTCCACTGTTCAGTAACCGCAAGTATCTTTTGAATGCACTACCAAATTGAACTATTACCTCAAGTAAAATGTTATAACTTATCTGTGCACATTGTTTATCAAAACTTAAAACTCAATTGCCGAATATATCAGAACTTCCAAGTTACTCAATTTTGACCTCAGACTTATTCATAATTATCTCTAGAGAGTTGATGAGTTTTTCACAAATCATTACCTTAGTTAACCCTAGAGTATCAAGATATAACTTGTGGGGAAATCATATTATAAAAATTACTAATATAAATTGCTAATACCTTATGCATCACTCATCTAAAGGTATATGAGTTGAATATAAGGAATCAGCTACAAACCTAATATTTTTACTATTAGGAATCTTGTTCATGATAGATTATTTTTACTATTAGGAATCTTGTTCATGATAATTGAATACTATGTGCAATTTTATTGGCAACCAATGCAGTGAGTCAAATGGAAAAAATATGACTGGCCAGTTCACAGCCTGACTACGGTGTTTTGGAACAACTCAATGAGATGGAGTCATTTTTCTGGGTGACCATAATAAAATGCTTTGCAATAGTACAAATGTGATGATACCAAAGCATGGATGATTATGGGGAGATCTTCTGCAGAATCAGGTGATTGATCATGGTTATATTCTTAAAATTAAAGAATAAGGCTTGGACTGTGGCTGAAATATGATGTTTCAGGGAAAGTTCAATGTCAAGCATAACACCAAGATCTCTTAGTTTTACCACCCAGCCCACAGGTATCCTACAGACGCTTTTAATAAAATACCATGGTCTACGGTGTCAAATGCAGCAGAAAGGTCAAGAAGGATTATTATTGAACAATCACACTTGTCTTTTGCTATTAAGAGATCATTTAGTACTGATCATTTATCTACTAGTGCAGTTTCAGTAGTATGCCTTGTCCTCAAACCTGACTGGAATGAGTCATATACCGTATAAGATTTGTAGGAGGAGTCTTACTCTATATATATTCGCATACCCCATTCACCTTGTATGCGTTACCTTTACGTTTCCTGGGTTCCGTTACGCTTCTTGGTTTCCGTTTCCTGGTTTCGTTGGCGGTTCGAAGTGGGTCACATTGAATCGAAGTGGGTAGCATTGAATCGAAGTTGGTCGGATCGTACTGAATTGATCGCATCAAATCGAAGTTTGGTTGTATCGAATTATATCCATTTCTTTATGCATCAGTCATTTTTTCCTTTAGAATCATTTGTTACTTGGCAATTGGTATATTATGATTATTTTCTTGTTTTTGCAGTGTTTTCCTTTGTGTCTGTTTTCAATATCTTCATATCTTCTTTTATTTTATGTCCATATCCATTCTATTGTTTCCATTCATTTTATTTTGAATACTTTTCTTTGCTTTTAGGGGGGGAATCTGTTTGTTTGCTAATTCGAATCTGTATGTTCGAACGCTTTCGTTGTTTTTCAGTGGCATGTTGTTTATATTATTGAATCCATTCGATAGGTTTTGAATGGTTTTTATGTTATATTTTACTTGTAGGCTGATTAGCATCCATTGTTTTGGCTAATTGTATAGGTTTAGTTGTTAGGTCTTATTTTATTCAGGTTATTGTTATTTATATTTTTTAGGCTGTTTCAAGTTTCGTTTTCTGTTGCAGTTTCTACAGGTTGGTATTTCTTTGGCTTTGTTTCTTTTTGTTATTTTATACGTACCATCAACTCGCACATTTACTTTTGAGCTATGTTTGTTGCTTTTACATTACGCCATCAAGTTTTATTTGTTACATACAGCTGTATTTCTGGCGTTATATCACCATTTTGTTGTTACCCATCACGTTTTTCAGGTGCCTATGGACTAAGTTGTCGTTTATTAATTTACTTGTTTGGTGGCAAGTTTCTCGTCTGTAGATCATACGTCATACGTTCACGTCATATCATAACATTCCTTCCATCATATCATAACATTTTTTAGGTAATCATAAGGCATGAGTTTTACGTTTTTAATTTACCTGGTATGCCCCAGGTAACTCTGCCTCATTTTACAGATGGCCATTGACACATTTTCAGTCCTGTGCAAGTTGAGTTTTCGTTTTTAATTGATTTACTATTACCGTAGTAAGTCTGCTCGCTTGCATTACATATTTCAGCTTTTGTTTTAGGGTACACAAACATTCTGACCTCTTACCTGTTATGTTTTCAGGTATCACAAGGCCTGAGTTTATGTTTCTAATTAGCCTGGTATGTCCCAGGTAACTCTACCTCTCGGCAGAACCCACATTTTTTCTTTCATGATTCAGATAGAGCATGCGATTATAAGCAACTTTCTAACTTACTCCTATTATCATTTTTTCTTCGTTCTATTGGTATCTTTATTTGAAAAAGCAAGAATGTAAGCATAAGAGCCGGGCCACCTTTGGTTCATCACCTGGGTGATGCTTGCTGATTGGTGGCTAAATGTAGCCACCAATCAGCAAGCGCTACCCAGGTGGCTGAATCAAAAATGGGTCGCCTCTTATGCTTACATTTCTGCTTTTTTAACTAAAGATACCAATAGAATGAAGAAAATTTGTAATAGGAGTAAATTAGAAAAAAAATCATGCTCTATCTGAATCATGAAAGAAAACAATTGGGTTCAGTATCTCTTTAAGTACATGAAAACATGACAAAACATATTTATGCCATATTCCTATTTAATAAAGTGCTATAGTGTGTACTTACTGTAAATATTTCACATTTCAATGTTCTGCACATAGCATATAGAAACTAGGTGATAAGCCTGCCCAGGCGGCAGTCTATGTTTAAAAAATACAAACCCCCAAGCTAAAATTGCAAAAAATAAAAAAAGTGAAATTACAGAAAAAAATAAACAAAGCTATCCAAAATTAAACCTAAACTAATAACCCAATAAAAATAAAAAATCCCCCCATTAAATAAAAACAACCGCCCTCGAGGACCGCCACCGTTGAGGACCGCTGCTGAGGATCCACGCATCGGGGAAGACAGTTTGCGCCTCCACTTTGTGCTGCATTCGCTCCGGATGAAGATAGAAGATGATGGAGCCGCCTGGAAGAAGACATTCTCCACCGGACTTCAGGAATGGTGAGTACCTATTTGGGGCTTATTGTTAGGATTTTTTTTATTTTTTTTTTATTTTTAAGATTAGGGATTTAAAGGGCAGTAAAAGAGCTGAATGCCCTTTTAAGGGCAATGCCTATACAAATGCCCCTGTAGGGGCATTGGGTAATTTAGGTTTTTTTAGTGTTATTTTTTTTTTTATTTTGGGGGATTTGGTGGGTGCAGGGTTTTTACTGTTAGGGGGGATTTAGTAATTTTTAAATGTAAAAGAGATGTTTAACTTAGGGCAATGCCCTACAAAAGGCCCTTTTAATGGCTATTGGTAGTTTAGTTTAGGGGGTGTTTTTATTTTGGGGGGGGCTTTTTTATATTCATAGGGATTAGGTTTAATTTTTTTATTTTTGGTAATTTTAGATTATTTTTTTAGTAATATAATGTTAGGTTTTATTTAAGTGTAACTTAGTATTGGGGTTAATTTAGGGGGGTGTTAGGTTAGGGGGCTTAGTAATAAAATTAATTATTTGCATTGTGGGGGGTTTGCAGTTTAGGAGTTAATAGATTAATTAGGTTTATTGAGATGTGGGGGTTTGTTGGTTTAGGGGTTAATAAGGTGCATTGTGGGGGGTTTGTGGTTTAGGAGTTAATAGGTTAATTAGGTTTATTGAGATGTGGGGGTTTGTTGGTTTAGGGGTTAATAGGTTAATTAGGTTTATTGTGATGTGGGGGTTTGTAGGTTTAGGGGTTAATAGGTTAATTAGGTTTATTGCAATGTAGGGGGTTGACGGTTAAGAGGTTCATATTTTAAATGTTTTCTGCGTATTAGGGGTTAATTACTTTATTATTTTGCGTTGTGGGGGTTGGCGGTTTCGGTGTTTGTTAATCCTTTGTGCGGGAGGTTAGGTTTTATCTGTTGTACTTCGTGTGGGCCATTATGTGTTTTTTATTTATTTCTTGCGGGGGATTACATGTTTTTTTGTTATTTCGTGCGGGCGGTTGTGTGAATTTTTTTAGGCTTCAGGTTTGCCTACGCTGCATCCAGGTGGATTCCGAAAATGGCAGGATGGTAAAAACCCTGCCATTTTCGGAATCCAATGGTGGATTCTTTTGGCTAGGCACGCAGCCAACATTCTTTTGGCTGCCTCTCGCAGCCAACATTCCTTTGAGGATGCGTGTGCAACTGGCGACACCAACGGAAGCGTTAAAACGCGATTATAGTATAGATGTGTATAGATATGTATTTATTAATAAATAGAACAAATTCTGCATTGTGCAGAACATTGGAATGTGAAATATTCATGACTTCTATGGAGGAATACAAGAATGCGCACATGATATTGTAAGTTCGACTTTTTGTGCGCTTCGGTTTAACGTGAGTGCAATAACTTTTTACTTTTTTTTTTTCCAATATATCTTTTTATTGTTTTCAAACAGGTTTAAAGAAAAGAAACAGTATACAATGTATAAATACGCCTATAGGCAGATGTGAACAGCAAAAACAATTAAATCAGGGATAACACATAGAATCATGATACTTGCCAACCTTACAGATTGTTACTGGCTATATCAAACTTCCAGACTGGATCCACAGAAAATGTTACGGAAACAGTAAGATAAAAGACAGAGGACCATATAATTTGAATCAAAGCATTTGTGCTGGGTTCATTCGCCCTGCTCCCAGAGGAATATCACATCAGCAATAAAATCTTGTTTACCTATATGTGTGTAGTATATTTTTTCAAGTTCAAGTACATGTTTCACCTCTTTAACCCACATTCCATATGGTGGTGTGTCTGCTTTTTTCCAATATCTTGGTATAAGGCGTCTAGCACAATTAAGCATGACATGTAGCAATTTTTTCCGATACTGACATGTTACATCTGGGAAATTGTTTAATAGGATCAGGCTAGGGGAAAGATCCAGGGACCTACCTATTATCTTGTTAATTTGTGTGTTTATACTATGCCAATATGGCTGAATATGAGGGCACTTACACCATATATGAGAGAGTGTACCAATTTCTCCACAATGTCTCCAACACAGGGGGGAAGAGTTAGGAAAAATACTGCGTATTCTGTGTGGGGTAAGGTACCACCTGGAAAGCAGCTTAAAATTTGTTTCTACTAAAGTTAGTGATAGGGACGACTTTTTGGTTTCAATAAAAATATGGCCCCATTGCTCATCTGTCAATGTTATATCTAGCTCCCTCTCCCACTTGGTGATGTATGCAGGTCTCTTAATGGGGAAGGATCCACTTAGTAGCTTGTAAATTATAGAGATATGAGCTTTAGTCATGGAGGGGGATGTACATAAGGTTTCAAATGGAGTCAGTGTTCTGATTAAGTTTGCTTTGTGCGGACTAGAAAAAATGGCATGTCTAGCCTGCAAATATGGAAACCATAAATGGAACGGGGAACCTATTAATTGGCTTACCTCAGCCTGTGGGCGCATCAAGCCATTGTGTATCAGCATGTGTACTGGTACGTTGGAGGGGGCTCCAGCCATACGCGGGGTCGGGATGGTGTGGTTTTGTAGCAGTAGGGGGTTATTGAGTAGTGGAGTAAGTGGGGACATTGGCGTTGATAACGATCTATCTTCTACTAGGGATTTGTCCCATATTCGCAGCGTGGAGGCTGTATAGTAGTTACTCCCTATGTCTGGGGACCTCGATTTATGTGGGATCCAGCACTGTTCTCCCAAGTCTAACCCCCCCGCTAAAACGGATTCTATCTGCACCCAGGGTTTGCTCGTCAGCGAGCGTTTCCATGCAACTATTCGTGCCAAATGAGATGCCTTGTAGTAATTAACCAGGTTAGGGGATCCGAGCCCCCCATCTGCTTTGTTAAGGAACAACGTATTTCTGTTTACTCTGGGTCTTTTATGTGACCAAATAAATCGGTCAAATTTTCTCTGTTGTTTCTGCAGGAATTGTATGGGGAGATCTAGGGGGAGGACTTGAAATAGATAAAGGAATTTGGGAAGGATGTTCATCTTTAATGCATTTATGCGCCCCATCCATGAAAGATGGCCTTGTTTATGCCAGGAATCTAAGGACTTTTCAGTTTCTATTTGAAGAGGAACATAATTGAGATTGAATAATTCTGTATGAGTAGGGGATATATCAATTCCTAAGTATTTGATTTTCGAGGTCAGCTGAAAAGAGGTGTGGGTTTTAATGTAGTGCATGTCTTCTGCATTTAAGTGTATTGGGAGTATCATCGATTTTTCCATATTGATTGAAAAGTTGGAGACGCTTCTATACTCCTCCAGCTCCTCAAGGAGGGCTGGTAGGGACGTAGCGGGGGAGCTCAATGTGAATATAATATCGTCTGCGTATAGCAGACATTTCTGATGGAGCTCTCCAAAAGTGACCCCCTGTATAAGAGGGTTACTCCGTATCCTGGTGGCGAGCGCCTCTACTGCTAGGGCAAATAACAAGGGCGAAAGGGGGCATCCCTACCGCGTGCCATTATTTATCATTATCTTTTGCGAAAGGGTGTTGTTTGCATTAATATATGCCGAGGGGTTGCTATATAGGGCTTTAATACGTGAGATCATTACTTGGGAGAATCCAAACTTTGACAGAGCAGACCAGAGAAAATCCCAGTCCACCCTGTCAAAAGCTTTCTCGGCGTCGGTGGAGAGAAGGACTAGGGGCGAGTTAGAGTTTGTGGCCGAGAATAGGGTATGCAAAACTCGGATGGTGTTCTCCTTAGCCTCCCTACCCGGGATAAAGCCTACCTGATCTACGTGTACTAGGGACGGTAAGTAATTACTGATTCTCACTGCGAGTAGTTTAGCGTATAATTTGATATCCACATTTATTAGGGATATAGGACGGTAGTTAGTAACTTTATCTGGGGGCTTACCTGGTTTAGGGATTATGGAGATTGTAGCTTCTAGGAGTGTGGGTGGGAGGTGCGTAAACTGGTCAAAGGAATTGTACATTTCTAGCAAGTGAGGACCCAGGAGGGATTTAAATAGATGGTAATATTTGGGAGTAAAGCCGTCTGGGCCGGGGGCTTTGCCCTGTGGGAGATCTCTTATGGCTAGCAGTACCTCCTGCAGTGAAAATGGTGCGTCCAAAGCTTCTCTATCAGAATCGGTCAATGTTGGAAGCAGGGCCTTTTCCAAGTATGTATGTATACTATTGTGTTTTTCTTCAAGGTGTGTGCTCGGGAGGTTATATAGTGAGGTGTAGTATTCTGCAAATTGATCAACTATTGCTGTGTTATCAGAGTGGGTGACACCTTTGGAGTCTGTAATTTTAGAAATGTGGGTTTTGTATCTCTTCTTCTTTAAGGATCTCGCCAATAGGCGTCCCGCTTTATTGTTTTCAACAAAAAATTTGGATTTAGATGCAAGCGCCCTCATATGTGCATTCTTAATTAAATAGTGATTTAGATCTTCTCTAGCTTGTTGTGATTTTTGCAGCAATAATGTTGATTTGGGGTTACCCTTTAGTGCATCTTCGCAGGCCTTAAACTCAGATGATAAGGAATTAAACATTGCTGAACGTTGCTTGCGCTGTCTGTGTGTGTGTCCCATAATCACCCCTCTTATATAACATTTATATGCTTCCCAGTTATTAATAGCTGAGGTAGCAGTGGAATTATTGAATGAGAAGAATTCTGAAGTTTTTTCGGCCAGATCAGTAGTTATCAAGGGGTCTAATAGAATTTGGTCATTTAGTTTCCAACTGTGTTGGTGTCGTGGTTTAGTGGACCATAAAAACGTGGAGGAGACCATGCTATGGTCTGACCAGGAGGTGTGGTGAAGCCTCGAATCTATAAGTGAGGTAAGCATCTGTTGTTCGCAAAAAATATAATCTAGACGGGTGTAGGAGCGCTGGGGGTTTGAGAAAAAAGTGAAGTCTTTGGTGTTTGGATGAGTGGTTCTCCATGTGTCAAATAGAGGGAGAGTGCTTATTGCTCACCAGTTGGATCTGATTTGGGAGTTCCTAATGTAAGACTTGCCCTGAGATGTATCTAACATGGGGTTAACGGGAAAATTTAGGTCTCCACTGAGGAATATTGGGCCTTTTGATATGTCCATAGTGTGGTTAATCACTGAGCGAAAAAAGGATGGCTTAGGGCAGTTGGGAGCATATACATTAACTAGAGCAATAGGCCTGCCAAAGTACAGCCCCACTATTATTAAAAAGCGACCCTCCCTGTCTAAATGTTTGTTCAATAATTCAAAGGAGGAGCCTTTCCTAAAAGATATACTGACTCCATTATGTCTCGTTGGGCCTGAACATAAAAAGTGTTGGTCGTAGTAGAATCTTGAGAGAGAGGGTTCATTGGTTTTTTTAAAATGTGTCTCCTGTATCATTATAATATCAATGTTTTTTTTATGAAAATCATGAAAGGCTATTGAGCGCTTCTGTGGGGAGAGAAAACCCTTAACATTCTGTGTGGAAATTGTGAACTGACTAGTCTGATGATGTTCTGACATACTACTATGACTTTGGAGATGCTAACAGCAAGTTACTTTGATAGTCTAATACAATGTGTTATATCCTGAGAGCTGGAAAAATAGAATTAAATAAATAACAATAACAATTCAACAAATAAATTTCAACAAACAAAAATGAAATACTTTTAAACAGTATTTTTGATCGAATAACCACAATAATTGCTAGTTGCCTAACGTGTAGGTAAGAGCAGGGGGAGAGATGAGAGGGGGAGGATGGGTAGGGGAGAGAGAGTCCTTACAGGAGGGATGTGTAGAGAGAGAGAGAGGCTAAGAAAAGTAAGAACTAGAGAGAGAGAGAGGCTAAGAAAAATAAGAATTAGAGAGAGAGACAAAAGGAGGAAAAGTGTGGCCCGACGGGGCTCCCTTAAGTTATCAGGGGAGTTTATACTAGGACTTAAAGATACTTTAAACAGTATATAATATATAATATCATTTTAAGAAAGTGTCTTTCTATTATGACTGAGAGTAGTCTGTTGCACACAGAGTCAGTGTGTGTGGGGGATAAATATCACCCATTAGGAGATGTATGAATCCGCATACTCACGACCTCCAAGGATCAGGTTCAGCTGGTTATAATTTCTGCAAAAGTTCCTTTGTTGGTATTGTCAATACAGGGCTTTTTGATGCGCTGTTTGCTGATGACTTCAGACCATAATCTTCTCTGGGGCTTTGGTGGGAGTGTAGGAAGTTTGGATGATGAAGGCTGTGGTGCCTCAGGGGCCGGAATGTCGAGGAGTTGGCAAAAGTCAGCAATATCCCCTGTTGAGGAGCATTCATAACGCCTTCCATTCTTTATGATTTGTATCGATACAGGAAAACCCCATCTGTAAGGAATTTTGAGAGATCGCAGATGGGTAGTGAAGTGAGCAAATTCCTTCCTGAGTAGTAAAGTTCTGGTGGAGAGATCTTGGTAAATTTGAATTTTCGCGCCCATAAATGAGAAAGTGGGCTGAGTGCGTGCCATCTGAAATATTTTTTCTCTGTCTCTGTAACTTGAGAAACACACAATGATATCTCTCGGAGGTTGATTGTCACTGGGTTTGGGCCGTAGAGATCTGTGGGCCCTCTCAATTGGTATTAAGTCAATTACTCTTTGATCTGAAATAGCCAGTGATTGGAATAAATTTTGTAAGTGTTCCATTATGTCTTCACTCTTTACCGACTCTGGTACTCCGCGTATGCGGAGATTATTTCTCCGTGTCCTGTTCTCAATGTCGTCTATCTTGTTTTCTAAATCCGATATCTGTGTCTGCTGATCTTCCATGGCGTGTGACATGACCAATATTTCTTTGATAATCTCTTCTCTGTCTCCTTCTAGTGTTTCAACTCTCTGGCCCAATTCGTTAATATCTTTTTTCAGCTCAGCACACTCAGTTTTGATGCAGGTCTTAACCTGGTTGATAAGGGCTTCCATTGCCTTTAATGTGACTGGGCCGTCTTCTGGTGGTGTGTGTGAGCCAGAGGGAGACACAGGGGTATGCATAGTGTCAGGATTATCTGATATTTCATCATCTTCGCTATCTATCTGAGGTTGGTCTGCCTTTTTCTTTTTATTTTCTGTGCTTTTAAAAAAGGTATTGACAGAGCCTGACCCCATATTAGATTTTAAGTTCTTATCAGTTTTGTTGATTCTGCGTTGCGCCATGTCAGTAAACATGCAGGGGTTTCTGAGTAAGTAATGTTGCTTTGGCAAAGTAGATTGACCGTTTAGCAGCAAGCGTGATGAATATTGGGGGATATATAGTTGGTGACAAGCTCAGTGTGAAAGGAGCTGAACAACGGTCTGCAGAATGTCACACATATGTTTCTGTAGCCCCCTTATTTCAATAAGATTCTTGCTAGTGAAAGTGCATGGGGTCTTTGGCACTAAGTTCCTGCTTATGGCATAATGTGTCAGATACGTGCTATTGTGACTGTTAAAGGCATGCCCCAAACTTCATGTAAATATAGTTTCTTATTTGAGCATTATGTGTGATGTTCTCAGGGTCTCTGTTTTGCTGCAGATAATTACCCTTTCCGGCTGTCTGTTGAGATCGGGTGTGATGCGTCACTGCGCCTCCAACTTTAGGTCCCGGCTTCAAACGCAGCCTAAACCGCGGTAACAATTTCAGCCTCTTCCTTTAATATGATGTCTCCGAAATTGTGATTAGAGGGCCTCCGGACCCTTCTCAAGCATTCAGAGGTCTGATTCAGGCATTTTTAGCTGTCTTTATTGGGGTAAGAGAGAGCCCCGCCGACGCCACTTCAGGAGCTCTAGTTAGGTGCGGCCATTCAGCACGCCCGCACGCTCCGCCTCCCTAACTTTTTACTTTTAACTTATAATATCAACGCAACCTGACGCATGCAAAAATTGCGCTCTACTTGTAATCTAGCCCTAAGCGTTTACTGAAATCATAGTCATAATAATTTTGTATAAATCTTTATTAAAAGTTATTTTTTAAATGATCATTTAAATTTGCGTAAAAAACTTACTTAGGGCTAGATTATGAGTGGCGAGCAATGTCCCAATTTCTCAAGCTCGATATTTTAACTCCACTCAGTAATACCAGCACACAGAGCACGCTTCCATAGGCTCCAATGGGTGCCTCATTTTCATGCCGGCAGACATGGCAAACCACCTAGCGCAGCATTGGGCAGCAATAAATAAATATGTATGTATATGCTTATATACATATATATTTATTGTGAAAACACAGTCCCCCATTGACTTCTATGTAAAGGCACTCTAGGTGCCGCTTTTTTTGTTTGTTCAAACACCCCACATTTCCTCACTTTATCCCCTTTTAACCACTTTGTGCAGTTTAAAAAAAAAAATGCTCGTATTTATTATATATATGGGGGCAATTAGGGCAGCTTTTTATATTTAACCAGAGGTCTGATCTCTTGTTAATTGCTCTTAGCGCAAAGTGAAACCGCGAGCTCGCTGTAGCATTAACCAGCCACTTGTAATGGCTGGTTATTTAATGCAAATTTGTCCCTTTACGGGCGCTCTATTTGTAATCTGGCCCTTAATATGTCGTTATATTTATTGAAAACTGTGGAGGAGAGCGGACGAGGCCTTAGTGGCCTTGGTTACTTGGGGATGGAGGTTTGATCATGCCAATGGTCTGGATGACACAAGGCATGATTCTTTCTATCTAGACATTGTGGAACATTTGTCAGTGGTCCCAAGTTTCAATAACTGTAACATCCTGCAAATTCCATATTGAGGTATGTAAGACTGTATTAGGTCATCGTATTAAAAAGCTTCTTTAAAAACATTGCAAAACACCATTTACCATTTTACACCATTTTTCATATAACTGCATGTAATAGACACTACTATAAAGAAGAATATGCACAGATACTGATCTAAACATCTAGTATAAAACCTTTTAAAAACTTACTTAGACGCTCCCAGGTTAGCACTGTTGATGAGGTTAGGGGGCTGAGAAAGGGGCTGGGAAATGGGAACAGCAGACACCCCCCCCTTCCCTCCCCTGCATATGAAAAGACCCATTACACAAACAGGAGAAGGCAGGAATCTGTAGATATCAGTCTACATTTGATACTTTGGGGTTTGGTTAAGTGTGAAAATCAGCACAATGTTATTAAAAAATAAGCAAAACTATACATTGTTACAAAAACACTCCCAGATGGGCTATATAAATAGATAATCTATAGAAAATTTATGCAAATAAACATCTAGTTTAAAATGTCCATTTAAGAGCTTCTAAAGGATCATTTTACATCTTCTTGAGTGTGCCATTGTAAAGGATACTGTCAGTTTTAAACAGCCAATCAGATTCTGCCCCTCCCATAAGCTAAACACTGTGTGCCCAATCAGAAAGAGAAGCAGTCCGCCAGGAAGGAACAACAGCTCAGTGACTTGTTCTATGGTCTGGTTACCCACAGGGAGTAGCTTCTTTTAGCCCAGTTGTACTTTCCTGAAGTCTATCAGTCTGATCCCGCCTAACAAGGTCAGCCCGAAATACCAGGACATTCTCCGCTGAACAAGGGAAATGGCAACCCCAGTGCGTGTTCTGGCTGTTCATTTATATCTCATTTATAGCTGATCCTAAATGCCCTCAGCAGAGTAGATAACATAAGAAACCTTTCAAAGAGCATATCCCTGAACTTTAAAAAAACAAAACATCAAATTACTTTAAAATGTGCATTTTGTATAAAGACCTTTAGCAATGTAGTTTTTAACTGTTGATACATATGCATATATTAAAGTGTTTCATATCCCTTTAACAAATAAATTCCAGTAATTGTTCATAATGCCATTTAATCAGTTTTTAAGATAAAACTGATTGAAAACATAATTTTTTTGAGTCTTCCAGGAAGAAGTCTGGACCCCCTCTGTAAACAGCATACAGATTGTTATGATTATGAGCTGAATAAGATTTAGCAAGGCTGTCTGGGTCATCATTACGTGACCTGTCTATGGGCTAAAACTTGCTAGTCAGTTCTTTTTTTGTTGGTATGATGCAGTGTTAACAGCAGCTCTGCTTATATATCCAGGGCTTAACCCTTTAGTGCTTATGGTATTGATTTATTTTATTCTGTAAGGCTATGCAGAGGAACAATAGACGATAGTGAAGTGTAGAAAACATCTTAAAGTGGCATGATACCCAAATGTTGTAACATTTGAAAGTGATGCAGCATAACTGCAAACGGGTGACTAAAAAATATTACCTGAACATCTTTATGTAAAAAAATGGAAGTTATTTTACTTCAAATTTCCTAAGTATTCACACCCCACTGTAAAGAGGTTTTAAGCAGGCAATCAGGATGCTTGTCCTAGGACTTGCAAGGGAGTGTGCATCTGTCATGTGCAGGGCGGCACAACCATGTTATTTTACTATTCAGTTTAAGTAAGTTCTATAAAATCTCATGAGATCACAGCAAAGGCAAAGCATTACCTCAGCACTGCTGATACTGATTGGCTATTTTTGTTTATTTTTTTCAACATGCAGCTGGACAGAAACTGAAGTATTACTGTTTACACAGCACTTACTGGTTTGTTGAAGAAATTATGAGGTAAAATATGTTCCCATTTTACATAGAGATGCTCAGGTGATATTTTCCTGTCAGCTTTTTACAGCTATGTTGCATCAGTTTCAAGTAATTTAGCATATAAGTATTATGTCCCTTTAATTATAGCAGGGTTAGGGTTGCCACCTGTCCCTTAAAATACAGAACACTTATAAGTTACACATGCTGCAGGGTGGAATATGAATAGTGCTGTTCAGAAACACAGTACATGTTCCTCTTGGCACACCCTGCAGCATGTGTAACTCATAAGTGTCCAGGAAAACATGGCTGAGGTGGCAACCCTAAGCAGGGTGGTAAAATGAAAATGGATGGAATAAGTTAAAGGGGCTTTGTACTAAATTATTTTCTCTCATTCATATGGAAAAGCAGCATTTTAACATGCTGAGTGTTTTGCCTAAAAATAAAAGAAGCTGTTAAATTTAACTTGAAGTTAATATATCAATATTCTTTTTTATTTCCTGCTATGGCTCATTAGCACTCTATCAGCTAGATTACGAGTCTTGCGTTAGGGTAAAAAAGCATCGTTAACAGGTCTTAATTCTGCTTTTTTACGCCCACTGGTATTACGAGTCTTGAAGGTTTAGGGTCACCGCACACTTTTTTGGCCTTACCGCAAAATGGCTTACGTAAACTTTGTAAAGTCTTTTTTATATGGGACTTCCATATCGCTGCTTTTTTTATTTTGATAGGGCTATTAGATTAGGTGTAATTAGTTTAAATATCTTGTAATTTGTTTATTATTTTCTGTAATTTAGTGGGGGTTTTTTTGTACTTTAGCTAATTTAATTTAATTTAGGTAATTGTATTTAATTTAGTTAATTTATTTAATTATAGTGTAGTGTTAGGTGTTATTGTAACTTAGGTTAGGTTTTATTTTACAGGTACTTTTGTATTTATTTTAGCTAGGTAGTTATTAAATAGTTAATAACTATTTAGTAACTATTCTACCTAGTTAAAATAAATACAAACTTGCCTGTAAAATAAAAATAAACCCTAAGCTAGCTACAATGTAACTATTAGTTATATTGTAGCTAGCTTAGGGTTTATTTTATAGGTAAAACTAGTTTTAAATTGGAATAATTTATTTAATTATAGTAATTTTATTTAGATTTATTGAAATTATATTTAAGTTAGTGGGTGTTAGGGTTAGACTTAGGTTAAGGGGTTAATACATTTAGTATAGTGGCGGCGACGTTGGAGGCGGCAGATTTGGGGTTAATAAGTGTAGGTAGGTGGCGGCGACATTGGGGGCGGCAGATCAGGGGTTAATAAATATAATGTAGGTGTCGGCGGTGTTGGGGGCAGCAGATTAGGGGTTCATAAGTATAATGTAGGTGGCGGCGGTGTCCAGAGCGGCAGATTAGGGGTTAATAAATATACTGCAGGTGTCAGCGATGTTGGGGACGGCAGATCAGGGGTTAATAAGTGTAAGATTAGGGGTGTTCAGACTCAGGGTTCATGTTAGGGTGTTAGGTGTAGACATAAATTGCATTTCCCCATAGGAATCAATGGGACTGCGTTTCTGAGTTTTACTCTGCTTTTTTGCAGGTGTTAGACTTTTTTTCAGCCCGCTCTCCCCATTGATTCCTATGGGCAAATCGTGCACGAGCACGTTACACCAGCTCACAGCTGACTTAAGCAACGCTGGTATTGAAGTGAGATTTGGAGCTAAATTTTGCTCTACGTTCACTTCTTGCCTTTTTACGCCGGGTTTGTAAAAACTCGTAATACCAGCACTGTATGTAAGTGAGCAATGAGAGAAAACTGCTCATCAGCACCACATAGCCTCTAACTCAAAATTCATAATCTAGCCGTTTGTTACTTAATGATTACTTATGGATGGTTACAATGATTAAAGTGAAAGTAAATCCTAGCGTTTTACAAACGCTAGGATTGACTTTTGAAACAAATAAAGGGCACTTTCATTTATGAAGTATAAGATACTTCATGTAGAAAGCACCTTTATTTGTTTCAATCGATCGCCGTTTTTAGCTGCTACAGCAGCTCACGTCGAAAATATTTTTTTTTGCTTAGAGATGACGTTTTCACCTCTTAGCCAATAGCCGTGTGGTAAATCCGGCTTGGTACCCATGGGAAGTTTAGAATAGAATAATGCATATGAATAAAGAATGGATCCGAAAAACGAAAGAATCCAAAAAACTTTTTAACTAAACATAAGTAATATGCCGTCGATTGCCGAAACAAAATGATCTAAAACTGCTGCCACCCACATCTCCGACACTAAATGAAGCTATTAACCCCTAAACCGCCATTCCCCCCACATAGTCGACACTAACTAAACCTATTAACCCCAAAACCACCACCCCACACATCGCCAACACTACCTAAACCTATTAACCCCTAAACCGCAGTTCCCCAGCATCGCCAACACAAACTAAATCACTAACTAAAGCTATTAACCCCTAAACCACAGTTCCCGACATCGCCAACACTAACTAAACCTATTAGCCCCTAAACCACAGTTCCCTGACATCGCCGATACTAACTAAACCTTTTAACCCCTAAACCGCAGTTCCCCGACATCACCGACACTAGCTAAACCTATTAACCCCTAAACTGCAGTCCCCCAACATCGCCGAGACTAACTAAACCTATTAACCCCTAAGCCACCATTCCCAAACGTTGCCAACACTAACTAAACCTATTAACCCCTAAACCGCAGTTCCCTGACATCGCTGACACTAACTAAACCTATTAACCTCTAATCCACTGTACACCCACATCGCCAACACAAACTAAAATACTAACCAAACCTATTAACCCTTAAACCGTGTACACCCACAAGGCCAACACTAACTAAACCTATTAACCCTTAAACTGCCGGCCCCCACATCGTAACAACCTAAATTAAAATATATATTAACCCCTAAACCAAACACCCCCTAACTTTAACATAATTAAAATAGACCTAAATTAAAGTTACAATTATTATCTAACTACCTATTTAAAAATAAATACAAACTTACCTGTGAAATAAAAATAAAACCTAAGCTAGCTACTATATAACTATTTACTAACTACCTAGTTAAAATAAATACAAACTTACCTGTGAAATAAAAATAAAACCTAAGCTTACACTTATAAAACCTAACATTACTAAAAATATAAAGCCCAACATTACTAAAAATAAAAAAAAATAAGATTACTAACAAATTAAAACTATAATAACAAAAAATAGCAAGCACTAAAATTACAAAAAATGAAAAATACTACCATTACAAAAAAATAACAAACAGAATTATCCAAAATAATAAAAGTTATCCCTATTCTAATACCCCATTTAAAAAAAAAAAAAAACACTCCAAAATAAAAAAAACTAATTTATAATAAGGTTCAGAAAAGAAAAAGCAAAAAATAAGCTCAACTATAATAAAAATTATATCATATGTATAGTTCATAAAAGTGAAGTGCAACCTGGAAAAATTATATACAAAAACAGTAAATTAGAAAAGTAAATGCACCGATATAAGGTGCCCCAAAAGACCAGGAAAACAGCACCTTCACTTTAAATAATCAGTCACAAAGACACAAAGGTTAATATGCAAAGTAGAAAATTATTTATAAGATCATGAATAAATAAATAAATGAAAAACACAAAACACACATATGTAGACACATAGATACACAAAACAACGCATGGGCCCCTCACAAACAGAAGAGTGACCTAGCCAGCTATAACAGTCATAAATGGTGCACCATATTAGCAAAAGTCAATGCCGTTATTGTTCAATATAGCCACTGTGCTTGGTTTCATAGATGTAAAAATGTTAGTAATAGCGAAAGCCAAGCCGTAAATGAATACATGCAGATTCAACCAAACAAGCAAAGTGATTAGGCAGATAGTCATATAAGGTGCATGCAGACAAGAAGGCACTTAAAAGAAAAGGAAAGTTGTAATCCGCTGTAACCCTGTGTGGGGAATCCACATGAGCGTACATAATCTGCGGTATCAAAAGACAAATCATCATCAACAGGAGCTGCCACCTCCTCCGGTAGCTACAATAGCCAGTTATACTACCTCTCCTTCAGAAGGGACAAGGATACCAGGGATAGTAGACTGGTGGTAAGCACGCTCACTTCTCCTCCACACAGGGAAATTATTCCAGCCTTAAAAGGGCCTTTTATAGGGCATTGCCCTAAAGTTAACAGCTCTTTTGCAAAAAAATAAAAACAAACACCCCCTAACATTACAAACCCCCACCCCCCAAACCCACAAAAATAAGTTGGGGGGTGTTAGGTTTAGGGGTTAATACTTTCATTTAGGTTGTTGCAATGTGGGGGGCAGCGGTTTAAAAGTTAATAGGTTTAGTTAATGTTGGCGATGTTTGGGAATAGCGGTTTAGGGGTTTATAAGTTTAGTTAGTGTCGGCGATGTCAGGGAATGGTGGTTTAGGGGTTAATAGGCTTATTTAGTGTTTCAGTTAGTAACTGCGGTTTATGGGTTAATAGGTTTATTTAGTGCTTCAGTTAGTAACTGCGGTTTAGGGGTTAATAGGTTTAGTTAGTGTTGGCAATGTTTTGAAATAGCAGTTTAGGGGTTAATAGGTTTAGTTAGTGTCGGTGATGTCAGGGAACAGCGGTTTAGGGGTTAATAGGTTTAGTTAGTGTCAGTGATGTCGGGGAACTGTGGTTTCTGGTTTAGTTAGTGTCGGGGAATGGCGGTTTAGGGGTTAATAGCTTTATTTTGTGATTTAGTTGGTGTCGGTGATGTCGGGGAACTGCGGTTTAGGGGTTAAGTGCGGTTTAGTGTCGGTGATGTCGGGGAACTGCGGTTTAGGGGTTAAGTTCGGTTTAGGGGTTATTTAGTGATTTAGTTAGTGTTGGCGATGTTGGGGAACGGCGGTTTAGATTAGAACAATGAAAAATTCCGAATATGAATAATGGATCCGAAAATTGGGAATCTGATTTATTCATTTTCAGAATTTTTCGGGATTTTAGTAATGGTGCCGATTCGGCCAAAATTCGCCAAAAAAGAAAATCGGCCGAAACTAAACGCACATGTCTACACTTAATCATAGGTGTTGATTTAACTTTTTTGGGAGGTTCCTCATAATATTTAAAACAAAGTTTGAATTCATCTGTTAAAATATATACTGTGAATGTGCAAAAAGTTTTATCACATAACACATTTATCATTTGCTAAGCCATATGGAGTTGAGCAGTATTATGGAAAAGCTCACACTTGAGGTATTATGGTGACACTTTTAATGAATTCCATATATGCCCAATAAATTCCAATTATATCATGTATTAGTACACACTGTGGCCCCCATTTAAACAAATGCCAGCCAGACAAGGCTTCTGGGAACCTGTCCACCTGGCATTGTGGCGAGCAGGCGGGTAGCATGTGTTATCATTGTACAAGAAAATGAACGTGCAGCAGCATCCTCTGTTCTTACACAACCAATCGTGCAATAGCATGGCTTGTCAGACATCCCAATCGGATCTGTCTGGGATAATTTAACTTTGTCCCCCATGAGCTGGCAGAGAGGATAACCCCTTAATGACTGTGACGTACCATGTACGTGGCCAGTCGTTAAGGATTTCCTTGCTAACAATATCATGAGTCATGCCGCAAGTGGCGGGACCACTCTATTGTACCCTCCCTATGTAAACAACACACACATACACATCTTAAAATCACAAAGGTGTATGGCTGGCAGCAAGGGATTATGCACTTATATAGTAGATGGGATAATTCAATATAAATTGCTATCTAGACCTAGGATGTGGATATTAATCCATGGCCCTTAGATATACATAATTCAAATAAGTGTCTATTGGGGTATATTCAGGGTGAACAGTAATAAACACACTAATTGTATCTGGTAATATTCATATAACAATTTCCTTGTCCAGGATAAATGGTGTTTGAAATTAGAAGGATACCGATATTATGGATCTACTGCTTCTCCAAATACAACCTTACATAGTTTATACTAAATAATGTTGGGATTGCAGCGTGATTCATACAGTCTTAGTTCCTATTTTGCCTTTGAGATAGCGTGAATGTCAGCAATGCTGTTGCTCGTTAGTGTGCTCTTGTGATACTATCACATACAAATACTAGCACCGCTGAATACAACTCTGACCTCTTATGTACCCATCTAATTCTATATGAGCGTGCTCAACATAAATTGTATTGGTCGAAAATAATATTGATAGACTATGGACACGCGCATACATCCGCAGTGTGTCCGTGATTAAAGTCAAAATCGGTATCGGCTTAAGTCTACAAATTAGCCAGAATTTCCTCTCAAGTTAAAATTCTATTTACATTGATCCCCCCACTGTGCCCTGACATGTTACGCCACTATTGGCTTTTTCAAAGGGTACGGGCGTGGCGTCTGGCGTGGATATTTATGTGCACGCTTACTCCGCCTACAATGACGTCATGAGTCAATCAGATTATGTCTTACTATTGCTCAATCCTTGTGCCGGTTTTATTATTCACTCTTACTAAACTCTCATCTATTGGTTGCTTTTAGTTATATGATTATATATGTCTCTTATATGCGGTTTGTATATCAATTGACTTATGGGTTAATGTATCTATTAGTTTCAATCCATACTGATATTGTTTGTGTATCTATTTTAGATGGAAAAGACCTGTACATAATATATACAAAACTGTTATTTGCCCTCTTATGGACTTGTCAATTTTAATTTTTAGTTATTATATATTAAGTGAGCTTCTCTAAATAAATGAAACATTAGTGAAAACTTAAGTAAGTTAGGGTGATTAGCTTTTTGTGTATATTCTGCAACTGCTTGTGATCTTAATAATAATGCTGGTAATACATTGCAATGTGTGAAAAGTTGTGCAAAATACTATAATCAAAAATTGTGCATCAAGTGATTAATGAAACTCATAGCGATCTTTTTAAACATTGATTACTGACAAATCTTCCCTATATTAATGGTGATTTAATGTTTTTGTGCATTATCATGTAGTTCTGTACTATTGCGTGCTGTACTTTTTCTAACTTTGACCCCCAAAATCTGTTACACATCTACAACCACCAAAAAACACCCATGCTAAATAGTTTCTAAATTTTGTCCTGAGTTTAGAAATACACAATGTTTACATGTTCTTTGCTTTTTTGCAAGTTATAGGGCAATAAACACAAGTAGCACTTTGCTAATGCCAAACCATTTTTTTTTTTCAAAATTAGCGATAGTTACATTGGAACACTGATATCTGTCAGGAATCCCTGAATATCCCTTGACATGTATATATTTCTTTTTAGTAGACAACCCAAAGTATTGATCTAGGCCCATTTTGGTATATTTCATGCCACCATTTCACCGTCAAATGCGATCAAATAAAAAAAATCGTTCACTTTTTCACAAACTTTAGGTTTCTCACTGAAATGATTTAAAAAAGCTTGTGCGATTATGGCACAAATGGTTGTAAATGCTTCTCTGGGATCCCCTTTTTTCAGAAATAGTAGACATTTATGGCTTTGGCATTACCTTTTGGTAATTAGAAGGCCGCTAAATGCCGCTGCGCACCACACTTGTATTATGCCAAGCAGTGACAGGGTTAATTAGGTAGCTTGTAGGGAGCTTGAAGGGTTAATTTTAGCTTTAGTGTAGATATCAGCCTCCAACCTGACACATCCCACCCCCTGATCCCTCCCAAACAGCTCTCTTCCTTCCCCCACACCACAAATGTCCCCGCCATATTAAGTACTGGCAGAAAGTCTGCCAGCATATAAAAAAAAAAGTTTGTGTATGTTTTTTTTAAATGATATATTTCCTACAGTGTAGGATTCCCCCTTACCACCCAACCTCCCTGAGCCCCCCTAAACAGCTCTCTAACCCTCCCCCCTCTCACTATTCGGTGCCATTTTGGGTACTGCCCTTTTTTATATAGATATTTATTTTGCTGTAGTGTAGCTGCCCCCCTCAATACCCCCTCTCCCAGATCCCTTTTTAAAACATAATCCCCCCTCCCTCTCCCACTCCCACCACCCGCTCCCACCAAGACATCAAAATCAATGCACATATTAGTGCAGATCGCAGGGGCGCGCGCACACACACGCACGCTCGCGCCCCCTGCCCAGGTGCACGCTTCCGCACGCACCGGGGTATGAACTGACACTGCGCTGGCTGGAAGTGATCCAGCAAAGGGCCGCCCACCCGCTTCCCTGCAGCTGCTCCCACCCACCAATGATCGGCACCATCGCTGGGCGATGCAGAGAGGGCCACGGAGTGGCCCTCTCTGCATCGGTGTTTAAAAAAAGGTATTGCAGTGATGCCTCAATATCGAGGCATCATGGCAATACCTTGAAAGTGGCTGGAAGCGATCAGGATCACTTCCAGCTGCTTTAAACCCCTAATGATGTACAGGGTATGTCGTTGGTCTTTAAAGACCAGTTTGTGTTTGACGTACCCCGTACGACATGTGTCGTTAAGGGGTTAAGTATTATTGGTTTTATTTTATATTCTCAAATGTATCTAATGTGGTACTGGGGCAGAATGATAATCCTTTTGACAGTAAGCTGATATGGTCCTCTGATCTAGCTATTAGATGACCAGGCATTGGTCAAAGCTGAAACATACAAGGTTATCCTGGAAGAAGACTTGATTCCTTCTGCTCTGACAATTTTCCCCAACTCTGAGGATTGGTTTTTTTTCTGGCAGGACAATGATCCATGCCACACAGCCAGGTCAATAAAGATATCGATGGAGGAACACCAGATCAAGACTCTGTCATGGCCAGCCCAATCTCCAGACCTGGAACCCACTGAAAACCTCTGGAATGTGATCAAGAGGAAGGTGGATGGTCACAAGCCATCAAACAAAGCTGAGCTTTTGCAATTTTTTGATCCAGCAGTTGCCTAAAGTCACCCAACAGCAATGTGAAAGACTGGTGGAGAGCATGATGCCAAGACGCATGAAACCTAGGGTTGAATATCAGACATATTTCACCAAATATTGATTTCTGAATGCTTGCTAAATGTTAAAACATTAGTATTGAGTTATTTAAAAAATGAATATAAACTTGTTTTCTTTGCATTATTTGAGGTCTTAAAACACTGCATCTTTTTTGTTATTATGACAAGTTGTCATTTTCTGCAAATAAATGCTCTAAATGACAATATTTTTATTTGGACTTTGGGAGAAATGTTGTCAGTAGTTTATAGAATAAAACAAAAATGTTCATTTTACTTAGATGCCTATAAACAGCAAAATCAGAGAAACTGATAATTTTGCAGTGGTCTCTTAGTTTTTTCCAGAGCTGTATAAATATAAATATATATATATATATATATATATATATATATATATATATATATATATATATATATATATATATATGAAAGCAAGCAAGCAGGGAACATATTATTTTCCATAGCTTTAAATGCATGAGGAACATATATCATTAATTGTAATCAGTGTCTACACTGCTTCAGTTATTTTATCCTGATGCTGCAAATTAACATTAAAGTAATTGTGTTACATGGTTTATTATTCCTATGAAGATAAAAAAAATTGGCAACCAAACCTAATATTCGCAGAAAGTGACTCCCAGGAGTTAGAAGTTTGAGAATAAATTGCACAACTGCATGACTACACATACGTGGCTACATAAAGTATGAACTTATATTTGCTGATGTTGGACAGAGAAGTGGCAGGCTGTTTAAAATAATAATTTTGCTTAGCAATAACACCTGATTTAATATTGATATCACATATCACAACGTCATTTAAAATAATGGAGAATTGCAGTATATATTGTTTAATTTATATTCAGGGTATTTAAAGCCAAGAAATGTTTCTTCCTAAATTATCATTATTATTATCATTAAATGTTGTTTTACTTTGAATTGTGGTTTATTTGTTCCAATGTCTCACTAAGTAGTCAGTTCAAAATATATGATAAACTTTTAAATAAAGCTGTGAAAGATTTTAAAAATTATTTTAACAATATGTATTATAAGGGTTTGCATATGGTTATCAAAATGGATTCTGGACAATGGTAGTAAATAATGATTAACAATCTGTGATTAAAGATCTAGTAAAATAAGTTATTTTATATTCTGTATTGACATTCTTTGAAGTAATTTTTCTTTATGTAAAGTTCATAAAGACTAAACATAACTGTAAAAGACCAGAATGTGACTACGTTCCCACAAGCCGTTTTATAATTCAGTCCCACAACGAACATTTGGCCGACAGACATTTGGCAGACGGACAATTGGCCGATGGATAATAGTCCGACACACAAGTGGCTGTCAGATAACAGTCCGGCCATGAGATAGGTAGATAGATTTGATAGATAGATAGATTAGATAGATAAATAGATGCAATAGATAGATAAATTTGATAGATAGATAGATTCAATAGAAAGATATATATAAATAGATAGATTCGATAGATAGATAGATAATTTCACAGACAGAGAATTACAAGACGTGCAGTCTGGGACCCATGGCTCTGATTAGAACAGAGCACTCTGAAAGGTATTTCTGCCCTTGGCCGAACTCGGAATATGCTTCGGCATTCTGTCCGTCGGCCAAATGTCTGTCAGCATTTTGTCATAGCACCAGTTGGAACAAGTAGAACCACAGGACTTAGGTGGCATTTGACAGGAATGGCAGACAGGGAGAGCATATTTATAAGACATAATGATTCTTGTAAAATTATAATCATCTGAACATTAATCTTTGAGATTTTGGGGTTGACTTTTCATTATTGGACCCAGGAAGCACAATGTCTTGAGCCAGCCCTGCTTAGCCATTTACTGTATCAGAATCTTTTATTTGCTGATCCCACCATTTAGTTAGTTAAAGTGGATGTCAAGTTTGATGAATCCGTGCCCGGTTTTTAAAAATATTATTAAAAACAGGGGCACTTTGGGGGCGTGTCCGTGCAGCGTTCAGGACTGGACGCATCTACTGCTAGCTCTGGTAGAATCCTTGGTAATCCGCCGATTATCATTAAATAACAGCGAAAATAAGACTACAAAATAAAGCCTCTCCACAGTACTGGTGACTGTGGCTCTGCATATAATCATCTGGCTTTTTATATGACATCGGGAGCACAGATCGGAACCATAAGGCCTAAGGCGGCGGCCTACTACACTTAGGCATCCACCTCCCCCGGGAAGAGCCGGGTTACCGGTGCCGTCTGAATTATCAGACTTACCGGGTCTCTTCAAACTAGATCACTTTCTGGACTATAAACTTTCTTACTGCTCAATGGCACGTTAGTGCTATAAGATCTTTGGGGACGGAGAAATAACAACTCATCAGTATGGCAGACGAGTACAACTTATCATCTTTTGTGGTTTTACCTGCAAACCTTGAATTCCTTCTGAATCGGCTAATTGAGAGAGCACCATATGATTACATGCTGAATCGTTTGGCCATGGAGAGTGAGATGGGTAGAGAGCTGGTTGAACATTCAAAGACAGAGCTCCATTGCAGCCCGGACGCTGCGGCAATCCTCTCTGCATCACAGACCACACACAAGCCTAAGCAAACCTTCATGGCTTCAGATATAAACAGGTCAGCTCATATGAGTAATGCGACAGTTTGGCCCCTACAGATACCGGGTGGGACATTGCATAATGAAAGTGCTGACTTGCTACTCGCAGAAGCGCGACACACTGACACCCTGCCAGACAAGATGAGGTGTATCATAGAGGAGGGAGCGTCTGACATCTTCACTTTGGCACAGAACTTTACATCGCAGGAAGGGACAACTCCACAGACACAGCAAAGCCCCACACTCACCGATATCACAGCTCCCTTAGAGAGCTCAGTCATGTTAGACACCGCACCACATAGGCTGCATTTAAAATCTGCTGAGTTTCACACAAAACCGGGAATGCCTTTATTGCTCACCGCTACAACATTTGAACAGGATAAGCAGCCTCAGCATTTAAGTCCGCCATTTGGCATAACGGTGAGACAGGCTAAAACGTCCCGTGAATACCACCAGGAGGGGATGGATGACTCCATGTTGAGATCTGCAAAATATATTATCAGGGATATTTGTGATACTGATGTAATACCACAAATCCCCTATAGGAGGCGCTAATAACTACGGGCAGAGTATAGTACTGGAATGGTAATACAATCAATATGCCCCTGGTAATACCATATATGTGAATAGAATTATAAATCTTAAAATTATAAAGAGCAATAATAATTAAAAAATAATAATAATAAAAAATATATATTAAAAAATGGTTAAAATATATATATATATACAGACGTATCAAATGGTCAAATGGAAAAGTTCAAATGAAGTCCAAATGAGTCCAGAAATAGATAGATAAGGCAGCTCTCGGTCTTCACCCAAACGATGGTGTATCTTCAAAAAATGGTTAACTGCAAGGAAAACAGAAACAGAGGCGCCACATGTGTAGATCAATCAAAACTGACAAAATCCAAGCAAGATGAGATACAGGATACTCACAAACGTGAAGGCACTCTCTTGTGCCTGTAGGGGCAGGCTGGTATTTTAACAGCAAACCAGCTGGCTGTACCAAGGGATCCCCGTCAGGATATCCTACAGTTGTGGTGGATCTCACAACAGCAACCCTTAACTAGGTTACTTCCAGCAAAAAGGAAAATATGTCCAGAGGGGAGGAAGGCTAAACAGCCTTATGGTTACTGGCAAGGGAAATGCCACACGAACACCAGATTTGTTAAAAAAGTTTCAAGTATTTTATTTTTCAAAAGATAAAAAATACCATCAGTAACAAATTACAGCTGGGTGTGTTATATGGCAAGTCTCCTTGTATATGCAGAGATAATAGCGACGCGTTTCTCAGGGAAGACCCTGTTTCATCAGGCTTGTATACTCTAAAACAGTTTAAATCCCCTTTATATAGGGATCAGTAACCATATGTTTGCAATAAACCCTTCCTTAACATCAACCAATAAAACCTTTCCTTATAACGATCTCATAATCGACACATCATTATTTAGATCTAATTTCACAGACAACCACATTAGGGTTATTGCTCATGGATTCCTTATCAAGTGAACATAGTACATAAGAAAAAATTATAATAAACTTCTAATTAAGGCAACAAGTGGGAGTCTTTGGAAAGGAAAGGTTTTATTGGTTGATGTTAAGGAAGGGTTTATTGCAAACATATGGTTACTGATCCCTATATAAAGGGGATTTAAACTGTTTTAGAGTATACAAGCCTGATGAAACAGGTTAATCATGTTGAGATCTGTCTGGGTTATTGCTGGGACTCTTATTATGTTTCGCAACACAGGCCTCCCTCACAGCCCAGGCATAGATCTGATGCATCCTGTTATGTGGACGGCTGACAAGGAGAGCAAGGGCTAATAACTTTAGTGACTTGCTTGAACCATAATATTGCCCGGCTCCTCCACAAATATCTGGACCCTGACTCATACTGGGTTAATTATGTTGTTTATTAAGATACGGTTGAAGTATAGTTCTGTTCAATGTTAGTTTACAGTTAAAATAAGAGTTCAGCTTTATATTTCCTAATTAATGTGGACTTATACAGCAGTGTGCCGATATGGGACAATAATGGTGGACTAATTATGGGGTCAATCTTTCTCGTGATGGCATGCAGAAGGTACCGAGGTGGGGATACAGCTTTACCTGTGATGCTGCCTGGGTGCTGACCCCACGCGGCTAGCGGCCAAAGCCGCGGGGGTTATATATCTTAGGGGGCCAACCCAGAGCCTCACAGTGAATCAAATAAAACAACAACTGCCAGGCAGGGCACTAACTTTAAAGCATTCAAAATTAAAGGGCAAATTGAGACCGTAATGCCAATGGGATCTCCCTACTATCCAATTTGCTGGATCAAGCTGAGAGCTCTCTCCCCTATAGCAAACTCCCCCTATAGTTATGTGACTCCAGTTTCACTTACCACATTTATGTTTAATAGGAGCAGAAATTTTATATGTTTATTGTCTGCCCGGACTTAATCACTTTTCCCTAAAATAGTTATATTCATGGTGTATTTATGTTTCAAAGAATGCAGTTAGATTTGTTAGGTTATAATATCTTAGAGAATCCATAATTTCTTTTGTTTATCACATTTGAGATCCAAGAGTGATCCAATTAAATTATATTTGGGACTCAAATTATATATATATAAAATGAGGATAGATAGGTATAAGTATTATTATGATACATGTGACCGCACTAAGCCTGTTTGTTTTGTTTATATCTAATTTGTCTTGGAAGCATGTACTATGCATTTTTTGTCATTTGCAAAATCCTCAATAAAAAAATTAAAATAATAAAAAAACAAACAAAAAAAAACAGGGGCACTTTCATTCATTAAACTTTACATTTCACCCGTTTTGTTAAAATACTTACCTTTCTCTTGTTAAGTGTATCCAGTCCACAGATCATCCATTACTTATGGGATATATTCTCCTTCCCAACAGGAAGTTGCAAGAGTCCACCCACAGCAAAGCTGCTATATAGCTCCTCCCCTAACTGCCATTCCCAGTCATTCTCTTGCAAGTCTCAACATAGATAGGAGGTCGTGAGAGTCTGTGGTTTTTTATACTTAGTTTATTTCTTCAATCAAAGGTTTGTTATTTTTAAATGGCACCGGAGTGTGCTGTTTATCTCAGGCAGTATTTGGAAGAAGAATCTGCCTGCGTTTTTTCTATGATCTTAGCAGACGTAACTAAGATCCAGTTGCTGTTCTCACACATTCTGAGGAGTAAGGTACTTCAGAGGGGGAATGGCGTGCAGGTTTTCCTGCAAATAAGGTATGTGCAGTAAAATATTTTTCTAAGGAATGGAATTGACTAAGAAAATACTGCTGATACCGAAGTAATGTAAGTACAGCCTTTAAATGCAGTGAAAGCGACTGGTACCAGGCTGATTGATAGAGATATATGCTAAGGTATGTGCAGTAATATATTTTTCTAAGGAATGGAATTGACTAAGAAAATACTGCTGATACCGAAGTAATGTAAGTAAAGCCTTAAATGCAGTGATAGCGACTGGATCAGGCTTATTAATAGACATACATACTCTTATAAGAATGTGTTTTAAAACGTTTGCTGGCATGTTTAATCGTTTTTTAACATATGTTTGGTGATAAAACTTATTGGGGCCTAATTTTTCCACATGGCTGGCTTAAATTTTGCATAGAAACAGTTATAGAGAAGGTAATCCACAGCTCAGCTGTGGCAGTTTTGTTGTGTCTGTTTAAAAAAATGTCGTTTTTTTTTTTTTTTTTATCTGTTTTTTGCATTAAGGGGTTAATCATCCATTTGCAAGTGGGTGCAATGCTCTGTTAACTTATTACATGTACTGTAAAAATTTCGTTTGATTTACTGCCTTTTTTCACTGTTTTTCAAATTTTGACAAAATTTGTTTCTCTTAAAGGCACAGTAACGTTTGTTATATTTGCTTGTTAACTTGATTTAAAGTGTTTTCCAAGCTTACTAGTCTCTTTATTAGTTCTAACATGTCTAACATAGAGGAGGCTCTGTGTTTATTATGTTTAAAGCCATGGTGGAACCCCATTTTAGAATGTGTACCAGATGTACTGATTTCATGTTAATTATTGAAGTTTGGGAGCGCTAGAAAAAAAGCTTTAAGGACAATATGGAGATTTAAAATTTGCACAATATTTATTGCTGGTAGACAATCTAAAAACATATATAAATCAAAGATACATAAAAAACAATAATGTAAGCAAGATAATCAGTCTAGGGTTGGATGAAGTAGTGCTAATATACTATAGTTTGGGACGTCTCCCTTTTAAACTTTATAATGGTTGGATTTCTCTGTATCTTAACCTTTACGTCTTAATTATTACAACACGCTAATTTAACGATAGCTATGTTACCACCTTAATCCACCTTATATTTACATCTAAAAATGTAGTATCTTTAAAAAGATATTTTCTTGACTAATTGTCAGATTAAAATGTTCATAAAAAATGCTTTGATGTTTAAAAGTCTTTTTCTAACTTTTGTAGCAATATGCAGAGTTCCAGTATAAAAAATATTTTGTAATCCAATAAATTTCCGTTATTTCTTAGAGGGGTAACCTTGTAACACTTCAGTCTTTTTTATGCAATTTGTAACAAGTGTTTCTAATGAGCTTACCGGGTCTTCTGACACCTACTGTGTCTGGCGGTTTGTTTGTTTATCTTACCAGGAAGATGTTTATGCCTTTTCTCTCTCCAATCTTGTACGATACAAGACTAGCCTGTAAGCTTGGTTCTTTGGAGCCTGTTTCGGTCTGTGTGGCTCTGATGGTGCAGTACCTTCTGTTCGAGATATCTTTGGCTGTCGGTTTTTGGCAGCAGGCTTTTGAGTAGATATTTGCGCTACACGCTCCGGCGTGTTTGGCGGCTCCTTCGATGCTCAGTATACAAACGGCCGTTTGTTTTAAGCTTATTTTCTTCTTCCCCTGTACTCAAATGATGATTGAGATCCTGCAGGGGATATATGAGCTGTAATGGTTGCGTCTACGCGTTTCGCCGGTTGGCTTTATCAAGACGGATCCGTCTTGATAAAGCCAACCGGCGAAACGCGTAGACGCAACCATTACAGCTCATATATCCCCTGCAGGATCTCAATCATCATTTGAGTACAGGGGAAGAAGAAAAGAAGCTTAAAACAAACGGCCGTTTGTATACTGAGCATCGAAGGAGCCGCCAAACACGCCGGAGCGTGTAGCGCAAATATCTACTCGAAAGCCTGCTGCCAAAAACCGACAGCCAAAGATATCTCGAACAGAAGGTACTGCACCATCAGAGCCACACAGACCGAAACAGGCTCCAAAGAACCAAGCTTACAGGCTAGTCTTGTATCGTACAAGATTGGAGAGAGAAAAGGCATAAACATCTTCCTGGTAAGATAAACAAACAAACCGCCAGACACAGCAGGTGTCAGAAGACCCGGTAAGCTCATTAGAAACACTTGTTACAAATTGCATAAAAAAGACTGAAGTGTTACAAGGTTACCCCTCTAAGAAATAACGGAAATTTATTGGATTACAAAATATTTTTTATACTGGAACTCTGCATATTGCTACAAAAGTTAGAAAAAGACTTTTAAACATCAAAGCATTTTTTATGAACATTTTAATCTGACAATTAGTCAAGAAAATATCTTTTTAAAGATACTACATTTTTAGATGTAAATATAAGGTGGATTAAGGTGGTAACATAGCTATCGTTAAATTAGCGTGTTGTAATAATTAAGACGTAAAGGTTAAGATACAGAGAAATCCAACCATTATAAAGTTTAAAAGGGAGACGTCCCAAACTATAGTATATTAGCACTACTTCATCCAACCCTAGACTGATTATCTTGCTTACATTATTGTTTTTTATGTATCTTTGATTTATATATGTTTTTAGATTGTCTACCAGCAATAAATATTGTGCAAATTTTAAATCTCCATATTGTCCTTAAAGCTTTTTTCTAGCGCTCCCAAACTTCAATAATTGACTCTTGTTTGGTTTATACTAAAAGTGGTAATCATAGGGAAGATTACCTGTGAGGGAGCTTAAGGATAATAAATTGGCGCTTATCTTAAATTAACCCACACTGATTTCATGTTAAACAATAAAGATCATTTTTTGTATTTAAAAACATTATCACCAGAGGATTCTGTCGAGGGGGAAGTTATGCCGACTAACTCTCCCCACGTGTCAGACCCTTTGACTCCCGCTTTAGGGACTCACGCTCAAATGGCGCCAAGTACATCAAGGGCACCCATAGCGTTTATTTTACCAGAGGATTCTGTCGAGGGGGAAGTTATGCCGACTAACTCTCCCCACGTGTCAGACCCTTTGACTCCCGCTCCAGGGACTCACGCTCAAATGGCGCCAAGTATATCAATGGCGCCCATAGCGTTTATTTTACAAGACATGGCAAAGGTTGTGTATAATACACTGGCAGCAGTATTAGTCAGACTACCTGAAATTAAAGGAAAGCAAAACAGCTCTGGGGGTAGATACAGAGCATACAGACGCTTTAAGAACCATGTCTGATACTACCTCACAATATGCTTAGTCTGTGGGTGATATTTGTGACTCAGGGAAGATGATTTAACCTGATTCTGATATTTCTACATTTAAAATTTATGCTTGAGAACCTCCACTTGTTGCTCAGGGAGGCTTTAGCTGCTCTGAATGAATGTGTACAATCGCAGTGCCAGAGAAATTGTGCAGACTGGATAAATAATATGCAGTGCCGGTGTGTACTTATGTTTTTCCAATACCTAAAGAGGTTTACTAAAATTTTTCATAAGGAATGGGATAGACCAGGTGTGCCGTTCTCTTCCCCTCCTATTTTTTAGAAGAATGTTTTCTAATAGTTGCCACCACACGGGACTTATGGCAGACAGTTCCTAAGGTGGAGAGAAGAGTTTCTACTCTAGCTAAGCGTACCACTACCTCTGGCGAGGACTGTTGTGCTTTTTTAGATCCAATGGATAAAAAATGTTTATTCAACAAGGTTTTATCCTGCAGCCCCTTGCACGCATTGCTCCTGTCACTGCTGCTGCGGCGTTCTGGTTTGAGTCTCTTGATGAGGCTTTACAGGCTCCATTGGATGAATATATTTGACAAGCTTAGAGCACTTAAGCTAGCCAATTCCTTTGTTTTCTGATGCCTTTGTTCCTTTGACTAGACTAACGGCTAAGAATTCTGTTTTTTACTATACTGGCGCGCAGAGCGCTATGGCTTATATCATGGTCAGCTGTCGTGACTTTAATAAATAAGCTACTTAACTTCCCTTCAAGGGGCAGACCCTATTCAGGCCTAGTTTGAAGGAGATTATTACTTATATCACTGGAGGAAAAGATCATGCCCTTCCTCAGGACAGGTCCAAATCAAGGGACAAAAAAGGCCTAATTTTCGTGCCTTTCGAAAATTCAAGGCAGGTGTGGCATCAACTTCCTCTAAGGCAAAATAAGAGGGAACTTTTGCTCAGTCCAAGGCGGTCTGGAGACAACCGGACCTGGAACAAAGATAAGCAGGTCAAGGAGCCTGCTGCTGCCTCTAAAACAGCATGAGGAACGGACCCCTATCTGGTAACGGATCCTATAGGGGGCAGACTTCATTCTTCGCCCAGGCGTGGGCAAGAGATGCCCAGGATCCCTGGGCATTGGAAATTATACCCCAGAGATATCTTCTGGATTTCAAAGCTTTCCCCCCCAAAAAAGGGGAGTTTTTGCCTTTCACATTTATCTGCAAACCAGATAAAGAAAGAGACATTCTTGCATTGTGTACGTGACCCATTCAGTTCCAATAGAGGAACAGGGACACAGTTTTCCTCAAATCGGTTTGTGGTTCCCAAGGAAAGGAAACCTTCAGACCTATTTTGGATCTAAAAGATCTTAAACAAATTCTTTAGAATTCTATCATTTAAGATGGAAACTATTCGTACCATCTTAACTATGATCCAGGAGAGTCAATAGAGGACTACAATGGATTTGAAGGATGCTTATCCTCACATTACGATGCATAAAGATCACCATCGGTTTTTCAGGTTTGCCTTTCTAGACAGGCATTACCAGTTTGTAGCTCTTTCCTTTGGGTTAACTACAGCCCCTAGAATCTTTATGGAGGTTCTGGGGTCACTTTGGCGGTCCTTAGGCCGCGGGGCATAGAAGTGGCCCCTTATTTAGACGACATCCTGATACAGGCGTCAAACATCCAAGTTGCCAAGTCTCATACGGACGTAGTACTGGCATTTCTGAGATCGCATGGGTGGAAAGTGAACAAGGAAAGAGTTCTCTATCCCCAATATCAAGGGTTTCCCTCCTAGGGATTCTGATAGATTTTGTAGAAATTAAAATTTACCTGACGGAGTCCAGGTTGTCAAAGTTTCTAAATTTCTGCCGTGTTCTTCATTCCATCCGCGCCCTTTGGTGGCTCAGTACATGAATGTAATCGGCTTAATGGTAGCGGCAAGGGACATAGTACCGTTTGCACGCCTACATTTCAGACCACTGCAACTATGCATGCTCAGCCAGAGGAACGGGGATTACACAGATTTGTTCTCCTGTTAAATCCGGACCAAGAAACCAGAGATTCTCTTCTCTGGTGACTATCTCGGGTCCATCTGTCCAAGGGTATGACCTTCCGCAGGTCAGATGGGACAATTGTTACAACAGATGCCAGCCTTTTAGGTTGGGATACAGTCTGGAACTCCCTGAAGGCTCAGGGATAGTGGACTCAGGAGGAGACCCTCCTTCTAATGAATATTCTGGAGCTGGGAGCGATATTCCATGCTCTTCAGACTTGGCCTCAGTTAGCAACTCTGAGGTACATCATATTTCAGTCGGACAATATCACGACTGTGGCTTACATCAACCATCAAGGGGGAACAGAAGTTCCCTAGCAATGTTAGAAGTCTTAAAATAATTCACTGGACAGAGACTCACTCTTGTCTAAAAGCTATCCCTATCCCAGGTGTTGAGAACTGGGAGGCAGATTTTCTAAGTCGTCAGACTTTTCATCCGGGGGAGTGGGAATTCCCTCCGGAGGGGTTTGCACAAGATCAAGCAGGAGAGTGCTTTGGTGCTTTTGACAGCGCCTGCGTGGCCACGCAGGACCTGGTATGCAGATCTGGTGGACATGTCATCCTTTCCACCACGGTCTCTGCTTCTGAGACAGGACCCTCTACCTCAGGGTCTTTTCAACCATCTAAATATAACTAATCTGAGATGGACTGCCTGGAGACAGAACGCTTGATGTTATCAAAGCATGGCTTCTCCGAGTCAGTAATTGATACCTTAATACAGGCATAAAAGCCTGTCTCTAGGAAAATTTAACATAAGATATGGTGTAAATATCTTATTGTTATGAATCCAAGGGTTACTCATGGAGTAAAGTCTGGATTCCCAGGATATTATCTTTTCTCCAAGATGATTTTGAGAAAAGGGTTGTCAGCTAGTTCTTTAAAAGGACAGATTTCTACTCTGTCTATTCTTTTGCACAAGCGTCTGGCAGGTATTCTAGACGTTCAGGCATTTGGTCAGGCTTTGGTTAGAACCAAGCCTGTGGTTAAAAATGTTGCTCCGCCATGGAGCTTAAAGCTGGTTCTTAAGGTTCTTCAAGGAGTTCCATTTGAACCTTTTCATTCCATAGATATCAAACTTCTATCTTGGAAAGTTCCTTTTTGGTAGCTATTTCCTCGGCTCATAGAGTCTCCGAGTTATCTGCGTTGCAATGTGATTCTCCTTATCTGGTTCTCCGTACGGATAAGGTAGTCCTGTGTACCAACCTGGGTTTTTACCTAAGGTGGTATCTAACAAGAATATCACTCAAGAGATTGTTGTTCCATTCTTGTATCCTAATCTTTCTTCAAAGAAGGAACGTCTATTACACAATTTGGACGTGGTTCGTGTTTTAAAGTTTTACTTACAAGCTACTACAGATTTTCATCAAACATTCACCTTGTTTGTTGTCTATTCTGGACAGAGGAGAGGTCAAAGGACTTCAGCAACCTCTCTGTCTTTTTGGTTAAAAAGCATAATTCATTTAGCTTATGAGACTGCTGGACAGCAGCCTCCTGAATGGATTACAGCTCATTCTACTAGAGCTGTGGTTTTCACTTGGGCCTTTTTTAAATGTGGCTTCTGTTGAACAGATTACAAGACGGAGTCTTGGTCTGCGTTTCATACTTTTTCAAATTTAACAAATTTGATACCTTGCTTCTTCGGAGGCTATTTTTGGGAGAAAGGGTTTTTTACAGGCAGTGGTAACTTCCGTTTAAGTACCTGCCTTGTCCCTCCCATCATCCGTGTACTTTAGCTTTGGTATTGGTATCCCATAAGTAATGGATGATCCGTGGACTGGAAACACTTAACAAGAGAAAACATAATTTATGCTTACCTGATAAATTTATTTCTCTTGTAGTGTATCCAGTCCACGGCCCGCCCTGTCACTTTAAGGCAGGTAATTTTTCCATTAAACTACAGTCACCACTGCACCCTATGGTTTTCCTTTCTCTGCATGTTTTCGGTCGAATGACTGGTAATGGCAGTTAGGGGAGGAGCTATATAGCAGCTTTGCTGTGGGTGGACTCTTGCAACTTCCTGTTGGGAAGGAGAATATATCCCATAAGTAATGGATGATCCGTGGACTGGATACACTACAAGAGAAATAAATTTATCAGGTAAGCATAAATTATGTTTTTAATCTTGAAAGACGCTCCAGCGATTCCCCCTCCTGCCACTCGTCACTTCATATGTCTGCAATGACGAATACAGCATCCTCCAATCATTGCCTGAGGCAACGCTGTGATTGGAGAAAGCCGGATTCGTCTTTTTTGACATATGAAGAGGCTTGCGACGGGCGGGGAAAGCGATGGAGCGGCTTTCAAGATTAAAAGGTAAGTATTTTAACAAAACGAGTGAAATGTAAAGTTTGATGAATGAAAGAGCACCTGTTTTTAATAGGATTTTTAAAAACCGGGCACTGATTCATCAAAATTGACATTCACTTTAAAGGAACATAAAACCCCCAAAAATTATTTCATGATTAAGATAGAACATACAATAAACAACTTTCAAATTTACTTCTATTATCAGTTTTTCCACTTTTTAATGTTATCCTTTGTTGAAAAGCAGGAATGTAAGCTTATGAGTGTGCACGTGTCTGCAGCACTATATTGCAGCAATTATGCAACAATGTCATTAGCAAGAGCTCTAGATAGCAGCACTATTTCCTTTCATGTAGTGCCCCAGACTTGTGCACGCTACCTATTTAGATATCTCTTCAACAAATAAATAACACGAGAAGGAAACAAATTTGATCATAGAAGTAAATTGGGAACTTTTTTGAAATTGGATTCTCTATCTGAATCATGACAGAAAATGAAATTGGGATAAACTATTAGTTATCTAAGTGATCCTCTAGTCCAGTGTGGAATTACATGTTCACATTGAGAGAACTATACTCATGTTGACACTTCATGTACTATAACTGTGCTCTCTAAACAGAAGGTTGATCTCACACCCAAGTCACTGCAACTGCCACATCAACATGAAAATAGCCTTAAGGATCTTAAGTTTCTTATAAAAATATTTCCCATACAATATTTAGGTAAAGTATCTGCCTAGAATTCCTAATCAAAGTCCCAAAATCCATGTCCATAAACTAAGCTTTATGCACTATCAGACGTGTCCTTTTATATATGGTTTTTAAGCTTATTTATTTATGCACTGTTGTGTTCTATTGCTATCTGTAATAGTCTGCCAGAATTCTCCCCGTATAAAGTATTGTTTATAGTTTATCAAAAGCCGGCAATGACTTATTCGTTTTAAACAAATACATTCCACCATAGAAAGATTTTTTGACTAATAAATATCTTAAGTTAGAAATTAGTAATCAGCCTTTCTTGCCACATCAAATTATTTTCCTTGTTAGGACTGATATGGCAAGATCCAATTACAGTGGTATGCAAATAATGTGTAGATCAGTACTTATGAAGGGTTCATAGTGAAAAAAACTAAGCTCAAAAAAATATTCAGAGCAATTAGAAGGAATCATCAGACATCTTTTGTCTCATTAGTAAATCACTATTGTATTTCTAAATAAACCGCCCACATACTTCAGAAGAAACAGACAGTGACTCACTCCTAGCTAAACAAAGGTACCTATTTTCTCAGACAGACCCCACCCCCACCCCCTTTAGATAAAGGCAACATTAATTGTCCAACATGCTCTTTAACAAACTGTATTGTTTCAATGTGTCAATTCATTTTGGTTTGGATGGATGTCAAAGCAGCGTTCAAAACTTAACACAGCATTCATCAACCATAGAAAAAGACATAGTGGAGGTTACAAATACAATTTGTGAATCACACAAAGGAATATTTTACACAGATTGTTTGATTTGTGTTTGATAAATCTTGAGCAGAGACATTTTAGTGGGCATAATTTACATGTCATGTGGTTTACCAAACAATAAAATTCTACTCAACTCAATCATATTATTTTTCTTTTTAATGTTTTTAAATTAAATTACTTTAACATTAACAGTAAAACATCACTCAAATTAATTTGGCCAGTGAATTCCAAATACTATTAAAACGACTCAAAAATGATCATGTTTACAATTAAAGGGGCAGTATATGGATTAGAGAGAGCATGATATTTTAAACAACTTACCAATTTTTGGTTATCAAGCTTGCTTTGTTCTCTTGGTATCCTTTATTAAAAAAGCAATCTTAGGAGAGCTCGGGAGCGTGAATATGCTTGTAACAATAATAATACAAATGTTATACAAAGTTGCAAACACTGATGTTATAGAATACTAAAGGCACGTGCACGCTCATGAGCTCCTATCAGCCTATGTAGCTTTACCCTTCAACAAAAGATACTGAGAGAAGAAGGCACAATTGATCATAAAAGTAAATTGGAAAGTTGCTTAAAATTGCATGCTCTATCTGAATCATGAATGTTTAATTTTGAATTTTACTGTCCCTTTAAGAGTATAATGATATTATAAGTATCTTTTCTATGCATCTAAAACAAATGTTTCTCTTGTTAGGTGTATCCAGTCCACGGATCATCCATTACTTGTGGGATATTCTCCTTCCCAACAGGAAGTTGCAAGAGGATCACCCACAGCAGAGCTACTATATAGCTCCTCCCCTAACTGCCATATCTAGTCTTTCTCTTGCAAGCTCTCAACATAGCTGGAGGTAGTAAGAGGAAAGTGGTAAAATATAGTTAGTTTTTTCTTCAATCAAAAGTTTATTGTTTTTAAATGGTACCGGAGTGTACTTTTTTATCTCAGGCAGCATTTAGAAGAAGAATCTGCCTGCGTTTTTCTATGATCTTAGCAGAAGTAACTAAGATCCACTGCTATTCTCACATATGTCTGAGGAGTGAGGTAACTTCAGATGGAGAATGGTGTGCAGGGTATCCTGTAATAAGGTATGTGCAGTTAAGTTTTTCTAGGGATGGAATTTGCTAGAAAATGCTGCTGATATCGGATTAATGTAAGTTAAAGCCTAAATACAGTGATTTAATAGTGACTAGTATCAGGCTTGCTATCAGAGGTATATACTCTGATTAATGTGCAATATAAAACGTTTGCTGGCATGTTTAATCGTTTTTATATATGCTTTGGTGATAAAACTTATTGGGGCCTAGTTTTTTCCACATGGCTGGCTTTATTTTTGCCTAGAAACAGTTTCCTGAGGCTTTCCACTGTTATAGTATAAAAGTTACAGTTGGTGCAGTTAAAATTACAAACTGTGACATTCAGCTTCCCTCAGCAGTCCCCTGCATGCTATAGGACATCTCTGAAGGGCTCAAAAGGCTTCAAAAGTAGGAGCTGTGGCAGTTGTTATGACTGTTTAAAAAACATATTTTTCGTTTTGTTAATCTGTTTTTTGTATTAAGGGGTTAATCATCCATTTGCAAGTGGGTGCAATGCTCTGCTAACTTGTTACATACACTGTAAAAATTTCGTTAGTTTAACTGCCTTTTTTCACTGTTATTTCAAATTTTGGCAAAATTTTTTCTCTTAAAGGCACAGTAACGTTTTTTTTAAATAGCTTGTTAACTTGATTTAAAGTGTTTTCCAAGCTTGCTAGTCTCATTGCTAGTCTGTATAAACATGTCTGACATAGAGGTAACTCCTTGTTCATTATGTTTAAAAGCCATGGTGGAACCCCATAGGAGAATGTGTACTAAATGTATTGATTTCACTTTAAACAATAAAGATCAGCTGTTATCTTTAAAAGAATTATCACCAGAGGATTCTGACGAGGGGGAAGTTATGCCGACTAACTCTCCCCACGTGTCGGACCCTTTGACTCCCGCTCAAGGGACTCACGCTAAAATGGCGCCAAGTACATCAAAGACGCCCATAGCGATTACTTTGCAGGACATGGCGGCAATCATGGATAATACCCTGTCAGCGGTATTAGCCAGACTGCCTGAATTCAGAGGAAAGCGCGATAGCTCTGGGGTTAGACGTAATACAGAGCGCGCAGATGTTTTAAGGCCCATGTCTGATACTGCGTCACAATATGCAGAATCTGAGGAAGAGCTTCAGTCTGTGGGTGACGTCTCTGACTCGGGGAAACCTGATTCAGATATGTCTACTTTAAAATTTAAGCTTGAGAACCTCCGGGTGTTGCTTAGAGAGGTTTTAGCTGCTCTGAATGACTGTGACACAATTGCAGTGCCAGAGAAATTGCGTAGACTGGATAAATACTATGCGGTGCCGGTGTGTACTGACGTTTTTCCAATACCTAAAAGGTTTACAGAAATTATTACTAAGGAGTGGGACAGACCCGGTGTGCGTTTTGCCCCCCTCCTATTTTTAGAAAAATGTTTCCAATAGACGCCACCACACGGGACTTATGGCAGACGGTCCCTAAGGTGGAGGGAGCAGTTTCTACTTTAGCAAAGCGTACCACTATCCCTGTCGAGGACAGTTGTGCTTTTTCAGATCCAATGGATAAAAAATTAGAAGGTTACCTTAAGAAAATGTTTATTCAACAAGGTTTTATCCTGCAGCCCCTTGCATGCATTGCTCTTATCACTGCTGCTGCGGCGTTCTGGTTTGAGTCTCTGGAAGAGGCCTTTCAGACAGCTACTCCATTGACTGAAATACTTGACAAGCTTAGAACACTTAAGCTATCTAATTCTTTTGTTTCTGATGCCATTGTTCATTTGACTAAACTAACGGCTAAGAATTCTGGATTCGCCATCCAGGCGCGTAGGGCGCTATGGCTTAAATCTTGGTCAGCTGACGTGACTTCAAAGTCTAAATTACTTAACATTCCCTTCAAAGGGCAGAACCTATTCGGGCCTGGTTTGAAGGAAATTATTGCTGACATTACTGGAGGTAAGGGTCATACCCTTCCTCAGGACAGGGCCAAATCAAGGGCCCAACAGTCTAATTTTCGTGCCTTTCGAAACTTCAAGGCAGGTGCAGCATCAACTTCCTCTGCTACAAAACAAGAGGGAACTTTTGCGCAATCCAAGCCGGCCTGGAAATCTAACCAGGCCTGGAGCAAAGACAAGCAGGCCAGAAAGCCTGCTGCTGCCTCTAAGACAGCATGAAGGAACGGCCCCCTATCCGGCAATGGATCTAGTAGGGGGCAGACTTTCAGGACAGGGATTTTATTCAAATCTGTTTGTGGTTCCCAAAAAAGAGGGAACCTTCAGTCCAATTTTGGATCCAAAGATCTTAAACAAATTCCTCAGAGTTCCATCATTCAAAATGGAAACTATTCGGACAATCCTACCTATGATCCAGGAGGGTCAGTACATGACCACAGTGGATTTGAAGGATGCTTACCTTCACATACCGATTCACAAAGATCATCATCGGTTCCTAAGGTTTGCCTTTCTAGACAGGCATTACCAGTTTGTGGCTCTTCCCTTCGGGTTAGCTACAGCCCCAAGAATTTTTACAAAGGTTCTGGGGTCTCTTCTGGCGGTCCTAAGACCACGGGGCATAGCAGTGGCCCCTTATCTAGACGACATCCTGATACAGGCGTCAAACTTCCAAATTGCCAAATCTCATACGGACATAGTGTTGGCATTTCTGAGGTCGCATGGGTGGAAAGTGAATGAGGGAAAGAGTTCTCTATCACCCCTCACAATTCCTGATAGATTCTGTAGAAATGAAAATTTACCTGACGGAGTCCAGGTTATCAAAACTTCTAAATTCCTGCCGTGTTCTTCACTACATTCCGCGCCCTTCGGTGGCTCAGTGCATGGAAGTGATCGGCTTAATGGTAGCGGCGATGGACATAGTGCCATTTGCGAGCCTACATCTCAGACTGCTGCAATTATGCATGCTCAGTCAGTGGAATGGGGATTACACAGATTTGTCCCCTCTGCTAAATCTGGATCAAGAGACCAGAGATTCTCTTCTCTGGTGGCTATCTCGGGTCCATCTGTCCAAAGGTATGACCTTTCGCAGGCCAGATTGGACAATTGTAACAACAGATGCCAGCCTTCTAGGTTGGGGTGCAGTCTGGAATTCCCTGAAGGCTCAGGGATCGTGGACTCAGGAGGAGAAACTCCTCCCAATAAATATTCTGGAGTTAAGAGCAATATTCAATGCTCTTCTAGCTTGGCCTCAGTTAGCAACCCTGAGGTTCATCAGATTTCAGTCGGACAACATCACGACTGTGGCTTACATCAACCATCAAGGGGGGACCAGGAGCTCCCTAGCGATGTTAGAAGTCTCCAAGATAATTCGCTGGGCAGAGACTCACTCTTGCCATCTATCAGCGATCCATATCCCAGGTGTAGAGAACTGGGAGGTGGATTTTCTAAGTCGTCAGACTTTTCATCCGGGGGAGTGGGAACTCCATCCGGAGGTGTTTGCTCAATTGGTTCATCGTTGGGGCACACCAGAATTGGATCTCATGGCGTCTCGCCAGAATGCCAAGCTTCCTTGTTACGGATCCAGGTCCAGGGACCCAGAAGCGACGCTGATAGATGCTCTAGCAGCACCGTGGTTCTTCAACCTAGCTTATGTGTTTCCACCATTTCCTCTGCTCCCTCGACTGATTGCCAAAATCAAACAGGAGAGAGCATCGGTGATCTTGATCGTGCCTGTGTGGCCACGCAGGTCCTGGTATGCAGACCTGGTGGACATGTCATCCTTTCCACCTTGGCCTCTGCCTCTGAGACAAGACCTTCTACTACAAGGTCCTTTCAATCATCCAAATCTAATTTCTCTGAGACTGACTGCCTGGAGATTGAACGCTTGATTTTATCAAGGCGTGGCTTCTCCGAGTCAGTCATTGATACCTTAATACAGGCACGAAAGCCTGTAACCAGGAAAATCTACCATAAGATATGGCACAAATATCTTCATTGGTGTGAATCCAAGAATTACTCATGGAGTAAGGTTAGGATTCCTAGGATATTGTCCTTTCTCCAAGAGGGTTTGGATAAAGGATTATCAGCTAGTTCTTTAAAGGGACAGATTTCTGCTCTGTCTATCCTTTTGCACAAGCGTCTGGCAGAGGTTCCAGACGTCCAGGCATTTTGTCAGGCTTTGGTTAGAATTAAGCCTGTGTTTAAACCTGTTGCTCTTCCATGGAGCTTAAACTTGGTTCTTAAGGTTCTTCAAGGAGTTCCGTTTGAACCCCTTCATTCCATTGATATCAAACTTTTATCTTGGAAAGTTCTGTTTTTGATGGCTATTTCCTCGGCTCGTAGAGTCTCTGAGTTATCAGCTTTACAATGTGAGTCTCCTTATCTGATTTTCCATACAGATAAAGTAGTTCTGCGTACAAAACCTGGGTTTTTACCTAAGGTAGTTTCCAACAAGAATATCAATCAAGAGATTGTTGTTCCATCATTGTGTCCTAATCCTTCTTCAAAGAAGGAACGTCTTTTACATAATTTGGACGTAGTCCGTGCTTTAAAGTTTTACTTACAAGCGACTAAAGATTTTCATCAAACATCTTCCCTGTTTGTTGTTTACTCTGGACAGAGGAGAGGTCAAAAGGCTTCGGCAACCTCTCTTTTTGGCTTCGGAACGTAATACGCTTAGCCTATGAGACTGCTGGACAGCAGCCCCCTGAAAGGATTACAGCTCATTCTACTAGACCTGTGGCTTCCACCTGGGCCTTTAAAAATGAGGCTTCTGTTGAACAGATTTGCAAAGCGGCGACTTGGTCTTCGCCTCATACCTTTTCAAAATTTTACAAATTTGATACTTTTGCTTCTTCGGAGGCTATTTTTGGGAGAAAGGTTCTTCAGGCAGTGGTCCCTTCCGTTTAAGTAACTGCCTTGTCCCTCCCTTCATCCGTGTACTTTAGCTTTGGTATTGGTATCCCACAAGTAATGGATGATCCGTGGACTGGATACACCTTACAAGAGAGAACACAATTTCTGCTTACCTGATAAATTTATTTCTCTTGTGGTGTATCCAATCCATGGCCCTCCCTGTCATTTTAAGGCAGGTCTAAATTTTAAACTACAGTCACCACTGCACCCTATGGTTTCTCCTTTCTCGGCTAGTTTCGGTCGAATGACTGGATATGGCAGTTAGGGGAGGAGCTATATAGCAGCTCTGCTGTGGGTGATCCTCTTGCAACTTCCTGTTGGGAAGGAGAATATCCCACAAGTAATGGATGATCCGTGGACTGGATACACCACAAGAGAAATAAATTTATCAGGTAAGTATAAATTATGTTTTTCTGTAGATAATATTTAAATAATTTGCACAATGTTTAAATATGTAATAAGCAAACACAACTGGGCAAATGCAGCACCATTGCAATTACAATATTTATTAGAAATTAAACAGATATTTTCTACAATTAATTAAAAATACCAAGTTGTAAATTATATAAAGTACGTTTGCAAAAACACATATTCTCTAGTATAGTAAACTTACATTTTCTGGAGCAGTACAAAGATCTCACAACTCTGTTTGCCTTTAATGGTCCTATTAAGAATCCATCAGAATTGTTAAAGGGACATGAAACCCAAAATTTTTCTTTTTAAGATTTTCAAACAACTTTCCAGTTTACTTCTATTATCAAATTAGCTTCATTCTCTTTGTATCATTTGTTGAAGGAGCAGCAATGCACTACTGGTTTCTAACTGAACACATGGGTGAGCCAATGACTATCGGTGTGTATATATATATATATATAGGTACAAAAGAAAAGCGGGAAACCGCTATAAGCAACGGAGCACTGCAGTGCACAAGTATAGACTGATCACTAGACCTGTTGTCAATATATGATATTATATTATATACTATACAATGATTTAAAGGTAGAAAATTTATGTGGAGAGCAAAAGTAGGTAGTTCACAAAGTCCACAAAAACGAAACAGCAACACAGAGCCAAATTTATAGGAGTAGTCTCTTCATATACAGCTCCCCCTTGGGTGTGCACTTACATTAAAATCCCTCAATCATATGAGGTAAGGATGATTCGGTATCGCTGAGAAGTTAGTACCCCCTGAAGTATGAATCCACCGGAAAGGAGGGCTTCTTTTCACAGTCTGCCCCTCTCAGTTTTCAGGTAGATGGAAACTTTCAATCTCAATCCACGTGACATAAAGGAAGCCAGAAAAAGATATATAGTGTAATACCATTTTAATAAACACATATACAAACAAGTGACTTAGTCAAACTCACATTTAAAATCCTCAACAAATGAGGTATGCAATAGGCGCATAGAATATAGCTGGAAAAAACAGGTAGTGCACTCAAGCAAATAGTCTTTCTCAGTTCACTGTTTCCCAAGAAATATTCACACCAAATATTCTGGGGTTTTTCAGAGGGTTGTCCTTCCCTTAACACTAAAACCTTATGCGTTTCAAAGGGCTAATTCTGTCTAAGTCCCTTCTTCATCAGAGGTTATCAAATTGTTTGAGTTCTTACCTTATATAGAACTCTGTGTAGCGATACCATTCATCCATTTTACAACCATTCAACCCTTCCGGTATAATGGCACGCATAAGCCATATCCGGAGCTTTGACACGCATGACATCATATCCGGTTTCAAGCCGTGTCTATCTACTGCGGCATAGTACCTCAAGATCTCTATCTCCAGGATACTTCCTGCCGAGTGACCCGCATGTGCCATTTCCGGAACGGTTGACACGCATAGTGTCATTTCCGTTTACAAACCAAACCTCATTTGTTGAGGATTTTAAATGTGAGTTTGACTAAGTCACTTGTTTGTATATGTGTTTATTAAAATGGTTTTACACTATATATCTTTTTCTGGCTTCCTTTATGTCACGTGGATTGAGATTAAAAGTTTCCATCTACCTGAAAATTGAGAGGGGCAGACTGTCAAAAGAAGCTCTCCTTTCCGGTGGATCCATACTTCAGGGGGTACTAACTTCTTAGCGATACCGAATCATCCTTACCTCATATGATTGAGGGATTTTAATGTAAGTGCACACCCAAGGGGGAGCTGTATATGAAGAGACTACTCCTATAAATTTGGCTCTGTGTTGCTGTTTCGTTTTTGTGGACTTTGTGAACTACCTACTTTTGCTCTCCACATATATTTTTTACCTTCAAATCATTGTATAGTATATAATATAATATCATATATTGACAACAGGTCTAGTAATCAGTCTATACTTGTGCACTGCAGTGCTCTGTTGCTTATAGTGCTATCCCGCTTTTCTTTTGTACCTATCTAATTTTTAGAGGTAGACAACAGAATGTCACTGGCGCCGGAGGCTGACTGTATGTGAAATAATCGGCAGGTGTGTAGATATATAATTATTTAGCTATAATAAATGCAAAGGGTAACATTGGTTAAAAATGAAGAGTATATGTCAGCCACTCAAGAGTTAATTTTCTACTCTAAAGTGATTATATTAAACTAGTATTCAATACAGGTTTGGCTAGCTAGTGAAAATAGTAAATGAACATGATAAAATGAATAAGCAATACGGATCAGTAGATTCAAAATATATACACATTTAATAAATAGTTCACAATAAATTTAAAATATGCATTCACACCGGTGTGTCGATAAAAATGTAAATAAATGTAAATAAAAATAGTAGATTTATCAGCATATAACAATGCCTTATGTAATTCTTGTTGCTGTTACAATTGAATAAAACTAGACTTCGCTACAAATTTGTTACAAACTCAGTTGCGATTAATATAATGTCCCAATAGTTAAATTTGGCAACATAAATTGGGGTTTAATGCTGTCTTACAAACTTGTAAATTCCTTGAGTGAGTGTGTTGCAGTCTTTCAATAGTCTGTTTAAATCCAATAAAAAACTTATGGTGAAGAGTGGTTCACTTGATAAGAAAATTTGTGCAGGTTTAAGTCTGTGTTAAACTTTTAGCCATATGAAATAAGATGTAAAATCTTCAGTATATACACCAATTTGCTGTGTATTGCTTTCTCCATATGTTTGTTGCAGCGTGTGTGAAATTCGGCAACAGCAAGAATAATTATTACTCACTTTTAGCAGCATCCCTGCTTGTTTCACACGCCTCCTCGGTATGATGTTGAAGTGATAGGATCCGGCCAATTTTGACCATTAAAGTGCGCGCACTATTTTCAAACCTTGGCTTCTTTGAGAGGTGAGTACTCCTACCGGCTCAGTTTGTGTATACTTCACACCACATAGAAAGAGTCGGTCCTGGGAGTAAATACAATGTAGCAGAAGGACTCCTACTGGCTCAGTTTGTGTATACTTCACACGTAGAAAGAGTCGGTCCTGGGAGTAAATACAATGTAGCAGAAGGACTCCTACCGGCTCAGTTTGTGTATACTTCACACCACATAGAAAGAGTCGGTCCTGGGAGTAAATACAATGTAGCAGAAGGACTCCTACTGGCTCAGTTTGTGTATACTTCACACCACATAGAAAGAGTCGGTCCTGGGAGTAAATACAATGTAGCAGAAGGACTCCTACTGGCTCAGTTTGTGTATACTTCACACGTAGAAAGAGTCGGTCCTTGGAGTAGATACAATGTAGCAGAAGGACTCCTACTGGCTCAGTTTGTGTATACTTCACACCACATAGAAAGAGTCGGTCCTGGGAGTAAATACAATGTAGCAGAAGGACTCCTACTGGCTCAGTTTGTGTATACTTCACACGTAGAAAGAGTCGGTCCTGGGAGTAGATACAATGTAGCAGAAGGACTCCTACTGGCTCAGTTTGTGTATACTTCACACCACATAGAAAGAGTCGGTCCTGGGAGTAAATACAATGTAGCAGAAGGACTCCTACTGGCTCAGTTTGTGTATACTTCACACCACATAGAAAGAGTCGGTCCTGGGAGTAAATACAATGTAGCAGAAGGACTCCTACTGGCTCAGTTTGTGTATACTTCACACCACATAGAAAGAGTCGGTCCTGGGAGTAAATACAATGTAGCAGAAGGACTCCTACTGGCTCAGTTTGTGTATACTTCACACGTAGAAAGAGTCGGTCCTGGGAGTGGATACAATGTAGCAGAAGGACTCCTACTGGCTCAGTTTGTGTATACTTCACACCACATAGAAAGAGTCAGTCCTGGGAGTAAATACAATGTAGCAGAAGGACTCCTACTGGCTCAGTTTGTGTATACTTCACACCACATAGAAAGAGTCGGTCCTGGGAGTAAATACAATGTAGCAGAAGGACTCCTACTGGCTCAGTTTGTGTATACTTCACACGTAGAAAGAGTCGGTCCTTGGAGTAGATACAATGTAGCAGAAGGACTCCTACTGGCTCAGTTTGTGTATACTTCACACCACATAGAAAGAGTCGGTCCTGGGAGTAAATACAATGTAGCAGAAGGACTCCTACTGGCTCAGTTTGTGTATACTTCACACGTAGAAAGAGTCGGTCCTGGGAGTAGATACAATGTAGCAGAAGGACTCCTACTGGCTCAGTTTGTGTATACTTCACACCACATAGAAAGAGTCGGTCCTGGGAGTAAATACAATGTAGCAGAAGGACTCCTACTGGCTCAGTTTGTGTATACTTCACACCACATAGAAAGAGTCGGTCCTGGGAGTAAATACAATGTAGCAGAAGGACTCCTACTGGCTCAGTTTGTGTATACTTCACACCACATAGAAAGAGTCGGTCCTGGGAGTAAATACAATGTAGCAGAAGGACTCCTACTGGCTCAGTTTGTGTATACTTCACACGTAGAAAGAGTCGGTCCTGGGAGTGGATACAATGTAGCAGAAGGACTCCTACTGGCTCAGTTTGTGTATACTTCACACCACATAGAAAGAGTCAGTCCTGGGAGTAAATACAATGTAGCAGAAGGACTCCTACTGGCTCAGTTTGTGTATACTTCATACGTAGAAAGAGTCAGTCCTGGGAGTGGATACAATGTAGCAGAAGGACTCCTACTGGCTCAGTTTGTGTATACTTCACACCACATAGAAAGAGTCAGTCCTGGGAGTAAATACAATGTAGCAGAAGGACTCCTACTGGCTCAGTTTGTGTATACTTCATACGTAGAAAGAGTCGGTCCTGGGAGTGGATACAATGTAGCAGGAGCAATCGAATGCAGACGTCTACGCGTTTCAGCTGTATAAGCCTTTATCAAGATGTCTCCTTCATGTTGCTCCTTCATTTTATAGGCTAGTTTGACTCTTGCACACCTGGGCTATTAATTAGTGTAAATCTTGTTCATATGATGTCACAAATTGATCGGATTTAAAACCATAGGCACTGTTAAAATTTTGTATCTCTAGAATATTAACCTCTATGAATTCAACTCTATATCAGGTGTCTGCTGATTTATACACTTTCATCTATGACAATTCTATTACTTAAAAAATGGATCAAGCTAAATGCAGTTGACAATAGCAAATATTTAGCTGAAGTTCATTTAAAGGGGATCCTAAAAAGAATAATATATACTGGTGAATACTAATTATGTGCAATGAAAATTGAAATAAACATATCACTATATATTCATCCCAAAAACCTTAGAGAGTGGATCTAGTTAAATACAGTCAACATTAACAAACAATTAACTATAATCTATTTAAAGGGAATCGTATATACTAGTAAATACTAGTTTGGTGCAATGGGGATTTAAATAAATATATCGGTATGAATTCTTCCTAAAGATCTTAGAAAGATCCCCAAATTAAATTTAATAAAATCCAAAATAACTATTGAGGAATACCAGTGATGTGTACATTTTATCAAATTAAAACCTCTTATGGCCTGTTCATGAGATCGTCGGGGTAGATCTTAACTTATTCAATTATATATATACCTAAATTGTTTGGGGTTATAAAGTTAAAAAGTTAAAAATTGTTTGAAATAAACGGTTTTATTAAAACCTGATAGAGAGCTCTTAAAAACTCACGTTTAAGGGGATCTTGAAGTGCAAAGTGTTCCAACTTATATGGGGATATAGAAGATGTAGACATTTCTTAAATAATTGCAAGACTAAATAAAAGTGGATTTATGTTTTCTACAATGTGATGCAATACAAATCTAAGTTTTCTAGACTTATAGGAAATCTTTCTGATATGAATCTATATGATAAGAATTTTTTATTGTTTTAAAAATCTGTTGGATGTTTCTTCCAAATGTTCTATCTCCGCAACAAATAACTAATGCTTTCTTTAAATGTAATATTTAAATTATTCCATATTCAGAATAGAAAGATTCAAATGTATATACAGTATAAGTGTATCTATTATGTATCAATTTACTAAATTCTCTAACACATAAACTATTGAACTTATGAATAGTATTTGTTAAATCAAATGTTACATTCAAAATTTCGAATGTAGATATTTGATTATGAACTTTCACAAACAAAAGTAACATTTGAAAACTGGAAATAACATTAGATTACTGAATTTCAAAACGGATGTCCACAAAACTATTCATTCTACCAAACGAATTACATTTTCAGCACAATCGCCCATCCCTAGTGTATTTTCTGCAGCTCCAGTGTCCTGCAGCTGCCCAGTGACTAGCTAGGTTTGTGTTTTATCAAAGGATACAAAAATAATGGAATCATTTTGATAGCAGAAGTCACTTTAAAAGTCTCTTAAAATGAAATACATGTAATGAATCTTAATAGATTCCATTTTGACCGTCCCTTTAATTCCGTTACTCTAAAGGCAAGAAAATAGTTTTATTCACAATGGGAATGGCTTTTCTGCAGCATAAAATGCTTCAAACTGTTATTATTTACACTTTTTAGGAGGAAAAGGCTTAGAAAAATGTATTTATCATTCCACTTTCATATATTTTTTATAATATATATTTTTTTCTCCAAAATATCCCTTTTTATCAGAAAAAAAAACCTGTATTTTTAGAATATGTCTCTTTATTTTTCTGTGATAGCCTCCATAGGACCTTTTCCTAATATAAGATAAATTATAGCCTATTTGAAACCTCTTTTTAGCCACTTTAAACCCATGGGAACAGTATTTTTCTTAGTGACCGTTGCTAATGAATGTAGCTAGTCAAAGTAGTTACAGGATGAAAAACTTATGAGGCAAAAGTTCCCTCATAGACGACTTAGCTGTTGAGGCATAATAGGGATTAATCTTTAATTCAGTAAATGTGACAGTGCTGTAGCTACTAATGAGCTCTGGATATTTCGTTGACAATTTCTATCGGCATAACAGAATTTATGCAGTCACCCAAAGTGTAGAGAACATTTTATTATAATTAGGCTTACACCATATATGACAAAGAAAACATGTTACCGCTCCCAATGGATTATTTTACTTTGTATGACACATACTATATATTAACTTATCTTTTTTACTTCACATATTGCCGCTTTAAAAAGGGACACACATAAAAAATACATATATCAGGGTTCTTATACAAACCATTTCTTTAAACAGCCTTGAAAACAGTCCTAACATATGCATTTTTCATATTTGTCCCTTCTTAAAGCGGCAATATGGTCACCCTAATTTTAATGCATTTATTGCCTGAGTACTACAGTTTATTTATATAAAGGCTATACCTTCTTAATGAAGTTCCAAATTATTTCTATGAAATTATGGAGTTCAGATTATACAGACAGTTATCCAGATTAACTAAAATCAACTATATCTGTGGCAAAATTTACAATCAATATTAAACTTTGATGATTCAGATAGAGCATGCAATTTTAAACAACATTCCAATTTACTTTTATTTTCAAATTTGAGTTGGAAAGTGTTTTAAAATGGCATGCTCTATCTCAATCATGAAACTATAATGTTTAAAGGGGCTTTAAAATTAATATTGTTTTATGCATTATAAATTATTTTTTTGTATTGCAACAGATCAGATCGACATACAAAAATATTTTAAAAGCATTTTTAACCTGTAATTTTGTTACAAAAATTCCTGTAGGAATGCTGTTTATTTTACTTACTTTACTGTGGCCAATTAGAAACATATAAACAAGTTCCAGCACACATCAACCAATCATTATGCAGCACGTAGGAGTGTTAAGGTTCTGAATTTCACAAAATGCACTACAACATCTCATTGGGCAGTGGAGAAACTACAATTTTAGGAATTTTCAGTTACAGGAAAAGCAGGCAAACTAAATAATAAATGTGTATTGCAAAGTTATTTTTTTAAAATATGTATAGGATGTTTTTTCCATTCCTTTAATATACAATATGTTTTCAACTGCTATATGAGCACGAGCTGCATTCTATCGGCTAGATCACGAGTTTGGCGTTAGCCTTAAAAGCAGCGTTGAGAGGTCCCAACACTGCTTTTTAACGCCCACTGGCATTAAGAGTCAGGCAGGTACAGGTGTACCGCTCACTTTTCTTCCGCGACTCGAGGCTACCGCAAATCCCCTTACGTCAATTGCGTATCCTATCTTTTTAATGGGACTTGCCTAACGCCGGTATTACGAGTCTTGGAAGAAGTGAGCGGTAGACCCTCTCCTGTCCAGACTCCTACCGCATATAAAAGTCAGTAGTTAAGAGTTTTATGGGCTAACGCCGGAACATAAAGCTCTTAACTAAAGTGCTACAAAGTACACTAACACCCATAAACTACCTATTAACCCCTAAACCGAGGCCCCCCCACATCACAAACACTATAATAAAAAAATGTAACCCCTAATCTGCCGACCGGACATCGCCGCCACCTACATTATACCTATGATGAACCCCTAATCTGCTGGCCCTAACATCGCCGACACCTACATTATATTTATTAACCCCTAATCTGCCACCCCCGTCGCCGCCACCTGCCTACAATTATTAACCCCTGCCGACCGGACATCGCCGCCACTTTAATAAATGTATTAACCCCTATACCGCTGCACTCCTGCCTCGCAAACACTAGTTAAATTGTATTAACCCCTAATCTGCCTGCACTAACATCGCAGACACCTACTTACATTTATTAACCACTAATCTGCCACCCCCAACGTTGCCGCTACTATATTAAAGATATTAACCCCTAAACCTAAGTCTAAACATAACCCAAAACCCCCCCTAACTTAAATATAATTTAAATACATCTAAATAAATTTACTAAAATTAAATGTATTATTCCTATTTAAAACTAAATACTTACCGATAAAATAAACCCTAAGATAGCTACAATATAACTAATAGTTACATTTGTAGCTAGCTTAGGATTTATATTTATTTTACAGGCAACTTTGTATTTATTTTAACTAGGTATAATAGTTATTAAATAGTTATTAACTTTTTAATAGCTACCTAGCTAAAATATGTACAAAATTACCTGTAAAATAAATCTTAACCTAAGTTACAATTACACCTAACACTACACTATAATTAAACTAATTACCTAAACTACCAATTAATTACAATTAAATTACAATTAAATTCAATAAACTAAATTACGAAAAATAAACAAACACTACAGAAAATAAAATTTTTTTTACAAGAAGTTTAAACTAATTACACCTAATCTAAGCCCCCTAATAAAATAAAAAAGCCCCCCAAAATAATAAAATGCCCTACCCTATACTAAATTACAAATAGCCTTTAAAAGGGCCTTTTGCGGGGCATTGCCCCAAAGTAATCAGCTCTTTTACCTGTAAAAAAAGAATACAATACCCCCCCAACATTACAACCTACCACCCACACACCCCTACTCTAAAACCCACCCAATCGCCGTTTAAAAAACCTAACACTACCCCATTGAAGATCACCCTACCTTGAGCCGGCTTCACCCAGCCGGGCACAAGTGGTCATCCGATCCATCCAGAAGTGTTCATCTGATGGGGCAGAAGAGGACATCCAGACCGGCAGAAGTCTTCATCCTATCCGGGCAGAAGAGGACATCCGGACCGGGAGAAGGCTTCATCCAAGCGGCATCTTCTATCTACATCCAACAAGGAGCTACTCCATCTTGTTGACATCCGGCGTGGAGCATCCATCCAGCACGACGACTAATGATGAATGACGGTTCCTTTAAATGACGTCATCCAAGATGGCGTCCCTCGAATTCCGATTCGCTGATAGGATTCTATCAGCCAATCGGAATTAAGGTAGGAAAAATGCGATTGGTTGATTTAATCGGCCATTCGGAATGAAGTTCAATCCGATTGGCTGATTGGATCAGCCAATAGAATGGGAGGTCAATTCTATTGGCTGATCCAATCAGCCAATCGGATTGAACTTCAATCCGATTGGCTGATTAAATCAACCAATCGGATTTTTCCTACCTTAATTCCGATTGGCTGATAGAATCCTATCAGCCAATCGGAATTTGAGGGACGCCATCTTGGATGACGTCATTTAAAGGAACCGTCATTCGTCGTTAGTCATTGTGCTGGATGGATGCTCCGCGCCGGATGTCTTCAATATGGAGTCGCTCCTCGTCGGATGGATGAAGATAGAAGATACCGCTTGGATGAAGCCTTTTCCCGGTCCGGATGTCCTCTTCTGCCCGGATAGGATGAAGACTTCTGCCGGTCTGGATGTCCTCTTCTGCCCCATCGGATGAACACTTCTGGATGGATCGGATGACCACTTGTGCCCGTCTGGGTGAAGACGGCTCAAGGTAGGGTGATCTTCAATGGGGTAGTGTTAGGTTTTTTTAAGGGGGGATTGGGTGGGTTTTAGAGTAGGGGTGTGTGGGTGGTGGGTTGTAATGTTGGGGGGTATTGTATTCTTTTTTTACAGGTAAAAGAGCTGATTATTTTGGGGCAATGCCCCACAAAAGGCCCTTTTAAGGGCTATTTGTAATTTAGTATAGGTTAGGGCATTTTATTATTTTGGGGGGCTTTTTTATTTTATTAAGGGGCTTAGATTAGGTGTAATTAGTTTAAACTTCTTGTAAAAAATTTTTTTCTGTAATTTAGTCTTTTTTTCCCGTAATTTAGTTTATTGAATTTAATTGTAATTAATTGTAGGTAGTTTAGGTAATTAGTTTAATTATAGTGTAGTGTTACGTGTAATTGTAATTTAGGTTAGGATATATTTTACAGGTAATTTTTTACTTATTTTAGCTAGGTAGCTATTAAATAGTTAATAACTATTTAATAACTATTGTACCTAGTTAAAATAAATACAAAGTTGCCTGTAATATAAAAATAAATCATAAGCTAGCTACAATGTAACTATTAGTTATATTGTAGCTATCTTATGGTTTATTTTATCGGTAAGTATTTAGTTTTAAATAGGAATAATTTATTTAATTGTAGTTATTTTATTTAGATTTATTTTAAATTATATTTAAATTTGGGGGGTGTTAGGGTTAGGGTTAGACTTAGGTTTATGGGTTAATAACTTTATTATAGTGGTGGCGACGTTGGTGGCGGCAGATTAGGGGTTAATTAATTTAATACAGTTGCGGCCACATTGGGGGGGCAGATTAGGGGTTAATAACTATAATGTAGGTGGCGGCGGTGTCTGGAGCGGTAGATTAGGGGTTAATAGTATAATGCAGGCGACGACGATGTCGGGGACGGCAGATTAGGGGTTAATAAGTGTAAGATTAGGAGTATTTAGACTCGGGGTTCATGTTAGGGTGTTAGGTGCAGACATATTTTTTCTTTCCCCATAGGAAACAATGGGGCTGCGTTAGAAGCTGGGGGCTGCTTTTTTGAAGGTGTTAGGTTTTTTTTCAGCCAGCTCAGCCCCATTGTTTTCTATGGGGAAATCGTGCACGAGCACATTTAGCCAGCTTACCGCTACCGTAAGCAACGCTGGTATTGAGGTGAGATGTGGAGCTAAATTCTGCTCTATGCTCACCTTTTTGTGGCTAACGCCAGGTTTAAAAAAACCTGTAATACCAGTGTTGGCTTAAGGGAGCGGTGGAAAAAAAGGAGTGTTAGCACCGCACAGCCTTACCGACAAAACTCGTGATCTAGCCGTATGTGAGCACACACAACTCTTGAAAATAATACAAAAATGCAGCCACACACAACTCTTCCACAACTGTTCACTATTCAAAAGAAAATCTAGAAACAAGTGCAATGTAAAATATAGGGAAACAGAATGCAAAAAAAATGAAAATACTCAAATATTATCATGCAAATTTAGAGAAAGCAAGATTTGGACAGACAGCAATTGACGGCAAATTCCAGTGACTCATTAATAACTTTCCCTCATTAGCCTCAGCAGAGAAGTTAAAACATGATGGTGATCATTGCTTTATAGACACTAAAAGTTAACACATTTTTTTTTCTAAATTCAAACTACTAATATAACTGTACCAAATATATATTTATATGCATATTATTCTCAGGCTAATCTTTTGTTTTAAATACATAATTCTATCAAGCATTTCTTTAGTGATTAATGTCCTTTTAATAAATCACCTGTTTCTATTCAAAGATAAGAATTAACATATTAAGTGCTAGATTTACAAGTGGAGCACTAAATTATCGCACACCTGCAAAATGAGAGCTCTGAAAATTAACCAGAGTTTAGATCTCTGGTTAATTTTCTAAAACTGCACTAAATGCACTCAAAATAGAGGGCACTATAGTTTTTTTATTAAAGAAAAATGTAGTATTTTTTTTTAATTTTTTTTAAATAAAAAACAACTGCACTAGGCAGTTTTGGGGTTTTAAAGTTGGTGGGAGTGGTGGTCTATGGGAATTCTGTGTTCCCTGTCAATATATATCTATATGATTACAAACATACTGTGTATATTTATGTGTTAATATGAGTATATATACATAAATTAACACATACATATATATGTATATATTTATATACAAAAAGAAAAATAGAGCACACTCCAATGGGAACTTAGTAATAGTATCTCACTTTTATTAGTGAACGTTTTCGGTCCAACAACAGTCCGTCCTCAGACAAAAAAGTGTATAGACACTTTTTTGTCTGAGGACGGACTGTTGTTGGTCCGAAAACGTTCACTAATAAAAGTGAGATACTATTACTAAGTTCCCATTGGAGTGCGCTCTATTTTTCTTTTTGTATATTGTTCTGCTGCACCCTGAGCAGTTGACCGCGTATGTCTGGAGTGTATTTCGTCTTGGTTTTATATATTTATATACATATATATTTACAAATTGCTGCCCATTGCTGCGCTACTTACCCTCTGCACTGCACCTTAGCCCTCACAATCAATATTTTTTACAACTGAGCAGTCATTTAACCCACTGGCTGCCATTAACATACAGTTCAATAATTTTACCTCTTTGGCTGCCAGTAAACATAAACAGAAGTGATTTTACCCACTTGACTTGCCCTCACTTCTTTCTGTTATATATTTGTAATGCGTCGAGGCATAAGGGGGCTTTTACATTTAGCTTCCATTCAGGGACTTTAAAAATTGGATATTTAAATGGACAGTCAACACAAAAAATGTTATTATTTAAAAAAGATAGATAATTCCTTTATTACCCATTCCCCAGTTTTGCACAGAAAACATGGTTATATTAATATACATTTTATCACTGTGATTACCTAAGCATCTTCTGATGGCCCCCTGATCACATGACTTTATCTATTGACTTGCATTTAAGCCAATTAGTGCTGAGTTGTTAGAATCCACGGGCGTAAGCTCAATGCTATCTATATGGCTCACATGAACTAGCTCTCACCTGTTGTGAAAAGCTAATACAAAACATGTGCTCAAGAGGCTGTCTTTAGTGACTTAGAAGCAGACCGAAATTTAGAGGCTTAAAAGTTATAAAGTATATTAATATAACTGGGTTTTTTTGCAAAGTTGGGGAATGGGTAGTAAAGGCAGTATTTTATCTTTTAAACAATAACAATTTTTGTGTTTACTGTCTCTTTAAATGTTGAGTATTTTTGTAAAGATTTTACAGGAGAGCCTGCTAAAATTCTGGACAGTTTTTTATTCAAATGTATACAATTTGTTAACTCAAAATTAATTTCTTTGTATATTTTAGAAATTAATACTAATTAGTCCAGATGAATTAATGGAATGGACTAATATCCTTAATGAGATTGTAATTTAGGGATTAGAGTATTCTGATTCTGGATTTTTTTTCCTGGGGTAGGTGATTTTTGCCAAAATGGTTAATTAAACATTATTAGTATTATAACATCACATAAAGGAGATGATCTCTCCGCTGTAATGTACTATGTTGTTTTCTGTATGTATTTGCTACATAAGAGAGGTCATCTGAGAGAACAGGGAGCAAAGTCAGTTCTTACTAATAAGGTGCAGATATGATATGATGGGAATATGAAGCTATTTTGGTTTATCTAGCTTAGTTAAAACTGTGATTGTCCCTGTTGCTCTTCTCTGGTGCACTAAGCCAAGTGTGCTAAAGCCGAAGAAGTGTTAAGAAATCGTAAAGAAATGGCACCTCATTTGTCACATTGATTAATTTGGGACTCTCTGCAAGACTAATTTATCCGGCAAAAATTAAAGTTTTCCTTGAAAATGAAATCATTACTTTAGGAACCCCACAAGATGCTAGGATATTTACAGACAAATACAAAATTGATAGATGAACTGAACTTTCTCTCTCTATCTTTATAGGTATTTGTCTTAATGTGTTGGCTTATGTACATCCACTCAAATTCTATATAGATATGAGTATAAGTATAAAAGGTTGTATACTAGATGGTTTAGGCTCCTTTTGTATGTTTGTTTCTTAATTTTGTGTTGCTCTCTCTTGGCTAATCCTGGGGGTGCGAATGGGGAGAGGGGGTCATTTTTTTTGTACCCACGTATATATACAGTTAATAAGCTGAAATGAGTTAAAGATTATTTCTTGGAACATAGGAGGGATTACGAATCCAATGAAATTGAAGCAGATTTTAGGACTGCTAAAAAAAGCAAGGTGGATATAGCTCTCTTACAGGAGACTCATCTGATAGAAGAAGAACATAGAAATCTTAAAATGAGCTGGGTAGGGGAAGTTTTTCTGCAGTACACTTAAGATTAAAGAGGTATGGCGATTTTATAATCCTAATAACCGTGCCTTTTCCTGTGAATCTAAACAATATAAATCCTTCTCCCGTATTGACTTTTTTTCTAGCTTCAGACAAAGAATTTAGCCTTAGCGCAGATTGGGGATTTCACTATATCAGATCACGCACCTATTTCATTGGATTTGATGTGGGGAGATTCGAGTTTTGAGCCTGCCAGAAGTTATAACTTTCCCCGTTTCTTATTTAATAATGTTGACTTTATGCTCTATGGCACGAATATGCTATACAAAATAATTCTTACTGACATACAAAAGAGGTATTTTGGGAAACGGCAAAAGCTGTTATTAGAGGGGAAATAAAAAAAATACACCATTAGATTGAAGAAAAAATATTATGCCAAGGAAATTGAATTATCAAACTATCTAAAAAATAAATATAATGAGTATTTAACCGCGCCTAATCAGATGAACTGGAATTGCTATATTAAGGCTAAACAGGAATGGGAAATCATTAACATGCAGAAAATGTCAGTTCAGGAGCTTAGATCCAGAGCTATAGGTACATAAAATAGGGAAGCTTTTAGCTAAATGTGTTAAAACTCAGGAGCCCTATAAATGTATAAAGGCTATCATTAAACATGGAACTAGGTTAACTAATATTGAATCAATTAATTCAGAATTTTTTAACTACTTTAAACATTTGTATTCTGCCCCACAAATAAATGATTAAAATAAAAGCAAGTTTTGGCAGAGAATTTCGTTGCCTAAGCTGTCCATGGAAGTGATAGATATTTTAAATGCACCTTTAACAGAGCGAGAAGTCCATCAGGCAATAGACAGACTTAAACTAGACAAAGCACCGGGCCCAGATCTTCTGCCTGGTGAGTTATATAAAATTCTTAAAACCGAAGTAACCCCTACTCTCTTGATTCTTTTTATTGACTTTTTTGTAATGGTAAAACCCCATCTTCTTATTTTTCTGCTTCTAAAATTACGCTAATACCCAAAAAGGGCAAAGATGTGGAGCTAATGAATTCATACCGTCCAATTTCCTTGTTAAACTCTGACTATAAATTAATGACAGCTATCTTAGCGGATAGACTTAAATCAACTCTTGGCTCTCTGATACAGGTGGACCAGGTTGGCTTCATGACGCATAGAAATCCCTCTGCTAATATTCATAAAATTTTCCTTTTTTTGGATTTTTTTGCAACCTCTAATACTAAATCTATTCACGACCTTGCTATACTCTCTGTCGATGCTCAAAAAGAATTTGACTCAATTACGTGGGACCTTTTATTCTTTACTATGAGGCAATTTGGGTTCAAAGACCAATTTTTTAATTGTATTATGTCCATATATGCAAAAGCTTCTTCTACTCTATTCATAAATGGCTCGCTTGCAGATTCTTTTCCTATGGCTAAGGGAACGCGGCAAGGCTGTCCAATTTCTCCACTTCTTTTTAACTTGGCCATTGAACCTTTGTCCATAATTCTTAGGAAAATACTAAAGGGGATCTCTCTTGGAGATAAGCGTCTCAAGTTACTACTATAAGCAGATGATTTGCTGTTATTCCTTAATAATACACAAATAGAGATACCTATGATCTTAGACTTAGTTTCAGAATGTGGCTCTTTATCTGGGTATAAAATCAATGTCCATAAACCAGAAATACTTTGGATTAAAAGACCAATACAGGATGGTCATCCTCTCCCCTTTAAAATTGCTGAAGAATACATTACATATTTTGGAATAAAATTTGATACAAACTCTCTGAGCTGGTATAAGTTAAATTATTCCCCTCTATTCTCAAAAATTAAACTAGATCTGATGAAGTGGGCTATTACCTCTTTCAATTACTGCAAAAGTCAATGTAATTAAGATGATTGAATTACCTAAGCTTTTGTATTTAATGCAAAATATTCCCACGCTTGTAACTAAAAAAAGATGTTAAGTTTCTTGATAACTCTATCAGGTTATTTATTTGGGGGTCTGGTAGAAGTCGTATAGCTCTGGGAAAAATAACTCAACTAAGGCAATTTGGGGGACTAGCATTACCCATATTATCTATCTATAACTGTATCTGTTTAGCTAAAGTAGCTATGGATTGGCTCACTGGAGGGGATTATGTTGCATATCTAGAAGCGGAACAAAAATTGGTTTACCCTTTCTCTTTAACTGTCTTACTACACTGCCCCATTAAGCTTATCCCTAATAAAATTAAGAAAAAACACACCATATACTATATTATTAAATCTTGGCAGACTATTAGAACTATTTTAAACTGTAATCCCTTTATTTCGGATTTAGTACCTATTGTGGGGAATCCACAATTTATCGGTGGTCTCAATAATAAGTTGTTTAATAGATGGGCTAATTCAGGGCTGGTATATCTATAGCAATTTAATGAAAGTGATACTCCCAAAGTTTATACCTTTGAGACTCTTAAAGATCGCTATAGTCTAAGGAATACAGATTTCTATGCATATCTTCAAGTACATCACTGTTTTTTTGAAATAACTAAAGACTTTAATATGGTATGGTCACATCCAGGTATAAAAATGGGTCTATCTCTTTTTAAAATGGGCAAGTACTCTATTAGTTAATAGTTATTGGTATAAAATGATATTAACCAATATTGGTGAGCTCAATGTTCTTGATATTTGTCTAAAATGGCGTTCTGTTTTCCCGGCAATAGACATAGATAAGGTGAAGCGTAGTATTGTGAGTGTGGAGAATGCTACACTATCTGCAATATGGCGGGAATCTCATTTTAAACTAATAAATACGACTAAATAAATGGTAAATGTCTATCCCTGATATAGTACACCTGAAGCTGATCTGGTCCACATGTTTTGGAGCTGCCCGAAAATACAACAACTTAGGCAACGTATTCAATTTTGGTTGAGGAAGGTGACAAGTTGTAATATTACTCTGGAGATAAAGCATATTTTTTTTTTTTAGTTAAAAGGGATGAGTTAGATAATATTGATTTTATTAATACAACTATTTTGGGAGGGAGATACCTTATCCTTAGGAACTGGAAGAATTAAAGGGAACCCACTATTAAAAACCTAACGTTTCTGTTGCAAACACAATTTATAATTAAATAATTTGACAGTTCTAATAACTGAGAAACACAGCAGGATAGATTTGGTATAAAATGGATGGATTTCCTTAAGTTATATAGGAGAAATCTTCAGAGACAACTTATGACCCCTTTTCAAAATTTAGGGATGAATGGATAAGGAGAGTAGGGCTTTAGATGACCTCTAAAATTCTATACTGTGTATATATATATATATATATATATATATATATATATATATATATATTTACACACACACACACATATATATATTTACACACACACACACACACACATATATATATTTATGCACATACACACAAATGCAAACAACAACACGAATACATACACACGCACACACACATACCTGCACACACATACACACACACACACACACACATATATATATATTTATATTTACACACACATACACACACACACACACACACACACACACATACACACACACACACACACACACACACACACATATATATATATATATATATGCACATACACATACACACAAATGCAAACAACAACACAAATACATACACACGCACACACACATACATACACACACATACACACATACCTGCACACACATACACACACACACATATAAATATATATATATATATATATATGCACATACACATACACACAAATGCAAACAACAACACGAATACATACACACGCACACACACATACATACACACCCACACACACATACACACGCACACACACATACATACACACGCACACACACATACATACACACCCACACACACATACACACGCACACACACATACATACACACGCACACACACATACCTGCACACACATACACACAAATGCAAACAACAACACAAATACATACACACGCACACACACACATATATATATTTATATTTACACACACATACCTGCACACACATACACACACACACACATATATATATATATTTATATTTATATATATATATGCACATACACATACACACAAATGCAAACAACAACACGAATACATACACGCACACACACATACCTGCACACACATACACACCCACACACACATACATACACACGCACACACACATACATACACACGCACACACACATACATACACACGCACACACACATACCTGCACACACATAAACACAAACATACACTCACACCCCCTCTGGTTTTTTTTTTTCTCTCTCTTCTATTTCTCACTCGCCAGGATTCAATTTAACTGTATTCTATAGTAGATGGTAGAGCCACTGCGTATTTTTTGTACAAAGATGCTGTTGCTTGATTTCTTCTGTTTTTTTTTGTTCTTTTCTATAAAAAGGTTGTAACATTTTTCTTTATTTATGTTCTTACATTTGGAATGAATTATCTCATGTTGGTATAATATTAATGATTTATATCAAATGGTACAGGCATAGGTAATGATATTATAATATCAACTTATACTACTTTGTTCTAATGATATTATAATATGAACTTATACTACTTTGTTCTAATGAAAAGAAGATATTTCTGGAATATGTATCATTGTATCTTATTTTCTTTTTTCTGACAGTATATATGCTTGTATTTATGTGTATAATGGACGACCTTAATACAAATTTATATTGAAATAAAGAAAAACATGAAATAGCATTGTTCTTCACTCAGAAGAAAATATTATTTTTATTTTAAGTATATCTATCTATCTGTCTATCTATCTATCTATCTATCTATCTATTTTAACCCCTTAAGGACCAGCGACGTACCCTGTATGTCGCTGGCCTTTTTTTGGGACTTGATTGTTTTATAGCGCGGTCTTGCCACCAGAGTTGAGACTGCTCTATTCCACAAAGCCTTCTGGAGGGAGGGCATTAATAGCGTGTTCTTGCTAGACTTGTGCTATTATGTCCTGAAAAAACCCTTAACGACCAGTGACATACAGGGTACATTGTGGTCATTAAGGGGTTAAATATATCTATAGCTATATAGCCATTCATTTAAAGTATAGGGCTTGTTAAACTGATGGCAAATCCAAGCGTTTAACAAACACTATAATGTACCATCACTAAAAATCAAAGTGAGTTTCATTCATTAACCGTGTACAAAAGGATGCTAAACTCACCCTTTCTGTGCCATTGCAAATAAAGGCAGCTCTGGCAGCCCACGGCACAACGATCTTCTACCAATAAGGTGCCGCTTGCACCTCTGAACCACGCACCGCTATTGGTTCAGAGGTGCAAATGTAACCTCGTTGAAGGAGATTGTTGTGCTGAATTTAGCGCTGTGCAATGGCACAGAAAGGGTGAGTTTAGCATCCTTTTGTACACAGTTGATGAATGAAACTCCCCTTGATTTTTAGCGATGGTAAATCCAAGCATTTGTTAAATGCTTGGATTTATCATCACTTTAAAGATATGTCGAACGTGCTAAACATTCTCTGGTAATACTGTTTTCACATAGACTTGTATTACGAGATTGTGCATTATTCTTAGCTTGTGATATTAATAGTGCACCCTGCGCTATCAATAGCGCTCCACTTGTAATCTTGTTGTTTAGTTGAGCTGACATTTCTTTTTTCTTTTTCTAGGTCAGTGTTTCTCAGCTCCAGTTCTCAAGTATCGCTACCTGACCAGAGTTTCATGATATCTTAATTTCAGCACACGTTAAATATTCAGCTGACCTGTGAGAGTAGGTTAAAGGGACAGTCAAGTCCAAACAAAATGTTCATGATTTAAATAGGGCATGTAATTTTAAACAACTTTTCAATTTACTTTTATCACCAATTATGCTTTGTTCTCTTGGTATTCTTATTTGAAAGCTAAACCTAGGAGGTTCATATGCTAATTTCTTAGACCTTGAAGGCCACCTCGGCATTTGACAGTTTTTAACCACTAGAGGGTGTTAGTTCATGTGTTTCATACAGATAACATTGAGCTCATGCACGTGAATTTACCAAGGAGTGAGCACTGATTGGCTGAAAGGCAAGTCTGTCAAAAGAACTGAAATAAGGGGGCAGTCTGCAGAGGCTTAGATACAAGGTTATCACAGAGGTAAAACATGTATTATTTGATCTGTGCTAGAACTGGAACTGTGTAGACTATTGCAAATGGTAACATCTTCTAACCACTGTGTCCTCTCTACACAAGCGTGAACGAGCACAATGTTATGTATATGACACACATGAACTAACACCCTCTAGTTGGGAAAAACTGTCAAAATGCTTTCAACTAAGAGGCAGCCTTCAAAGTCTAAAAAAATTGCATATGAGCCTACCTAGGTTTAGATTTCAACTAAGAATACCAAAAGAACAAAGCAAAATTGGTGATAAAAGTAATTTGGAAAGTTATTTAAAATGACATGCCCTATTTGAATCATGAAAGTTTATTTTGGACTTGACTGTCCCTTTAAAAAAAAAAAAAGCTCTACATTCTGTTTTGGGTATCTCAATCTCTTGTACATATTTCTAGGCATGAAAGATTTATATGGAAATGTAAACTATATGTGTATTGGCTTGCTGTGTGTGTCTGGGGGACTGGACTCTGCTTGTACTCCAGTGGAGTATCGCCGCTGTCAATGAGACCTGCTCTGTTAAAGCAATGAATACAAAACGTACAGTGTATGCCGCTGTCATTATGGGGTTAAAGGAGCATTTTAGTATAAAATATGCAGGGACTGTAGACTTCTTGTTAAAATTACATAAAAGTGCTCTGTTACTATTACTTTGTTTTAAACCCCTTCAAGATCTGCTCCAGAGCAGCAATGAGATACTGTGACCAAGCTGAACACATCCGGCAAGACAATGAGAAGCTGCAATCACCAGCTGGGGTATATGCTCCAACAAGAGACTTGTTAGGAACTAAGGTCAGCACTTTGTGTACACTCATGGTACCTATCTTATGTTAAATATTGATAATTAGTCATTTTCTGCAAAATTCCTCAGCAGACTAAGCTCTGAACTGTAGAAACCCCAAAATGGGTTGGGCTAGAGATTTTCCCTTTAAAGGGACACTGAACCCAAATGTTTTTCTTTCATGATTCAGATAGAGCATGCAATTTTAAGCCACTTTCTAATTTATTCCTATTATCATTTTTTCTTCGTTCTCTTGCTATCTATATTTTAAAAAGAAGTCATCTAAGCTTTTTTTATTCAGAACTCTGGACAGCACTTTTTTATTGGTGGATGAGTTTATCCACCAATCAGCAAGAATAACCCAGGTTGATCACCAAAAATGGGCCGGCATCTAAACTTACTTTCTTGCATTTCAAATAAAGATACCAAGAGAATGAAGAATATTTCATAATAGGAGTAAATTAGAAAGTTACTTAAAATGACATGCTCTATCTGAATCACAAAAGAAAAAATTTGGGTACAGTGTCCCTTTAACTGTTTAGAATGAGACAGTAAACAACCCATTTGTGTTTATCCTGTACCCCACTAGTAATAATCAGCCTCAGATGAAATCTATTGTGGTCAGTTTGACTACATTTGCCATGAAGTATCCTGGATGTATTTTATTTTTTAAATATTCCTCAGCATTAATTTTCACTAATAAAAAAAACACATTGACTCCCTTACTAAGCTACAAAACCAAATATGCCAACTCATATCAACGTTTCAACCAGCAGCTGCACTCTGAACAGGCAAAAGGTTTGCCAAGAAAAGCTATTTATTGCTATGCAGATTTAAATCTGCCTAGTCACCAAGTGTATTGGCCAAAATATGTCTAGTGGCAGCTGTGAAATGCAGTAGGAACCACATTAAGGCTTTGTATACAATCAGATAAGGATATATTTTAGAAAACTTTGAATCCATTTAAATCTTATATACTTTGGTTTTCCATTAAATTTCCCATTACACTGCTAAATTAAAAAACAGCTTGTGACGTCCTTCAAAAAGAAATAAAATAGTAACTTTAATGATTTTTATTGATGGCCTAAAAGGTAAATGATTTTAAAATTGAGAACATTAAAGGGATATTTAACCCATATAATAATTTTGTGGTTCAGACAGAGCATATATTTAAAAAAAAAAATCCAATTGACGTCTATTATCAAATTAGCTTTATTGCCTTGATATTTTGTGTTGAAGAGATACATTGGTAGGCATGTGAAGCTCTTGCAAATGGATTCTTGCAAAACTGCTGACATTTTGTGCTCCAGATATGGGCTGGCTCCGGAGCTTACATACCCTGCTTTTCAACAAAAGTTATCAAAGGAACAAAGAAAAATAATAATAAAAGAAATAACTTTGAAAGTTGTTTAAAAATGCATGATTTATGTGAATCATGACATAAACATTTTGGGTTTCATAGCCCTTTAAAGGAGTTAAAAGAGGTTTAACTACCACATACCACAAAAATCTGATGGAACATTATCAAAGTGGACCAGCAACAAAAATGTTAAAAGATAAGGATACAGTCTATAACTATGTAAATATCTTATAAATATCCTAAATGTAGGGCTACCAGTTGATTTTCTGAGCAGCCCTTTACCAAACCTCCATGTCAAATTGAGTCTCCGATAAAACAGGATAATGTTGACACCAACTCAACATCTTAAAACAAAACAGATTCAGAAAGATACTCAGCATATTTAAGATTATTTGCCTACAATTCACAGTGATAAGCTCCACAAAAAATGCAACAAGAATACATGACCCTTAAAACAAAACAAAAGCTTGCATAGTTGTTTGAAAACCAAACAAATACCTCTAAAACAAATGAAAGTTTGTCTTTTGTCATTTAATCAGATATAATATAATATGTTCAATAGAAATGTGACATTGTTCCCATTTATGTTTGAGTTATTTGTAATTGCTGGTGCACATCGCTCAGCTGAGGAATCAGTACTATAAAACACATATTGATACATTACCAGCATGTAGGTACAGGTTGATACTTAACACCATGTAGATAAATGTAGATACGTTACCAGCATGTAGGTACAGGTAGATACTTCACCAGCATGAAGATAAATGTAGATACTTCACCAGCATGTAGGTACAGGTAGATACTTTACCAGCATGTAAATAAATGTAGATACTTCACCAGCATGTAGGTACAGGTAGATACTTTACCAGCATGTAAATAAATGTAGATACTTCACCAGCATGTAGGTACAGGTAGATACTTTACCAGCATGTAAATAAATGTAGATACTTCACCAGCATGTAGGTACAGGTAGATACTTTACCAGCATGTAAATAAATGTAGATACTTCACCAGCATGTAGGTACAGGTAGATACTTTACCAGCATGTAAATAAATGTAGATACTTCACCAGCATGTAGATAATTTACCAGCATGTAGATGTATGTAGATAATTTACCAGCATGTAGATGTATGTAGATACTTTACCAGCATGTAGATATATGTAGATACTTTACCAGCATGTAGATGTATGTAGATACTTTACCAGCATGTAGATGTATGTAGATACTTTACCAGCATGTAGATATATGTAGATACTTTACCAGCATGTAGATGTATGTAGATAATTTACCAGCATGTAGATGTATGTAGATACTTTACCAGCATGTAGATGTATGTAGATACTTTACCAGCATGTAGATATATGTAGATACTTTACCAGCATGTAGATATATGTAGATACTTTACCAGCAAGTTGATATATGTAGATACTTTACCAGCATGTAGATACATGTAGATACTTTACCAGCATGTAGATAAATGTAGATACTTTACCAGCAAGTTGATATATGTAGATACTTTACCAGCATGTAGATACATGTAGATACTTTACCAGCAATTTGATATATGTAGATACTTTACCAGCAATTTGATATATGTAGATACTTTACCAGCATGTAGATACATGTAGATACTTTACCAGCATGTAGATATATGTAGATACTTTACCAGCATGTAGATAAATGTAGATACGTTACCAGCATGTAGATATATGTAGATACTTTACCAGCATGTAGATATATGTAGATACTTTACCAGCAAGTTGATATATGTAGATACTTTACCAGCATGTAGATACATGTAGATACTTTACCAGCATGTAGATAAATGTAGATACGTTACCAGCATGTAGATAAATGTAGATACGTTACCAGTATGTAGATACATGTAGATACTTTACCAGCATGTAGATACATGTAGATACTTTACCAGCATGTAGATACATGTAGATACTTTACCAGCATGTAGATACATGTAGATACTTTACCAGCATGTAGATACATGTAGATACTTTACCAGCATGTAAATGTATGTAGATACTTTACCAGCATGTAGATACATGTAGATACTTTATCAGCATGTAGATACATGTAGATACGTTACCAGCATGTAGATACATGTAGATACTTTACCAGCATGTAGATACATGTAGATACTTTATCAGCATGTAGATACATGTAGATACGTTACCAGCATGTAGATACATGTAGATACTTTACCAGCATGTAGATACATGTAGATACGTTACCAGCATGTAGATACATGTAGATACTTTACCAGCATGTAGATACATGTAGATATTTTACCAGCATGTAGATATATGTAGATACATTACCAGCATGTAGATATATGTAGATAATTTAAAAGCATGTAGATATATGTAGATACCTTACCAGCATGTAGATATATGTAGATACTTTACCAGCACGTAGATATATGTAGATACATTACCAGCATGTAGATATATGTAGATAATTTAAAAGCATGTAGATATATGTAGATACCTTACCAGCATGTAGATATATGTAGATACTTTACCAGCATGTAGATATATGTAGATAATTTAAAAGCATGTAGATATATGTAGATACTTTACCAGCATATAGAAATATGTAGATACTTTACAAGCAAGTAGATATATGTAGATACTTTACCAGCAAATAGATAAATGTAGATACTTTACCAGCATGTAGATATATGAAGATACTTTACCAGCATGTAGATAAATGTAGATACTTTACCAGCATGTAGATATATGTAGATACTTTACCAGCATGTAGATATATGTAGATACTTTAAAAGCATGTAGATGTATGTAGATAATTTACCAGCATATAGAAATATGTAGATACTTTACCAGCACGTAGATATATGTAGATACATTACCAGCATGTAGATATATGTAGATAATTTAAAAGCATGTAGATATATGTAGATACCTTACCAGCATGTAGATATATGTAGATACTTTACCAGCATGTAGATATATGTAGATAATTTAAAAGCATGTAGATATATGTAGATACTTTACCAGCATATAGAAATATGTAGATACTTTACAAGCAAGTAGATATATGTAGATACTTTACCAGCAAATAGATAAATGTAGATACTTTACCAGCAAGTAGATATATGTAGATACTTTACCAGCAAATAGATAAATGTAGATACTTTACCAGCAAGTAGATATATGTAGATACTTTACCAGCATGTAGATATATGTAAATACTTTATTAGCATGTAGATATATGTAGATAATTTGAAAGCATGTAGATGTATGTAGATAATTTAACAGCATATAGAAATATGTAGATACTTTACAAGCAAGTAGATATATGTAGATACTTTACCAGCAAATAGATAAATGTAGATACTTTACCAGCAAGTAGATATATGTAGATACTTTACCAGCAAATAGATAAATGTAGATACTTTACCAGCAAGTAGATATATGTAGATACTTTACCAGCATGTAGATAAATGTAGATACTTTACCAGCACGTAGATATATGTAGATACTTTACCAGCATGTAGATATATGTAGATACTTTACCAGCATGTAGATATATGCAGATACTTTACCAGCATGTAGATACAGGTAGATACTTAGCCAACATTTAGATACAGTTAGATACTTTACCAGCATGCAGATACTTTACCAACAAGTAGATACATGTAGATACTTTACCAGCAAGTTGATATATGTAGATACTTTACCAGCATGTAGATATATGCAGATACTTTACCAACAAGTAGATACATGTAGATACTTTACCAGCAAGTTGATATATGTAGATACTTTACCAGCATGTAGATATATGTAGATACTTTACCAACAAGTAGATATATGTAGATACTTTACCAGCATGTAGATATATGTAGATACTTTACCAGCAGGTAGATATATGTAGATACTTTACCAGCATGTAGATATATGTAGATACTTTACCAGCAAGTAGATAAATGTAGATACTTTACCAGCAGGTAGGTAAATGTAGATACTTTACCAGCAAGTAGATACATGTAGATACTTTACCAGCAAGTTGATATATGTAGATACTTTACCAGCATGTAGATCAGTGCTTTCCAAACTGTGTGTCGGGACACACTAGTGTGTCGGCAGCAGTGTGTAGGTGTGTCCCTGCTTCAGTACAAAATTTATTTTAATTTTATTTTTGGTTTCTGACTTTCCGCCTGCCTGCTACGCATATCACATGATTGATACTTAGGGGGACACAGATCATCTTAACCTATTGGCGCAGCTCAGTGGGAACTGAAACTTTTCCCATTGGCGGCACATTGGCTCCTGACTGCACTTGTAGTCTCCTTAATTGGCTCGTGACTGCATGTATAGTCAGTGAGTGGGACAGCAGTGTGTATGTGGGCAGTAGTCAATCGGACTCACCGAGCTCTGAGGGCGGCAGCTTAAACGCTGAGCTGAAGTCAGTGGGTTTTTTTTGCAACTAGCTCCCAGTAGTGCATTGCTGCTCCTGCTCTTGATATATGGATAGGAAGTGGAAGCTTAAAAATGCTTGATGATGAAATGCGAGTGTCTTTATCTAATATTCCACCAAATATTCAGAAATTGTGTTCATCCCATCAACCTCATACATCCCATTAAATAGTAAGTAGCTATTGGTGTTATTAAACTTTATTTTAATTCTTGCACATACTTACATACTGTTACTTGCAAATACATTTCATTATTATATAATTTATGTATGTGTCCATATCTCTTAAAACAAGTTAGTTTAACCTCCTTTTTGCTAGTACAACTAAATTACTGTGTCGCAAAATGATGTAGGTCTAAAACGTGTGTCACCAACATGAAAAGTTAGGAAAGCTCTGATGTAGATAAATGTAGATACTTTACCAGCAAGTTGATATATGTAGATACTTTACCAGCATGTAGATATATGTAGATACTTTACTAGCATGTAGATACATGTAGATACTTTACCAACATGTAGATACTTTACCAGCATGTAGATACTTTACCAGCATGTAGATATATGTAGATACTTTACCAGCAAGTAGATATATGTAGATACTTTACCAGCAAGTAGATATATGTAGATACTTTACCAGCATGTAGATATATGTAGATACTTTACTAGCATGTAGATATATGTAGATACTTTACCAACATGTAGATACTTTACCAGCATGTAGATACTTTACCAGCATGTAGATATATGTAGATACTTTACCAGCAAGTAGATATATGTAGATACTTTACCAGCAAGTAGATATATGTAGATACTTTACGAGCATGTAGATACAGGTAGATACTTTACCAGCATGTAGATACAGGTAGATACTTTACCAGCATGTAGATACATGTAGATACTTTACTAGCATGTAGATACATGTAGATACTTTACCAGCATGTAGATACATGTAGATACTTTACCAGCATGTAGATACATGTAGATACTTTACTAGCATGTAGATACATGTAGATACTTTACTAGCATGTAGATACATGTAGATACTTTACCAGCATGTAGATACATGTAGATACTTTACCAGCATGTAGATACATGAAGATACTTTACTAGCATGTAGATACATGTAGATACTTCACCAGCATGTAGATACTTTACCAGCACGTAGATATATGTAGATACTTTACCAGCATGTAGATACATGTAGATACTTTACCAGCATATAGATACTTTACTAGCATGTAGATACATGTAGATACTTTACCAGCATGTAGATACTTTACCAGCATGTAGATACTTTACCAGCATGTAGATACATCTAGATACTTTACCAGCAAGCAAATGAAGACCGTTTCTATCCTGAGAGTAACAAATCCTCTCATTTACTGAACTGCTATTTCACACAGTATGCCTGCAATACGCTTGGCAAAGGTGTGCAAGGTGCAAGCAGAGGGGAGAGAGAGGGAGAAAGAGGGAGGAGAGAGACACATAAGTGGGGAGAGAGGGAACACTGAAATGGAGGAGGCACCACTGAATGTTTAAGTAATATTTTAAGTTACTATCAAATGCTTAAATATCTGAAACAGAACAGCACATATGAATGGGAGCATTAATAAATTATTATTTGTTGTCTACATCAGGGTTGTCCAACATACACCTAAGTAATCACTGGTTTAAATGAAATACTATAGCTAAAGAGCCATGGAGAATATTTGCTATAACTCATTCAAAACTGCTTGGTTTCATTTTACATTACCATGCTTTTGGTCTAGCTTACTCTGGTCAAATAATAACTCATCCATACAAACAGCATAATAGTAACATAATGTTGTGAGAAAACACAGTAGCAGAGCTACAGAGAGTTCATAAGTTCAAAAAGAGAGTGAGACTATAAACTAGTGTGCCGTACAGAGGCAGGCTACTAAGGTAACATTAATAAGTTCAGAAAGAGAGTGAGGCTATAAACTAGTGTGCCGAACAGAGGCAAGCTGCTAAGGTAAAATTAATAAGTTCAGAAAGAGAGTGAGGCTATAAACTAATGTGGAGTACAGAGTCAAGCTACTAAGGTAACATATATAAGTTCAGTAAGAGAGTGAGACTATATACTAGTGTGGAGTACAGAGACAAGCTGCTAAGGTAGTGGGTGTAAAGTTTGAGTAAACTAAATACAAAAATGATCCTTAAACTGCTGTAAAAGAGTAAAAAACACTAAACCATATTTATTAAATTATAATTTTCACTAACAGAATCCCTTTCAGCAAAATCTAAGGTTGCAGCACTTCAATAAAATGTGGCTAAAACACTGCTCACTGCGTGACAGCGGCACTTTCACTGCACTTGGAGGGGAAGTACAAGTACACTGAAGCAAAGCTGGCAGCTGCACAGGGCAGCAACAAAATAAATGAAAGTTGTTTTTTTTCCGTTTTTGTTTTATATGATTTAACATCCAGCCCCAACCCTAAGTTCCCCTGACTGATGCCTCTCACTGGATTGGCTCCCCCGGGTCAGCCCCAAAGAGGGCCATGCAATGATCTTAACCACTTTCCTCCAGTAGGTGGCGCAGCATGTTGTGTAATGGAGTGCAGCAGACCTGCTTGTGCCTCTCCATTGCACAACATGTAGCTGTGAAAAAAAAAATTCTGGGGGGAAAAAAAATTGCATTTTTTTTTATTTATTTTTTAAAGCCAATAAAAAAAATATATTTTTGCCCATATGACAGGTGACCCTGCCTCACCTGCCTCTAGTGACTGCACGTCCCTGCGTGTTCTTGTGTAATGTTATTGATAAGCTACATTTTTGTTTCTTTATCATCAACTAATAAGATAGATAGAAAGATGGATTGATAGATTGATTGATAGATAGATAGATAGATAGATAGATAGATAGACAGATAGGTAGATAGATAAGATGATAGATATTAAAGTGTGAATGAAAATATAATAGAAAAATGATAGATGCAATAGATAAGATAGATAAGATACGGCTATATTACGAGTTTTGCATTAGTGGCTATGTGGTGCTAACGAGCAGTTTTTACTCACCGCTCACTTACATGCAGCGCTGGTATTACAGGTTTTTAAAAGACAACAAGTGAGCGTTGAGCAAAATTTTGCTCATTACCGCACTCCAATACCAGCGCTGCTTAAGTCAGCGGTGAGCTGGTCGTACGTGCTCGTGCGCGATTTCCCCATAGGAATCAACGGGGAGAGCCAGCTGAGAAAAAAGCAGCGTAAAACTCAGTAACGCTGCCCCAGTGATTCCTATAGGGAAATAAAATTTATGTCTACACCTAACACCCTAACATGAACCCCGAGTTTAAACACCCCTAATCTTATACTTATTAACCCTTAATCTTCCGCCTCGACATCGCTGACACCTGCATTATATTTATTAACCCCTAATCTGCCTCTCCGGACACCGCCGCCACCTACATTATACTTATGAACCCCTAATCTGCTGCCCACAACATCGCTGCCACCTACCTACACTTATTAACCCCTAATCTGCCGCCCCCAATGTCGCCGCCACTATAATAAACATATTAACCCCTAAACCGCCACACTCCCGCCTTGCAAACATTAGTTAAATATTAATAACCCCTAATCTGCTGTCCCTAACATCGCCGCCACCTACCTACATTTATTAACCCCTAATCTGCCGCTCCCAATGTCGCCGCCACTATACTAAATGTATTAACCCCTTAACCTAAGTCTAACCCTAACACCCCCTAAGTTAAATATAATTTAAATAAGTCTAAATAAAATTCCTATCATTAACTACATTATTCCTATTTAAAACTAAATTCTTACCTATAGAATAAACCCTAAGCTAGCTACAATATAACTAATAGTTACATTGTAGCTATCTTAGGGTTTATCTTTATTTTACAGGCAAGTTTGTATTTATTTTAACTAGGTACAATAGTTTTTAAATAGTTATTAACTATTTAATAACTACCTAGCTAAAATAAATACAGAAGTACCTGTAAAATAAAACCTAACCTAAGTTACAATAACACCTAACACTACACTACAATTAAATAAATTAACTAAATTAAATACAATTACCTAAATTAAATTAAATTAGCTAAAGTACAAAACCCCCCCACTAAATTACAGAAAATAATAAACAAATTACAAGATATTTAAACTAATTACACCTAATCTAATAGCCCTATCAAAATGAAAAAAGCCCCCCCCACAAAAATAAAAAAACCCTAACCTAAACTAAACTACCAATAGCCCTTAAAAGGGCCTTTTGCTGGGCATTGCCCCAAAGTAATCAGCTCTTTTACCTGTAAAAAAACAAACAAACAACCCCCCCAACAGTAAAACCCACCACACACACAACCAACCCCCCAAATAAAAGCCTAACTAAAAAAAACCTAATATGTAGACACTTTACCAGCATGTAGATATATGTAGATACTTTACCAGCAGGTAGATATATGTAGATACTTTACCAGCATGTAGATATATGTAGATACTTTACCAGCAAGTAGATAAATGTAGATACTTTACCAGCAGGTAGGTAAATGTAGATACTTTACCAGCAAGTAGATACATGTAGATACTTTACCAGCAAGTTGATATATGTAGATACTTTACCAGCATGTAGATCAGTGCTTTCCAAACTGTGTGTCGGGACACACTAGTGTGTCGGCAGCAGTGTGTAGGTGTGTCCCTGCTTCAGTACAAAATTTATTTTAATTTTATTTTTGGTTTCTGACTTTCCGCCTGCCTGCTACGCATATCACATGATTGATACTTAGGGGGACACAGATCATCTTAACCTATTGGCGCAGCTCAGTGGGAACTGAAACTTTTCCCATTGGCGGCACATTGGCTCCTGACTGCACTTGTAGTCTCCTTAATTGGCTCGTGACTGCATGTATAGTCAGTGAGTGGGACAGCAGTGTGTATGTGGGCAGTAGTCAATCGGACTCACCGAGCTCTGAGGGCGGCAGCTTAAACGCTGAGCTGAAGTCAGTGGGTTTTTTTTGCAACTAGCTCCCAGTAGTGCATTGCTGCTCCTGCTCTTGATATATGGATAGGAAGTGGAAGCTTAAAAATGCTTGATGATGAAATGCGAGTGTCTTTATCTAATATTCCACCAAATATTCAGAAATTGTGTTCATCCCATCAACCTCATACATCCCATTAAATAGTAAGTAGCTATTGGTGTTATTAAACTTTATTTTAATTCTTGCACATACTTACATACTGTTACTTGCAAATACATTTCATTATTATATAATTTATGTATGTGTCCATATCTCTTAAAACAAGTTAGTTTAACCTCCTTTTTGCTAGTACAACTAAATTACTGTGTCGCAAAATGATGTAGGTCTAAAACGTGTGTCACCAACATGAAAAGTTAGGAAAGCTCTGATGTAGATAAATGTAGATACTTTACCAGCAAGTTGATATATGTAGATACTTTACCAGCATGTAGATATATGTAGATACTTTACTAGCATGTAGATACATGTAGATACTTTACCAACATGTAGATACTTTACCAGCATGTAGATACTTTACCAGCATGTAGATATATGTAGATACTTTACCAGCAAGTAGATATATGTAGATACTTTACCAGCAAGTAGATATATGTAGATACTTTACCAGCATGTAGATATATGTAGATACTTTACTAGCATGTAGATATATGTAGATACTTTACCAACATGTAGATACTTTACCAGCATGTAGATACTTTACCAGCATGTAGATATATGTAGATACTTTACCAGCAAGTAGATATATGTAGATACTTTACCAGCAAGTAGATATATGTAGATACTTTACGAGCATGTAGATACAGGTAGATACTTTACCAGCATGTAGATACAGGTAGATACTTTACCAGCATGTAGATACATGTAGATACTTTACTAGCATGTAGATACATGTAGATACTTTACCAGCATGTAGATACATGTAGATACTTTACCAGCATGTAGATACATGTAGATACTTTACTAGCATGTAGATACATGTAGATACTTTACTAGCATGTAGATACATGTAGATACTTTACCAGCATGTAGATACATGTAGATACTTTACCAGCATGTAGATACATGAAGATACTTTACTAGCATGTAGATACATGTAGATACTTCACCAGCATGTAGATACTTTACCAGCACGTAGATATATGTAGATACTTTACCAGCATGTAGATACATGTAGATACTTTACCAGCATATAGATACTTTACTAGCATGTAGATACATGTAGATACTTTACCAGCATGTAGATACTTTACCAGCATGTAGATACTTTACCAGCATGTAGATACATCTAGATACTTTACCAGCAAGCAAATGAAGACCGTTTCTATCCTGAGAGTAACAAATCCTCTCATTTACTGAACTGCTATTTCACACAGTATGCCTGCAATACGCTTGGCAAAGGTGTGCAAGGTGCAAGCAGAGGGGAGAGAGAGGGAGAAAGAGGGAGGAGAGAGACACATAAGTGGGGAGAGAGGGAACACTGAAATGGAGGAGGCACCACTGAATGTTTAAGTAATATTTTAAGTGACTATCAAATGCTTAAATATCTGAAACAGAACAGCACATATGAATGGGAGCATTAATAAATTATTATTTGTTGTCTACATCAGGGTTGTCCAACATACACCTAAGTAATCACTGGTTTAAATGAAATACTATAGCTAAAGAGCCATGGAGAATATTTGCTATAACTCATTCAAAACTGCTTGGTTTCATTTTACATTACCATGCTTTTGGTCTAGCTTACTCTGGTCAAATAATAACTCATCCATACAAACAGCATAATAGTAACATAATGTTGTGAGAAAACACAGTAGCAGAGCTACAGAGAGTTCATAAGTTCAAAAAGAGAGTGAGACTATAAACTAGTGTGCCGTACAGAGGCAGGCTACTAAGGTAACATTAATAAGTTCAGAAAGAGAGTGAGGCTATAAACTAGTGTGCCGAACAGAGGCAAGCTGCTAAGGTAAAATTAATAAGTTCAGAAAGAGAGTGAGGCTATAAACTAATGTGGAGTACAGAGTCAAGCTACTAAGGTAACATATATAAGTTCAGTAAGAGAGTGAGACTATATACTAGTGTGGAGTACAGAGACAAGCTGCTAAGGTAGTGGGTGTAAAGTTTGAGTAAACTAAATACAAAAATGATCCTTAAACTGCTGTAAAAGAGTAAAAAACACTAAACCATATTTATTCAATTATAATTTTCACTAACAGAATCCCTTTCAGCAAAATCTAAGGTTGCAGCACTTCAATAAAATGTGGCTAAAACACTGCTCACTGCGTGACAGCGGCACTTTCACTGCACTTGGAGGGGAAGTACAAGTACACTGAAGCAAAGCTGGCAGCTGCACAGGGCAGCAACAAAATAAATGAAAGTTGTTTTTTTTCCGTTTTTGTTTTATATGATTTAACATCCAGCCCCAACCCTAAGTTCCCCTGACTGATGCCTCTCACTGGATTGGCTCCCCCGGGTCAGCCCCAAAGAGGGCCATGCAATGATCTTAACCACTTTCCTCCAGTAGGTGGCGCAGCATGTTGTGTAATGGAGTGCAGCAGACCTGCTTGTGCCTCTCCATTGCACAACATGTAGCTGTGAAAAAAAAAATTCTGGGGGGAAAAAAAATTGCATTTTTTTTTATTTATTTTTTAAAGCCAATAAAAAAAATATATTTTTGCCCATATGACAGGTGACCCTGCCTCACCTGCCTCTAGTGACTGCACGTCCCTGCGTGTTCTTGTGTAATGTTATTGATAAGCTACATTTTTGTTTCTTTATCATCAACTAATAAGATAGATAGAAAGATGGATTGATAGATTGATTGATAGATAGATAGATAGATAGATAGATAGATAGATAGATAGATAGATAGACAGATAGGTAGATAGATAAGATGATAGATATTAAAGTGTGAATGAAAATATAATAGAAAAATGATAGATGCAATAGATAAGATAGATAAGATATGGCTATATTACGAGTTTTGCATTAGTGGCTATGTGGTGCTAACGAGCAGTTTTTACTCACCGCTCACTTACATGCAGCGCTGGTATTACAGGTTTTTAAAAGACAACAAGTGAGCGTTGAGCAAAATTTTGCTCATTACCGCACTCCAATACCAGCGCTGCTTAAGTCAGCGGTGAGCTGGTCGTACGTGCTCGTGCGCGATTTCCCCATAGGAATCAACGGGGAGAGCCAGCTGAGAAAAAAGCAGCGTAAAACTCAGTAACGCTGCCCCAGTGATTCCTATAGGGAAATAAAATTTATGTCTACACCTAACACCCTAACATGAACCCCGAGTTTAAACACCCCTAATCTTATACTTATTAACCCTTAATCTTCCGCCTCGACATCGCTGACACCTGCATTATATTTATTAACCCCTAATCTGCCTCTCCGGACACCGCCGCCACCTACATTATACTTATGAACCCCTAATCTGCTGCCCACAACATTGCTGCCACCTACCTACACTTATTAACCCCTAATCTGCCGCCCCCAATGTCGCCGCCACTATAATAAACATATTAACCCCTAAACCGCCACACTCCCGCCTTGCAAACATTAGTTAAATATTAATAACCCCTAATCTGCTGTCCCTAACATCGCCGCCACCTACCTACATTTATTAACCCCTAATCTGCCGCTCCCAATGTCGCCGCCACTATACTAAATGTATTAACCCCTTAACCTAAGTCTAACCCTAACACCCCCTAAGTTAAATATAATTTAAATAAGTCTAAATAAAATTCCTATCATTAACTACATTATTCCTATTTAAAACTAAATTCTTACCTATAGAATAAACCCTAAGCTAGCTACAATATAACTAATAGTTACATTGTAGCTATCTTAGGGTTTATCTTTATTTTACAGGCAAGTTTGTATTTATTTTAACTAGGTACAATAGTTTTTAAATAGTTATTAACTATTTAATAACTACCTAGCTAAAATAAATACAGAAGTACCTGTAAAATAAAACCTAACCTAAGTTACAATAACACCTAACACTACACTACAATTAAATAAATTAACTAAATTAAATACAATTACCTAAATTAAATTAAATTAGCTAAAGTACAAAACCCCCCCACTAAATTACAGAAAATAATAAACAAATTACAAGATATTTAAACTAATTACACCTAATCTAATAGCCCTATCAAAATGAAAAAAGCCCCCCCCACAAAAATAAAAAAACCCTAACCTAAACTAAACTACCAATAGCCCTTAAAAGGGCCTTTTGCTGGGCATTGCCCCAAAGTAATCAGCTCTTTTACCTGTAAAAAAACAAACAAACAACCCCCCCAACAGTAAAACCCACCACACACACAACCAACCCCCCAAATAAAAGCCTAACTAAAAAAAACCTAAGCTCCCCATTGCCCTGAAAAGGGCATTTGGATGGGCATTGCCCTTAAAAGTGCAGTAAGCTCTTTTGCGGCCCAAAGTCCCTAACCTAAAATGCCCACCCAATACACCCTTAAAAAAACCTAACACTAACCCCCTGAAGATTGACTTACTGTTCTGAAGATCCGACATCCATCCTCAAGGAGGTGGCAGAAGTCTTCATCCAACCGGGTCGATGTCCTCAACGAAGCCGGGAGAACTCTTCATCCAAGCCGGGCGAAGTGGTCCTCCAGACGGGCAGAAGTCTTCATCCAGACGGCATCTTCTATCTTCATCCATCTGATGCGGAGCAGCTCCATCTTCAAGACATCTGATGCGAAGCATCCTCTTCATCCGATGGACTAACAACGAAAGAAGGTACCTTTAAGTGACGTCATCCAAGATGGCGTCCCTTAGAGTCCGATTGGCTGATAGAATTCTATTTTATTTGGGGGGTTGGTTGTGTGGGTGGTGGGTTTTACTGTTGGGGGGTTGTTTGTATATTTTTTTTACAGGTAAAAGAGCTGATTACTTTGGGGCAATGCCCCGCAAAAGGCCCTTTTAAGGGCTATTAGTAGTTTAGTTTAGGCTAGGGTTTTTTTATTTTTGGGGGGCTTTTTTGTATTTTGATAGGGCTATTAGATTAGGTGAAATTAGTTTAAATATCTGTCATTTGTTTATTATTTTCTGTAATTTAGTGTTTTTTTTGTACTTTAGCTAATTTAATTTAATTTAATTTATTTAATTGTATTTAATTTAGTAAATATATTTAATTATAGTGTAGTGTTAGGTGTTATTGTAACTTAGGTTAGGTTTTATTTTACAGGTACTTCTGTATTTATTTTAGCTAGGTAGTTATTAAATAGTTAATAACTATTTAATAACTATTGTACCTAGTTATAATAAATACAAACTTGCCTGTAAAATAAAAATAAACCCTAAGCTAGCTACAATGTAACTATTAGTTATATTGTAGCTAGCTTAGGGTTTATTTTATAGGTAAGTATTTAGTTTTAAATTGGAATAATGTAGTTAATGATAGTAATTTTATTTAGATTTATTTAAATTCTATTTAAGTTAGGGGGTGTTAAGGTTAGGGTTAGACTTAGGTTTAGGGGTTAATACATTTAGTATAGTGTCAGCGACGTTGGGGGCGGCAGATTAGGGGTTAATAAATGTAGGTAGGTGGTGGCGATGTTAGGGGAGGCAGATTAGAGGTTAATAATATTTATCTAATGTTTGTGAGGCAGGAGTGAGGCAGTTTAGGTGTTAATATGTTTATTATAGTGGCGGCGAAGTTGGGGGAGGAAGATTAGGGGTTAATAAGTGTAGGTAGGTTGCGGCGACATTGGAGGCGGCAGATTAGGGGTTAATAAATATAATGTAGGTGTCGGCAATGTTGGGGGCAGCAGATTAGGGGTTCATAAATATAATGTAGGTGGTGGCGGTGTCCGGAGCGGCAGATTAGGGGTTAAAAATTTAATTTTAGTGTTTGCAATGCGGGAGGGCCTCGGTTTAGGGGTTAATAGGTAAATTATGGGTGTTAGTGTACTTTTTAGCACTTTAGTTATGAGTTTTATGTTACGGCGTTGTACCATAAAACTCTTAACTACTGACTTTTAAATGCGTTAGGACTCTTGACAGGGTAGGGTGTACCGCTCACTTTTTGGCCTCCCAGGACAGACTCGTAATACCGGCGCTATGGAAGTCCCATAGAAAAAAAACTTTACGAAGTTTACGTAAGTCGTTTTGCGGTAAGGCCAAAGATGTGTGCGGTGACCCTAAACCTTCAAGACTCGTAATAGCAGCGGGCATAAAAAAGCAGTGTTAGGACCTCTTAACGCTGCTTTTTTACCTTAACGCACAACTCGTAATCTAGCCGATAGATAGGTGGGATATATAGTGTGAATCTGTTGGTGCTCTACAAATAACTGATAATACTAAGACAGACAGACTGACAGACAGATGGATGATAGATAGATAGTTAGATAGATAGAAAGATAGATAGATGATAGATAGATGGATAGATAGATGCATAGAAGATAGATAGAAACCTTTTACATCTTTAAGAATCCCTGCATGACTTTTAACAGATGCTAAAGGTCTAAGAATAGACTTCCCAACATTAGATAGAACAAGAATATTAATATTGCATATTCCATAGAAAGTTACTAATTTGCCAGTTTTATATATCCCATGTGTTCCTCTATCCAAGAACTATCTTGAAACTATTTTAAAACCATAGAGCAAAAGTTAATCCAGACTAGTAATATTAAAGTTAGCAAAATGCCCTTTTTTATTGTGAAGAAGTTAAAGTTTCACTTGGTAAACCACAAACCAATAGTGGTATTAAAAAATACACTATCTATTCACAAGAGAAGATAGTGAAGACATGATGACATGCTGTGTGGTACAAGTGGGAAGCCACACATTACAATACACGACGATCTTCTGCTTTATGTAAACAGAGCGATTCAGTAAAAACACTTTCTCAACTAAATATGTAAACACAGAGCATGAACTATATAACACTATATACAGTAAGATATAAACACAGAGCATGAACTATATAACACTATATACAGTAATATGTATACACAGAGCATGAACTATATAACACTATATACAGTAAGATATAAACACAGAGCATGAACTATATAACACTATATACAGTAAGATATAAACACAGAGCATGAACTATATAACACTATATACAGTAATATGTATACACAGAGCATGAGCTATATAACGCTATATACAGTAAGATGTATACACAGAGCATGAGCTATATAACACTATATACAGTAATATGTATACACAGAGCATGAGCTATATTACACTATATACAGTAAGATGTATACACAGAGCATGAGCTATATAACACTATATACAGTAAGATGTATACACAGAGCATGAGCTATATAACACTATATACAGTAATATGTATACATAGAGCATGAGCTATATAACACTATATACAGTAAGATGGATACACAGAGCATGAGCTATATAACACTATATACGGTAAGATGGATACACAGAGCATGAGCTATATAACACTATATACAGTAAGATGTATACACAGAGCATGAGCTATATAACGCTATATACAGTAAGATGTATACACAGAGCATAAGCTATATAACACTATATACAGTAATATGTATACATAGAGCATGAGCTATATAATACTATATACGGTAAGATGGATACACAGAGCATGAGCTATATAACACTATATACAATAAGATGTATACACAGAGCATGAGCTATATAACACTATATACGGTAATATGTATACACAGAGCATGAGCTATATAACACTATATAAGGTAAGGTGTATACACAGAGCATGCGCTATATAACACTATATACGGTAGGATGTATACACAGAGCATGAGCTATATAACACTATATACAGTAAGATATATACACGGAGCATGAGCTATATAACACTATATACAGTAAGATGTATACACAGAGCATGAGCTATATAACACTATATACAGTAAGATGTATACACAGAGCATGATCTATATAACACTATATACAGTAAGATGTATACGCAGAGCATGAGCTATAAAACACTATATACAGTAATATGTATACGCAGAGCATGAGCTATAAAAAACTATATACAGTAATATGTATACACAGAGCATGAGCTATATAACACTATATACAGTAAGAAGTATACGCAGAGCATGAGCTATAAAACACTAGATACAGTAATATGTATACACAGAGCATGAGCTATATAACGCTATATACAGTAAGATGTATACACAGAGCATGAGCTATATAACACTATATACAGTAAGATATAAACACAGAGCATGAACTATATAACACTATATACAGTAAGATGTATACACAGAGCATGAGTTATATAACACTATATACAGTAAGATGTATACACAGAACATGAGCTCTATAACACTATATACAGTAATATGTATACAGAGAGCAGGAACTATATAACACTATATACAGTAAGATGTATACGCAGAGCATGAGCTATAAAACACTATATACAGTAATATGTATACACAGAGCATGAGCTATATAACACTATATACAGTAAGATATAAACACAGAGCATGAACTATATAACACTATATACAGTAAGATGTATACACAGAGCATGAGCTATATAACACTATATACAGTAAGATATAAACACAGAGCATGAACTATATAACACTATATATGGTAAAATGTATACACAGAGCATGAGCTATATAACACTATATACGGTAAGATGGATACACAGAGCATGAGCTATATAACAGTATATACGGTAAGATGGATACACAGAGCATGAGCTATATAACACTATATGCAGTAATATGTATACACAGAGCATGAGCTATAAAACACTAGGGCCTAGATTTAGAGTTCGGCGGTAGCCGTCAAAACCAGCGTTAGAGGCTCCTAACGCTGGTTTTGGCCGCCCGCTGGTATTTGGAGTCAGTGATTAAAGGGTCTAACGCTCACTTTACAGCCGCGACTTTTCCATACCGCAGATCCCCCTACGCCATTTGCGTAGCCTATCTTTTCAATGGGATCTTTCTAACGCCGGTATTTAGAGTCGTTTCTGAAGTGAGCGTTAGAGCTCTAACGACAAGATTCCAGCCGCCTGAAAATAGCAGGAGTTAAGAGCTTTCTGGCTAACGCCGGTTTATAAAGCTCTTAACTACTGTACTCTAAAGTACACTAACACCCATAAACTACCTATGTACCCCTAAACCGAGGTCCCCCCACATCGCCGCCACTCGATTAAAATTTTTAACCCCTAATCTGCCGACCGCCACCTACGTTATACTTATGTACCCCTAATCTGCTGCCCCTAACCCCGCCGACCCCTATATTATATTTATTAACCCCTAACTTGCCCCACACAACGTCGCCGCAAGCTACTTAAAATAATTAACCCCTAATCTTCCGACCGCAAATCGCCGCCACCTACGTTATCCCTATGTACCCCTAATCTTCTGCCCCTAACATCGCCGACCCCTATGTTATATTTATTAACCCCTAATCTGCCCCCCACAACGTCGCCGACACCTACCTACACTTATTAACCCCTAATCTGCCGAGCGGACCTGAGCGCTACTATAATAAAGTTATTAACCCCTAATCCGCCTCACTAACCCTATCATAAATAGTATTAACCCCTAATCTGCCCTCCCTAACATCGCCGACACCTACCTTCAATTATTAACCCCTAATCTGCCGACCGGAGCTCACCGCTATTCTAATAAATGTATTAACCCCTAAAGCTAAGTCTAACCCTAACACTAACACCCCCCTAAGTTAAATATAATTTTTATCTAACGAAATAAATTAACTCTTATTAAATAAATGATTCCTATTTAAAGCTAAATACTTACCTGTAAAATAAATCCTAATATAGCTACAATATAAATTACATTTATATTATAGCTATTTTAGGATTAATATTTATTTTACAGGTAACTTTGTATTTATTTTAACCAGGTACAATAGCTATTAAATAGTTAAGAACTATTTAATAGTTACCTAGTTAAAATAATTACAAATTTACCTGTAAAATAAATCCTAACCTAAGATATAATTAAACCTAACACTACCCTATCAATAAAATAATTAAATAAACTACCTACAATTACCTACAATTAACCGAACACTACACTATCAATAAATTAATTAAACACAATTGCTACAAATAAATACAATTAAATAAACTATCTAAAGTACAAAAAATAAAAAAGAACTAAGTTACAGAAAATAAAAAAATATTTACAAACATAAGAAAAATATTACAACAATTTTAAACTAATTACACCTACTCTAAGCCCCCTAATAAAATAACAAAGACCCCCAAAATAAAAAATTCCCTACCCTATTCTAAATTTAAAAAGTTACAAGCTCTTTTACCTTACCAGCCCTGAACAGGGCCCTTTGCGGGGCATGCCCCAAGAAGTTCAGCTCTTTTGCCTGTAAAAGAAAACATACAATACCCCCCCCCCCAACATTACAACCCACCACCCACATACCCCTAATCTAACCCAAACCCCCCTTAAATAAACCTAACACTAAGCCCCTGATGATCTTCCTACCTTGTCTTCACCATGCCAGGTTCACCGATCCGTCCTGGCTCCAAGATCTTCATCCAACCCAAGCGGGGGCTAGACATCCACTGAAGAAGTCCAGAAGAGGGTCCAAAGTCTTCCTCCTATCCGGCAAGAAGAGGACATCCGGACCGGCAAACATCTTCTCCAAGCGGCATCTTCTATGTTCTTCCATCCGATGACGACCGGCTCCATCTTGAAGACCTCCAGCGCGGATCCATCCTCTTCTTCCGACGACTAGACAACGAATGACGGTTCCTTTAAGGGACGTCATCCAAGATGGCGTCCCTCGAATTCCGATTGGCTGATAGGATTCTATCAGCCAATCGGAATTAAGGTAGGAATTTTCTGATTGGCTGATGGAATCAGCCAATCAGAATCAAGTTCAATCCGATTGGCTGATCCAATCAGCCAATCAGATTGAGCTCGCATTCTATTGGCTGTTCCGATCAGCCAATACAATGCGAGCTCAATCTGATTGGCTGATTGGATCAGCCAATCGGATTGAACTTGATTCTGATTGGCTGATTCCATCAGCCAATCAGAAAATTCCTACCTTAATTCCGATTGGCTGATAGAATCCTATCAGCCAATCGGAATTCGAGGGACGCCATCTTGGATGACGTCCCTTAAAGGAACCGTCATTCGTCGTCTAGTCGTCGGAAGAAGAGGATGGATCCGCGCTGGAGGTCTTCAAGATGGAGCCGGTCGTCATCGGATGGAAGAACATAGAAGATGCCGCTTGGAGAAGATGTTTGCCGGTCCGGATGTCCTCTTCTTGCCGGATAGGAGGAAGACTTTGGAGCACCGGATTATGGATCGCCAACCCCCGCTTGGGTTGGATGAAGATCTTGGAGCCAGGACGGATCGGTGATACCTGGATGGTGAAGACAAGGTAGGAAGATCTTCAGGGGATTAGTGTTAGGTTTATTTAAGGGGGTTTGGGTTAGATTAGGGGTATGTGGGTGGTGGGTTGTAATGTTGGGGGGGGGGGGTATTGTATGTTTTTTTTTACAGGCAAAAGAGCTGAAATTCTTGGGGCATGCCCCGCAAAGGGCCCTGTTCAGGGCTGGTAAGGTAAAAGAGCTTGTAATTTTTGTATTTTAGAATAGGGTAGGGAATTTTTTATTTTGGGGGTCTTTGTTATTTTATTAGGGGGCTTAGAGTAGGTGTAATTAGTTTAAAATTGTTGTAATATTTTTCTTATGTTTGTAAATATTTTTTTATTTTCTGTAACTTAGTTCTTTTTTATTTTTTGTACTTTAGATAGTTTATTTAATTGTATTTATTTGTAGCAATTGTGTTTAATTAATTTATTGATAGTGTAGTGTTAGGTTAATTGTAGGTAATTGTAGGTAGTTTATTTAATTATTTTATTGATAGGGTAGTGTTAAGTTTAATTATAACTTAGGTTAGGATTTATTTTACAGGTAAATTTGTAATTATTTTAACTAGGTAACTATTAAATAGTTCTTAACTATTTAATAGCTATTGTACCTGGTTAAAATAAATACAAAGTTACCTGTAAAATAAATATTAATCCTAAAATAGCTACAATATAAATGTAATTTATATTGTAGCTATATTAGGATTTATTTTACAGGTAAGTATTTAGCTTTAAATAGGAATCATTTATTTAATAAGAGTTAATTTATTTCGTTAGATAAAAATTATATTTAACTTAGGGGGGTGTTAGTGTTAGGGTTAGACTTAGCTTTAGGGGTTAATACATTTATTAGAATAGCGGTGAGGTCCGGTCGGCAGATTAGGGGTTAATAATTGAAGTTAGGTGTCGGCGATGTTAGGGAGGGCAGATTAGGGGTTAATACTATTTATGATAGGGTTAGTGAGGCGGATTAGGGGTTAATAACTTTATTATAGTAGCGCTCAGGTCCGGTCGGCAGATTAGGGGTTAATAAGTGTAGGTAGGTGTCGGCGACGTTGTGGGGGGCAGATTAGGGGTTAATAAATATAACATAGGGGTCGGCGATGTTAGGGCAGCAGATTAGGGGTACATAGGGATAACGTAGGTGGCGGCGGTTTACGGAGCGGCAGATTAGGGGTTAAAAGTGTAATGCAGGAGTCAACGATAGCGGGGGCGGCAGATTAGGGGTTAATAAGTGTAAGGCTAGGGGTGTTTAGACTCGGGGTACATGTTAGAGTGTTAGGTGCAGACGTAGGAAGTGTTTCCCCATAGGAAACAATGGGGCTGCGTTAGGAGCTGAACGCTGCTTTTTTGCAGGTGTTAGGTTTTTTTTCAGCTCAAACAGCCCCATTGTTTCCTATGGGAGAATCGTGCACGAGCACGTTTTTGAGGCCGGCCGCGTCCGTAAGCAACTCTGGTATCGAGAGTTGTATTTGCGGTAAAAATGCTCTACGCTCCTTTTTTGGAGCCTAACGCAGCATTTGTTTGAACTCTCGATACCAGAGTTAAATTTATGGTGCGGCCAGAAAAAAACCCGCGGAGCGTTAACAGCCCTTTTACCGCCAAACTCCAAATCTAGCCGTAGATACGGTAATATGTATACACAGAGCATGAGCTATATAACACTATATACGGTAAGATATAAACACAGAGCATGAACTATATAACACTATATACAGTAAGATATAAACAAAGAGCATGAACTATATAACACTATATACAGTAATATGTATACACAGAGCATGAACTATATAACACTATATACAGTAAGATATAAAAACAGAGCATGAACTATATAACACTATATACAGTAATATGTATACACAGAGCATGAACTATATAACACTATATACAGTAAGATATAAACACAGAGCATGAACTATATAACACTATATACAGTAATATGTATACACAGAGCATGAGCTATATAACGCTATATACAGTAAGATGTATACACAGAGCATGAGCTATATAACACTATATACAGTAATATGTATACACAGAGCATGAGCTATATTACACTATATACAGTAAGATGTATACACAGAGCATGAGCTATATAACACTATATACAGTAAGATGTATACACAGAGCATGAGCTATATAACACTATATACAGTAATATGTATACATAGAGCATGAGCTATATAACACTATATACAGTAAGATGGATACACAGAGCATGAGCTATATAACACTATATACGGTAAGATGGATACACAGATCATGAGCTATATAACACTATATACAGTAAGATGTATACACAGAGCATGAGCTATATAATGCTATATACAGTAAGATGTATACACAGAGCATAAGCTATATAACACTATATACAGTAATATGTATACATACAGCATGAGCTATATAATACTATATACGGTAAGATGGATACACAGAGCATGAGCTATATAACACTATATACAATAAGATGTATACACAGAGCATGAGCTATATAACACTATATACGGTAATATGTATACACAGAGCATGAGCTATATAACACTATATAAGGTAAGGTGTATACACAGAGCATGCGCTATATAACACTATATACGGTAGGATGTATACACAGAGCATGAGCTATATAACACTATATACAGTAAGATGTATACACGGAGCATGAGCTATATAACACTATATACAGTAAGATGTATACACAGAGCATGAGCTATATAACACTATATACAGTAAGATGTATACACAGAGCATGATCTATATAACACTATATACAGTAAGATGTATACGCAGAGCATGAGCTATAAAACACTATATACAGTAATATGTATACGCAGAGCATGAGCTATAAAACACTATATACAGTAATATGTATACACAGAGCATGAGCTATATAACACTATATACAGTAAGATGTATACGCAGAGCATGAGCTATAAAACACTATATACAGTAATATGTATACACAGAGCATGAGCTATATAACGCTATATACAGTAAGATGTATACACAGAGCATGAGCTATATAACACTATATACAGTAAGATATAAACACAGAGCATGAACTATATAACACTATATACAGTAAGATGTATACACAGAGCATGAGTTATATAACACTATATACAGTAAGATGTATACACAGAACATGAGCTCTATAACACTATATACAGTAAGATGTATACAGAGAGCAGGAACTATATAACACTATATACAGTAAGATGTATACGCAGAGCATGAGCTATAAAACACTATATACAGTAATATGTATACACAGAGCATGAGCTATATAACACTATATACAGTAAGATATAAACACAGAGCATGAACTATATAACACTATATACAGTAAGATGTATACACAGAGCATGAGCTATATAACACTATATACAGTAAGATATAAACACAGAGCACGAACTATATAACACTATATATGGTAAAATGTATACACAGAGCATGAGCTATATAACACTATATACGGTAAGATGGATACACAGAGCATGAGCTATATAACAGTATATACAGTAAGATGGATACACAGAGCATGAGCTATATAACACTATATGCGGTAATATGTATACACAGAGCATGAGCTATATAACACTATATACGGTAATATGTATACACAGAGCATGAGCTATATAACACTATATACGGTAAGATGGATACACAGAGCATGAGTTATAGAACACTATATACGGTAAGATGGATACACAGAGCATGAGCTATAGAACACTATATGCGGTAGGATGTATACACAGAGCATGAACTATATAACACTATATACAGTAAGATGGATACGCAGAGCATGAGCTCTATAACACTATATATTGTAAGATGGGTACACAGAGCATGAGCTATATAACACTATATGCGGTAGGATGGAGACACAGGGCATGAGCTATAAAACACTATATACGGTAAGATGTATACACAGAGCATGAGCTATATAACACTATATACGGTAAGATGTATACACAGAGCATGAGCTATATAACACTATATACGGTAATATGGATACACAGAGCATGAGCTATATAACACTATATACGGTAAGATGGATACACAGAGCATGAGCTATATAACACTATATACGGTAAGATATATACACAGAGCATAAACTATATAACACTATATACAGTAAGATGTAAACACAGAGCATGAACTATATAACACTATATAAGGTACACTGTATACACAGAGCATGAGCTATATAACAGTATATATGGTAATATGTATACACAGAACATGAGCTATATAACACTATATACAGTAAGATGTATACACGGAGCATGAGCTATATAACACTATATACAGTAAGATGTATACACAGAGCATGAGCTATATAACACTATATACAGTAAGATGTATACACAGAGCATGATCTATATAACACTATATACAGTAAGATGTATACGCAGAGCATGAACTATAAAACACTATATACAGTAATATGTATACGCAGAGCATGAGCTATAAAACACTATATACAGTAATATGTATACACAGAGCATGAGCTATATAACACTATATACAGTAAAATGTATACGCAGAGCATGAGCTATAAAACACTATATACAGTAATATGTATACACAGAGCATGAGCTATATAACGCTATATACAGTAAGATGTATACACAGAGCATGAGCTATATAACACTATATACAGTAAGATATAAACACAGAGCATGAACTATATAACACTATATACAGTAAGATGTATACACAGAGCATGAGTTATATAACACTATATACAGTAAGATGTATACACAGAACATGAGCTCTATAACACTATATACAGTAATATGTATACAGAGAGCAGGAACTATATAACACTATATACAGTAAGATGTATACGCAGAGCATGAGCTATAAAACACTATATACAGTAATATGTATACACAGAGCATGAGCTATATAACACTATATACAGTAAGATATAAACACAGAGCATGAACTATATAACACTATATACAGTAAGATGGATACACAGAGCATGAGCTATATAACACTATATACAGTAAGATATAAACACAGAGCATGAACTATATAACACTATATATGGTAATATGTATACACTGAGCATGAGCTATATAACACTATATACGGTAAGATGGATACACAGAGCATGAGCTATATAACAGTATATACGGTAAGATGGATACACAGAGCATGAGCTATATAACACTATATGCGGTAATCTGTATACACAGAGCATGAGCTATATAACACTATATACGGTAATATGTATACACAGAGCATGAGCTATATAACACTATATACGGTAAGATGGATACACAGAGCATGAGTTATAGAACACTATATACGGTAAGATGGATACACAGATCATGAGCTATAGAACACTATATGCGGTAGGATGTATACACAGAGCATGAACTATATAACACTATATACAGTAAGATGGATACGCAGAGCATGAGCTCTATAACACTATATACGGTAAGATGGGTACACAGAGCATGGGCTATATAACACTATATGCGGTAGGATGGATACACAGGGCATGAGCTATAAAACACTATATACGGTAAGATGTATACACAGAGCATGAGCTATATAACACTATATACGGTAAGATGTATACACAGAGCATGAGCTATATAACACTATATACGGTAATATGGATACACAGAGCATGAGCTATATAACAGTATATACGGTAAGATGGATACACAGAGCATGAGCTATATAACACTATATACGGTAAGATTTATACACAGAGCATAAACTATATAACACTATATACAGTAAGATGTAAACACAGAGCATGAACTATATAACACTATATAAGGTACACTGTATACACAGAGCATGAGCTATATAACACTATATACGGTAATATGTATACACAGAACATGAGCTATATAACACTATGTATATGGTAAGATGTATATACAGAGCATGAGATATATAACACTATATAAGGTAAGATGTATACACAGAGCATGAGTTATATAACACTATATATGGTAAGATGTATACACAGAGCATGGGCTATATAACACTATATAAGGTAAGGTGTATACACAGAACATGAGCAATATAACACTATATACAGTAAGATGTATACACAGAACATGAGCTATATAACACTATATACAGTAATATGTATATACAGAGCATGAGCTATATAACACTATATACAGTAAGATGTAAACACAGAGCATGAACTATATAACACTATATATGGTAATATGTATACACAGAGCATGAGCTATATAACACTATATACAGTAAGATATAAACACAGAGCATGAACTATATAACACTATATACAGTAAGATGTATACACAGAGCATGAGCTCTATAACACTATATACAGTAAGATGTATACACAGAACATGAGGTATATAACACTATATACGGTAAGATGTATACACAGAGCCTGAGCTATATAACACTATATAGGGTAAGATGGATACACAGAGCCTGAGTTATATAACACTATATAGGGTAAGATGGATACACAGAGCATGAGCTATATAACACTATATACGGTAGGATGTATACACAGAGCATGAGCTATATAACACTATATACAGTAAGATATAAACACAGAGCATGAACTATATAACACTATATACAGTAAGATGTATACACAGAGCATGAGCTATATAACACTATATACAGTAAGATGTATACACAGAACATTAGCTATATAACACTATATACGGTAAGATGTATACACAGAGCCTGAGCTATATAACACTATATAGGGTAAGATGGATACACAGAGCCTGAGCTATATAACACAATATACAGTAAGATGGATACACAGATCATGAACGATATAACACTATATACAGTAAGATATAAACACAGAGCATGAACTATATAACACTATATACAGTAAGATATAAACACAGAGCATGAACTATATAACACTATATACAGTAAGATATAAACACAGAGCATGAACTATATAACACTATATACAGTAAGATATAAACACAGAGCATGAACTATATAACACTATATACAGTAAGATGTATACACAGAGCATGAGCTATATAACGCTATATACAGTTAGATGTATACACAGAGCATGAGCTATATAACACTATATACAGTAAGATGTATACACAGAGCATGAACTATATAACACTATATACAGTAATATGTATACACAGAGCATGAGCTATATAACACTATATACAGTAAGATGTATACACAGAACATGAGCTATATAACACTATGGCCTAGATTTGGAGTTCGGCGGTAAAAGGGCTGTTAACGCCACGCGTGTTTATGTCTAACGCACGTCATTGTTTGACTCCGGTATTTAGAGTTAAAATAAGACCATCTAACGATGCTCCTAACGCGTGTATGTCACCCGCGTAAGACAGTCTCCCATAGAGATCAATGGGAAAGGCAAAAATTTGCTTTTTTCACGTAACACTCGATCTCGCGAGAATACGTACAGCTCGGTCATATGACGCATACCACATCATGCACAACAATAACACGCCGCAAATGTCACAACAACAATCAATCAACAAAGCACACAAGCATTACACATTCACAAGCGGGGGATGTTTTAATAAAATTTTATACGGGGAATACGCATATACTTTAAGATGCGGAAAATCGCTAAATAACAACAAGGATTAAAAATGAAATACATACACTAGAAAAAAGATCGTATTCAATATCACTATATATTATGACAAACATACATATACAACACTTCACAAAGAACACACCATCGCAAAATCACATTTAAAAAGAATACTATTGGACAATGTTAGAGAAAACGACCACTATGACATCATCGCATTCTACACATTCCACAAATACCAACTCAAAATGAGCATGCGCAAATTCACACACCTAATACACATTGCACTAATATTAATTGCTAATAAAGCACACCTGAACACTATTTACAACGCAAATAGGTACATCATTAAACATTTACACAGGGTATATAAGCACCACACAAGCATGGCTTCTTTGACTGTGTTGCTGTTGGGTCTTTGGAGATTGGAGGTTTAAGAATAGAGAGTTTGAGAATTTTTGAGAGTTAGTGTTAGCGTGAGAGAGTCAGTTGGTAGTGTTAGCGTGAGAGAGTGAGTGAGTTAGTGGTAGTTAGTGGGAGTGGGAGAGAGTCTGTTAGTGGGAGCGTGAGTGAGTTAGTGGGAGTTATTAGTGAGAGTTGTTAGTGGGAGCGTCAGTTAGTGGTAGTTATTGAGCGTTAGTGGGAGTGTTTGTTAGTGAGAATTAGAAGTAGTGTGAGTTAGCGAGCGAGTGATTTTTCTGTACACTTAACACATTTACACGCAAACACATTCAATACATACATACACTTATCAATAACACTACATACACTCCATACCCCCTTCCCCCTCATACTACACTCCATACCCCATTCCTTGTAGTCCCATTCCCTTTCATCCCATTTACTCTTATCCCATACCCCATACCCATCCCATACCCATCCCCTAGTTACATTTAGTTTACATATCCTCCTTTTAGTCTTATTCTTTTCGTTTATTTAAATACTCCTTACCCTCTTTGTTTTTTACATCCCTCTCACACTTTAAGCACCTTTTTTGTCTTTTTTGTTCTTTATTTTGACCCCCTTTAATTTCATCACACTCACTTTTTGTTTGATTATTTGGGGTTTAGTTTAGGGAAGAGATGGAGGCCAGGCAGGGGACAGGTAGAGGGGGGAGTAGAGGGAGGGGGAGAGGAACAGAGCAGGAAGGGGGGCAGGAAGCGGTGGGTGGACCCAGCCACTTGGTTCAAGATGACCAAGTGGCTGGGCCCAGTGGCGGTCAGAGTAGGGCTTCACAGTCCGGGAAACAGAGGGCATCATCACAGGGGAAGGCCAAGGCGACTAGGGAGGCGAGGTTTTCGATGGAGGAGAAGGAGGCCCTCGTAGAGGCCTATATGGCCAGGCATAGGATGCTGCAGCACCAAAAGACCACCCCGACTGACAGGAGGAGGCTCTGGAACGAGATCAGGAATGCAGTCAATGCAGTGGGTGGCCGGAACCGCGATATGGATTCTATCAAACATCGGTACCGGGACTGTAAACTTGAACTGAAAAAAAAGTTAAGCCTGGAGGCCCGACATGCCGCAGGGACCGGTGGCGGCCCTGCCATTGAAATGGAGTACTGCCGATGGGAGGAAATGTTGCGGCCCAGCATCTCCGAGGTGGAAGTAGTCGGTATCGGAGGAATCGATACCGGGAACCTGCCACTCTCATCTGACGGTAAGCTTATTGAACAATAATTTCACATACAAATGTATTTCAAGGGACACTATACGCAAACATTTACTTTCATGATTGAGGTAGCGAATACAATTTGACAAAACATTCAAATGTACTTATATTACCTAATTTGATTCATTCTTGAGATATATTTTAATGAAGAAATAGCCATGCACACGGTGAAACAATCACAGGAGGCAGCTATATTCAGCTAACAATCAGCATCTTATAAGCATATTTAGATATGCTTTTCATCAAAGAATATCCAGAGAATTAAGCGAATTAGATAAGAAAAGTACATTCGAAAGTTGATACAAAATGTATGCTTCTAAATCATGAAAGATAAAACATTGGGTTTCATGTGTTAAGGATCAGATTAATGCTATAACGTTGTTTACACGCATTCTATTACTTTGCGGTTACATCAGTATCTAGGCTATAGGTTAGGTGTGCATTTAAACAGACTGAAAAAAAACGCAAAAACATTCACATTGACCACAGATATCACAAACACGGTTTAGAAAAAGCGGAAATCGTATTGATTGTTTGTTAGATTTCAAAGTGGATTAATGATTCTGCATTTGTAATTGTATCGTAAGCTAAGTCATTTAAACCTTTATTTGCAAATATGCTAATATATACATTTTTTTTTTAATTTTATTTTTTTTTATACAGAGTCTGGGGACGAGGCAGCACAGCCTCCTGCATCTCCCCGGGATGAGAGTGGTGGTGAGGAATTTCCACTTCGGAGGGAAGAGGCCCCCCGTGACGAACAGCGCACGGGAGATGATCAAGAGGCCCCGGAAGCACAGGAGGAACCCGCGGAACCCGCGGAACCCGAGGTCCCTCAAAGAACCGCACTCCGCCGTGCACGGGTTCAACATGCACAACAAGAGGAAATAGCGGAGGTGCGGGTTCTACTGGAGTACATAGACCAGATGCGTACCTCCCGGATAGAAAATATAGAAGGACGACACAGAATACTTGATGGCCAAAATCAGATTATTCAAGGACAAAATGAAATCATCAACATACTGAATCGAATAGAAGAAGGCCAAACAAGAATATTTCAGCTTCATCAAGAAATGTTCACTTTTTTCCGGGAGGCGCATTCTGGTCTACCTCCTGTTGCTGTGCCTCTTGTTGCTGGGCCTCTTGCTGCTGGGCCATCTCCTCCTGCCGGCCCATCTCATCCTCCTCAGCCATCTACTCCTCCTCAGCCATCTACTCCTCCTCCTCCTCAGCCATCTACTCATCCTCCTCAGCCATCTTCTCCTCCTCATCCATCTTCTCCTCCCCAGCCATCTACTCCTCACCTTGGTCGTCCCAGTACTCTTCCTTCCACTCCTCCCACAACAGCTCCAAGGAGGACTCTTCGGAGTCGGCAGTTGCCTCTCCCAGAGCCTTAGCCCCGTGGGAAGAGGGGAAGGAAGAGGAAGTAAGTATTTTTTTCATCTTCACTGCTTTTTTTAATTTAATGTGTAATGGATAGGTATGTGATGATGTGGTTTTCATACACTTGTGGACCACACTCTGTATATAATCGACTTCTATGGGACCGGGTCCATGGAGGCAGATTGTTTGCAGAGTGTGGGTTATAAGTGTGTGAAAACCACATCATCACATACCTATCCTTGTTCATGATATTGATTGGTTTCTGTGATGTGATGTCCAAACTGTTTCCCGAATCGCTAACTAAATTACCATAACAATTTTCCATGATGGCATATTACTGTTTGAATGCCAATAACACAGCTTAAAGGGACAGTCAGAAAATTATTGATTACAAAGAAAACACTGTATTACGCATTATAAAGTTGGAAACAACAAAACATGGAGAAATACATGTGTGACTTATGTGCTTACCCTTGTATCTATGACTATGAAAAATGACCACTTATTTGTTGTTCTGACATAACAACATTTTAGATATCAATGATCAATACATGGTCAATAATATGCTGTATGAGCACAAGGTTTTACATATACAAATGCTATCTAAATGCCCTCTAGTGCTCAAATTGTATAATGATTACAAGCACTCTTCAAGATCGAAGAAATGAGCACACCAACCTCATAAGTTTAGATAGCAAATTTAAATAAACCCAGACAAATGTTCAATTGTTGAGAAACATTTGATATCCTTGATATTACAGAATTGACTTTTAGAATAATGACAAACATTATATATTTTCTAAACTGTCCCTTTAACAACAATACATATGCTAACACATATTTTAAGCTTGTTGGTATATCTACATGTACTTTGTCAAATAAAAAAAATTTGAAATCACATTTATATTGACGTGTTAAATAAAGTCTATTTTCTTTAAGAGACATTATTGTGTTAATATTTTATTGTAAAGACATTTTTATTTAACAATGAATATGGTTTAAAGTCCTTTTAGGAGTGGGGGGGGGGTGAAAAAATGCTAACAATAATATATTTGAAGATTAAACTATGTGGATCTCATACATGATACAAAAAACAACATTTGCATTCAAGGGACAGTATCCTATATTTTTAACATAACTGTATGTAATAGACACTACTACAAACAACAAGATTAACATATACTGATATCAATATTAAAAAGCTTCAAACACTTGAAAATAAAATAGGGTTAGCTATATTGAAAATATAGACGAAACCCCCATTACAACCGTAAAACAACACAATACCCCATCATTAACATATGAAAAGACCCTTTACACAAACTGGAGAAAGCTGGAGAATGTACTCACATGAAACTCAGAGGCTTTGCGAGGAGTAAGAAAATTACTTACATTTTCTTAGAACAGAAGAAAAAATAAACGTATTGGTTAAACAATGGACTATCTAACTAGAGACAAAATCCAAGCTTTTGATTTATAATGTGAGTGTCTAATGAACCTTTAATAAAATATACAACGAAATTACATTTAGAAGAAGTCGGCATCATATATTTAGCATATGATAAAGATAAATGCATATTGATTACTTTATTCAAACACAATAGCGCTTATTTATTAATTAGATATATTCAACATTAAACACAACATTAATTTTTTCAGAAAAAGGAACATATTGTTGACAAACATATTAAACATGGACTGTAGAGATTTGCACTTGCCTAGAAATATCCTATGCATGAAAACATTTTTCTTTCGTTCGTTGATTCAACCAGACATACAGCAAAAGAGAATGTGGTGGTCTTTATCAGCTACGGGTCAACAATGTAACATGATGCAAATAATACATATTCGCAAGCTTTTTAAAATTGGATGCAGTCACAAACGTTTTTAACGTGCACAAATATTGCGGGACTACGTAATCCAATCAGACGTTTTTTTACCTTTACATGTGCCGTCTTAACATGGCGCTTCCTTGATCACGTAAGAACGCCATCCAATGAAAGGCACATTATTGATCACGTAAGAACGCCCAAAAAAAAAGGCGCATCCTTGATCTCGTCAAAACGCAATCCAATAAAAGGCATATTCCTGATCACGTAAGAACGTCAGTCAATACAAGGAATCATTGGACAGCCTGGCAGGTGACGTCTTAAGCAACATGGCGCATCCGAGATCGCTGAAAAACCGCAGACAATACAAGGAATCAGTGACAGCTTGGCATATCACTAAGAAACGTATTTATATTTTAGGAACTAGTATGTGTGTAGATTGCTATCTAGGAATGACAACAAATCCTGAATCATCTTTTCGGACTTGACTGTCCCTTGAACTATAGCTATGGTGTATACCTTTAACATTTAAAAGATACACATGAGAAATACATATGCCATTGATGTTTTAAGATATGTTTGGATTGTTGTTGAATAACAATAGTTATACATGTATTGATTAAACGTGTCATTTATTCAAGTTTAATTATTGTCAGCCTACCTATAGCCATATATGGGAGGAGATGTATTTTGTTAACATATTAGTTAACTAATATTCATCATCTAAATTATTTGCATTACACACAGAGATTTATTTGGTTACACTTTTACACTAATATAGATTTGAAAATGAAATACAGGTGCTGTCAACATTACAATAAGATTGTTTATTAATAAAATTATATGTCTTTGTTCTTGTAAAAAGGACAAAAACGCTTTACAAATGGAAATACATTCATTAACAATTGTGATCAACATCACTTAAAGGGACATTATTTTGTTTTTAAAAAGAGCATACACATAGTCAATACTATTTCAATAAAATGAAGACTTTACAGGGATTATATCATTTTATCAATACTCAGATCATTTGGTAAAGGTGCATCAATTCATGCAGACTTTCTAAATACACACATGGATCTGAACATTTAAATATACATATATACACAAATACCAATCTATATATACATATATAAAGAAATTACTCTGCTAATCATAATCAGGCAATGATAGAGCTAAGAGAAAATAATATAAAGACAAATAATAAGATTACATTGGAGATGTTAATCTTAAAGTCATTGACTATTGTCTTACATATATGATTTCAGTATAACAAATATATTTGGTAGGTCCCTTTAAGGATCAACAACATAAACTAGAGCTTTCAAAAAATAACAGGAAGAATGAGGACAATTATTTGTGAAATAAAATGTATTTTATTAGTATGTAAGAAAACATACACAACGTTTATAAATAATCTTGTAAAAATAAGGAATATATGAGCCATATGACAAGGTAACACAGTGCATCACAGTCCATGAAGAGAGTTGCCAAGGGCCAGCATAGCCCCATTGGAGACATATGACAAGGTAACACAGTGCATCAAAGTCCATGAAGAGAGTTGCCAAGGGCCAGCATAGCCCCATTGGAGACATATGACAAGGTAACACAGTGCATCAAAGGCCATGAAGAGAGTTGCCAAGGGCCAGCATAGCCCCATTGGAGACATATGACAAGGTAACACAGTGCATCACAGTCCATGAAGAGAGTTGCCAAGGGCCAGCATAGCCCCATTGGAGACATATGACAAGGTAACACAGTGCATCACAGTCCATGAAGAGAGTTGCCAAGGGCCAGCATAGCCCCATTGGAGACATATGACAAGGTAACACAGTGCATCACAGTCCATGAAGAGAGTTGCCAAGGGCCAGCATAGCCCCATTGGAGACATATGACAAGGTAACACAGTGCATCACAGTCCATGAAGAGAGTTGCCAAGGGCCAGCATAGCCCCATTGGAGACATATAACAAGGTAACACAGTGCATCACAGTCCATGAAGAGAGTTGCCAAGGGCCAGCATAGCCCCATTGGAGACATATGACAAGGTAACACAGTGCATCAAAGTCCATGAAGAGAGTTGCCAAGGGCAAGCATAGCCCCATTGGAGACATATGACAAGGTAACACAGTGCATCACAGTCCATGAAGAGAGTTGCCAAGGGCCAGCATAGCCCCATTGGAGACATATGACAAGGTAACACAGTGCATCAAAGTCCATGAAGAGAGCTGCCAAGGGCCAGCATAGCCCCATTGGAGACATATGACAAGGTAACACAGTGCATCACAGTCCATGAAGAGAGTTGCCAAGGGCCAGCATAGCCCCATTGGAGACATATGACAAGGTAACACAGTGCATCACAGTCCATGAAGAGAGTTGCCAAGGGCCAGCATAGCCCCATTGGAGACATATGACAAGGTAACACAGTGCATCAAAGTCCATGAAGAGAGTTGCCAAGGGCCAGCATAGCCCCATTGGAGACATATGACAAGGTAACACAGTGCATCACAGTCCATGAAGAGAGTTGCCAAGGGCCAGCATAGCCCCATTGGAGACATATGACAAGGTAACACAGTGCATCACAGTCCATGAAGAGAGTTGCCAAGGGCCAGCATAGCCCCATTGGAGACATATGACAAGGTAAAAGAGTGCAACAGGCACAACAATAAACAGAAAAAAAGGCCAAATGGCAACACTAACAATAAAAATTCAACATGTGGACGGAGGATTCTTATCTGCCACCATGGAGCATATCCAGATCCTCCACTTACTGGTCATCCTCTTCATTGTCCTGTGCATGTCCAGCTCCAGATTCAGGCCTTGAACGTAATCGCATAATTTCACGCAGAGTCAAGTCCTGAACCCGGAGCTGGGCCTGCATGGTGTCGTTCATCCCTCTCAGGACAGCTGCGTTCCTCAACACGGCCTGCTCTACTCTTGCTATCCCTTCTAGCATGAGCCATGCTGAGTCACAGCCTAAAATAAAATAAAATTAAATATTAAGGATAATTACACAACACAACAGACTAAAAAAATTTAATACATACATTCTCATCATAAAGACAAATAATTATTTACATTAATTAGTTTACATTTATTCTTTACACATGAATTAGGTTATTCAGACAGACAGAAATCATTAAAGGGACATGTTACTCAAACATGTTGTCCCCTTTAATTGGTTTTAGATGATCCACTTATACAGCTTGAGTGTATCAAATCTTGTTAAAGGATTTACATTGTACTTACATCAGAAATTTACAAATTAAATTTAGACTGTGGTAGGCACACCTATCCTTAAACATTTTTTCATTGAGGACAAGCTGTGTAAACATAGCAAACAGAAGACATTACATTCCCACTGGGTTAGACAAGAGATAATGTATCCACATTTGTACATAAAATTTTGGATCCAAGTAGTGGTGTTTGGTATATGTAGCGATATCCAATTAAAGGGACACTGAACCTAAATATTTAATGGACTCATTCAGATAGAGCATGACATGACAAATCGTTATAAATTACACATATTCATTATATGTTTTAATTCTCAAGCTATATTTTGAAAGCAAGAATGTTGCTTTTTATGGAAGCCAATATTTTTTTATCAACTTTGTTTGTGCATGCTGGTTGATGGATACATTCATCCAACAATAAAGAAATGATGGCCAGATTTATTTTATTGTTTAAACTAATTATAGGAATTACTTTTTTTTTAAAAATATATCAAGAGAATGACGAATAATTAATAAGAGTATTAAATTATAAATTTGATTAACATTGCATGCTGGATTTGAATCACAATTTAACAAATTTAACTTCACTGTACCTTTAAGTATCTTATAAAGTGTATTTAGAATGATACTTACAGCTGTGCCTGGGAAGGACAATCTGACACCCAGGACAATGAAGGTTGAGACAGGGGGGAGGGATGGGATTGGCTTGGGGAGGGATGTGAATGGCTTGGGGAGGGGTGAGCTGCCGCTCCGGGGTAGGCCGTACAGCTGGGGAGTGGGGAGTTTGGGTCTGGGCAGCTGTACGGGCCAGAATACGGGGAGAGCGGCGAAGGGGGGTGTATGGGCGTTTTTTGGGAGGGACAGGATATGAAATATGGGAAGGGCTGGCAGTGGTCTGGGCATGGTCATGAGTTTGGTCATGGGAAGGGCTCTGGGTCTGTGCAGGGGTGTGGCCATGGTCATGGGTGTGTGCATGGGGAGGGGTCTGTGACTGGGCAGGGGCGGAAACCAGATGACCAGAAGTGGTGGATCCATCTGAAAATGTAAAGAAAATATATTAACATCTCATACATCCTGACATCAAATCAACGCATTTCAAATTGATTATGTTTTCAATATACTTCGAAGTGTGTTTGAATTTTTAAACAATTCTGAAATGAGGATATGGTATGTATATAGGCACTCAGATGAATATCAATGACTGTCTGTACAATTTGAACCTTATTATTGTGTTTTGGCATGGAATATGCATGTGACATAATGATGGCATGAATTATAAATTTTTAAAAATTAATATACAAGCAGAATTTCATGCTGCCTGATATAGAAAGGGGGCAGTAGTGTATTTGAACAGACAAATGATATTCCTTTTTAAAGGGCAAAAGCTGTAGACTTTTAATGTCTTCAATAAAATGATTTCCAAAAAAGAAACATGTTGGAAACATGATAGATATATTTCACATACCATCAGACTCCAAGGCAGCCTCTTCCTCCTCCGTCCCACATGTGACAGCAATCTCTGTAAAACATAACATGTTGTGTACACGTTAAGATCAGATATTATAACATATGTTACTGTTGCTCAAATACGCACATCAATGTTGCATTAAAGATATACACACACAAAGTTATGATTTACATCATTTTGATGGAGCATACAAATGACAATAGATTTGTTATTGTCAATGAATATTAATTTTAATGTATTGTTTGTATTAATGTTAAATTCATAAAAGCATAGTACATAGAACATTTAAGATTTCTCATGTGTGTATCACTTGATGACTGTTGTCAAAAAATCTAATGGAAACAAACATATGTTATACATCTTATGAATAACAAATGTGTAGACTAATAAAGTAGAAATTATTAATCGTTCAATATGAAAAATAAATTAATATATAATCAGAAGATAAATATTTTGAATTTTTATAATGTTATGCTTCATCAGAATCATGATCATAATATTGATTAGCAATACACCTTCAATTACATATAAATGAGTCAATGGACTTACCAGGAGACCGCAAAGGCGTCTCTATGTCACTGCTGGATTCCTGTGGGCTCACCACACCAACTCTCTCTATGAATGATATAGATATATATTATTAAACACATTTGGGATATCACTAAATCACATCTGTATAGAATTTTAACATTAATCAACTTTAAAATGTGAAGAATAGAGCAGTCATTACACCAGAAAATGCTTGATTGAATCAAGGGGATTCTGTAAAAATATCTGTATTGAACATATGTTTAATGTCAGACTACATTAGACATCAAAATCATCTCAGATGCTGCTATTGCATATCTAAATATACCCAATGATCAATGTTCTTAACCCTTTAAGGACACGGCTTTCACTTTGCTCAATTGTTTTATGACGGAATAATTCCGTCATATGTCCTTAAGAAGTTACAAGAATACACACAAACCACATATTGAGTAGCATCTGTTGACAAATCTAAACAAACACATGTGTCACATCGAGCCATTTTTGCAATGTACAGTAATCTTGTTTAGGACACAACACATATTTATCACAATACAAAACAAAATTGATTATTACAAATATGTAATCATGGTGCTGTTAGAGTATGCAGATATCTATAAAGTAACTCCAACAGAGAATGTGATTTATATATCAATAGTTTTTAATAAAAAGAATGTAAAGATGAATGAATCTATTTTGTCTTAAAGGGACACTGACATGATTAATTTAAATAATTGATTTCTATGTTCAAACTGTAAAAAATGATTTAACATTGACTCCTATTATAATTAGAATGTTGCTCGATATTAATCTTAAAGGCAGATAAGGAATATTGGATTCAATAAATATTGTTTGTTGAAGGTATCCACCAATCATCAATAAAAACCCAGGTTGGTCAACCAAAATTTAGATGCACATAAACGTACTTTCTTTATTTTACAATACATTTAGCAATAGAATATGTCACATATGATGATAGTATTATATTTTTATGTTTATTAATATTGCATACTGTATCTGAATGACAATATTAATAATTGTAGCTCAGTATCCCTTTAATGTAAAATTAAATTGATTCCACAATGTTGTTGTTAATGAATTATCTACTCTAACAGGCCCATTTATCAAGCTCCGTACGGAGCTTGAAGGGCCGTATTTCTGGCGAGTCTTCAGACTCGCCAGAAACACAAGTTATGAAGCAGCGGTCTAAAGACCGCTGCTCCATAACCCTGTCCGCCTGCTCTGAGCAGGCGGACAGGAATCACCGGAAATCAACCCGATCGAATACGATCGGGTTGATTGACAGCTCCCTGCTGGCGGCCGATTGGCCGCGAGTCAGCAGGGGGCGGCGTTGCACCAGCAGCTCTTGTGAGCTGCTGGTGCAATGTTAAATGTGGAGAGCGTATTGCTCTCCGCATTTAGCGAGGTCTTGCGGACCTGATCCGCAGTGTCGGATCAGGTCCGCAAGCCCTTTGATAAATGGGCCCCCATATGTTGATGTCATGAATGGTATTGAGCATGCAATTAAAATGTAATATGTTCTTTAAGGATATCAGAATAATTATTTAATTTTCATCTATTAAATAGACATTACATATAAATATTGAACAATGTGTATTTAGTATGTAATGTTCAGTCCATGTTTCTAAGACAAATGTCAATTAAAAAGAGACATACCATACTGTGACAAGCCCTGGCTTGAGGATCCAGCAGCCACATCCATATCTGTAATATATTAAATGAGGATTGCATATCATTAATACTAATCATGCCATGTTTAAAAAATTTACATTAATAACAAATCAATTGAAAAATATTAATCCTTTGGTAGTCCCATGAGTTAATAGTTTCCTCAATTAAATTAATTAAAAATATATCCTGGACTCTTATTTTCAATCAGTTGTGTTGTTTACTGTATCTTTAAGAATATCTGCTTGTTATTACATAATCATCAATTGATGGCCATATGTTATAATTGTTTTGTATTATTCGTTTTTTATTAGCTATAATATTGAAAATAAGAATACTGTATTCTTCACTAATCTAAGAATTCCCATTTAATTTTTAACAACATGTATAAAGCAATGCCACTTTCCGCAAACCCATGTTAACGTGGATGAGAAATGCCATTTTCGCGATCATTGCGCAATGATTCCAAGCGGAATTACGCATCCGTCATTTGAACAACATGTATAAAGCAATGCCACTTTCCGCAAACCCATGTTAACGTGGATGAGAAATGCCATTTTCGCGATCATTGCGCAATGATTCCAAGCGGAATTACGCATCCGTCATTTCACCAATATGTATAAAGCAATGCCACTTTCCGCAAACCCATGTTAACGTGGATGAGAAATTACATTTCCGCTCTGTGACGCATATTCTGTAGAGCGCAAGAAACATCATTCCTATTTCATGTGTCAATAATCTAAAATCAGATATCTAAACATCATATGTAGTGTATGTTGTGAGATCTGTATAGGTTTAGTATCTGACTATATACACATATTTTGATTATAAAAAAAAAAAAAATATATATTATATGAAGTTGGATAATTACCTGGTTCAGATTCTCTATCATCTCCTCCCAGGCCACCGGACGGAGAAGCATCTGCCCTGGCCCCCGCGTCAGGACTTTCAGATCCCGCAGCTGGGAGGGAAGAAGAGGAGGCCGAGGATGGCGAGGATCTAAATCTTTTGGGGACCCGGAGATTGAGGAGCTCGCATAAAGTCACCTCATAAGGGAGTAGGTACAGTTTCCGCGGGGCCTTTCTTTGGCCCCCTCTTTTACGGGCTTGTACCCAGTCCCTTATGAGGTTTACTTTTTTCGATAAACGCAACCTCATATCTCCGAATCTCCTCATGATCTGATCCTGGGTCCTCTGGACGTCACACACCAATCTAACCGCATTGGTGATAGACTCCCAGAGGGCCTTCTTAACAGGCGCATCTGTTGAGCTCCTCTTGTTCCCAAACAGCTGGGGATAAAAGTCCTTGACGGCATGGACCAGTGCAGCGCTCTCCTCCTTGGTGAACCTGGGAACTGACATGCCTGCTGGGTTGTATAATTATAATAATAATATATATTGCCTGCAGGCATTAGAGAACTGACAAAGATGGCAACGTGTAATGGACTTTTATATGGTGAAGTAAACATGAGATGCACCATGGGACAATTTATCTGTACATCTGATTGGATAAAAGTTTGAAATATTGTTATAATGTCTGTGAGACCATCCTGACTCAAGTTGTGTTTGTGTGATGAACTCTGATTGGCCGTTCCTTAATGTTTCATATCTTAGTAACTTCCTTACACATACCTCATGGTGGTGCTGTAACTTCATTTTTCATGTAGACTTATTTGTAACTCATGGGCCTGTCATGCGGATATGTGTGACGCAGATTTAATATCCGTGATCCGTTAAATATTAATTATTAAATACTCTTTAAAATCTAATACTGTCACATTATTAATGTTGTCGACATTTCTCGGTTTAATAACGGTCTGTTTCTTTAATACAAATACACATTTCATATTGTATGTCTTTATTGTTCTTTAAATACATTTATTGTGAAGTATTGACATTGCTCTATTAAATGTCTTTATAATGCACATTGATTGTGTGCTATTGCGTGACATTAGACTCTAATGTTTAAAGATGCTAATCTGGTGTTTCAAGATGCGTTTCCCACGCAATATTTATTAATGTTAAAATTCAGTTTAGAATGTCAGTAACTTTGATAATCTGTTTATAAATATTAAACTACAGCTTTGTTATTCGCAAATAAACCTCGAGCTTGTATTTGTCTGAAGTGCTCATATATGTTATTGTGCAATGGCGTCTTTAGTTTTAAAGAGACATTACAAACAATTGTATCAAATGATCTGTAGAGATAGAAGATTGTTTACACTTTAAAATGTGAATCATTTTCCATTAGTATTTATATATCCTCAACAGAAGAAATTTAAATGCACATGGTTGAGACAATCACAAAAGGCATCTCTGTGCATCCACCAATCTTCATCTACTGAGCCGATCTCGATATGCTTTTCAAGCAAAGTATGTCAAGATAGCAAGATAAGTAAATACACTCTTTAAATCTCTTAAAGGGACACTGGCCAAACAAATTTAGCATTGGTGATTGAGCATGAAATGTTAATCAACTTTATTCTTTAATCAGATTATCAAATGTTAACAGTTATCTTGTTATGTTTCTTTGCAAATCAATAATGATATTTTATATTACGGACAATTGTTTTATAAAAACATGGGTTGTCCTTGACGATTGTTGCATCAATTATTCCAAACAATCAAGTTCTCTCCAGAGTACTGAAGCAAATAAATTAGCTATTTACTGCCTTATTTTTAAAGTAATGATAGCAACATCACAATGAGCATTCATAATATGAGACAAGTTTTAAAGTTTATTCCAATAGAATACTCATTCAGAATGTATAAATCATTAATTTTTTAACTGTCTACCTTTAAGTATATTTTGAGTTCATGTCCCTTTAAATAAACATTTCACAATAATGCTTAAAATATCATAAACCTAGGCACCTTCCTTTTGCTAAATGAGTCTAACATATGAGTAAAGCAAATTTAGATTAAATTCTAGATTGTTTTACACACTGACTGAAATATATTTATTAAATGAGGTCTTTTTTAGCCTTCAGCGTAGAGGGACATTAAGCTATATGTTATGTATGCATTTTGTATAATATTCTTATATTTGAACAACTTAATATGTTTTGTTATTCAATCATTATATTGTAATTATATATATTCTTGGATTAAATACATCTCTACATAGGCTATTTTGATGCTGATTGTTGTTTGCATATAGATGCCTTATATCATTGACTAAGATATGTGCATTGTTTTTTTTATTTTAACAAGTATATTTAAAGACTGAATGTAATTCTATAGTACTTTCTAAATATGTTTAAATTCTTGTATGATATTTTTAAAAATCTATACAAAATATACTTTGTGAATGTCCCTTTAAGGACCCAAACATTTTGTATTTTTATTTAACATTGACAAAATAAACAAAAGGGGAATTTACATTCTATATAGATATTTGATGTCTAACCCAAGAGGTAAGATTGTAATAAATACATAATATTACTAAGTATAGTTAAATGACTCCACTAGAAAATTACATAGATTAACCTGGCATCCAATAACTAATTTTTTAAAAATATAAAGTTAAATGACCTACCATTTATAAATGTAATAATTTAAATAATTTTTCTATTAATTTTTTGAGATACCTAAGGAAGATACATGATCTTATACAATTATTTTTACATTCAACAACACTGTCACTTTCATGTAATTGAACCACTTCACCTTATTAAATGTTAAAAAAAAAAAAAATTTTACTACATATCCTAAATAATTTTAATATATACATTTTCAATATAAAAGCATTGAAGAATCTGACTCCCCAATTAATGTTATAAAATATATTTTTATATTCTCGGAAGCATTTTATTTTCTAATATTAATGCATTATTTGATCTTATGCATGTGCTTGTCAAATAGCCAACTACCAGTCATGGGAGTCCAAGTTTGATTTATTTACAGATTATATTGATATTTAGTAGAATCTGTTCAAAATAATGTATTTAATAATAAAATATTTAGTATTAACATGTCAAAATATATTTAATAGAAAAAAATTAAATATTCCTGGAAGTCATCAGATGCCAATCTGAAATGAAAAATAATAAAAATGGAACAAAGTTAATACACACGTTGTCAAATATTCATAAAATACATTTAAAATCATATTGTGTCTATGCTCTAACTTTGATCAACATTTTTTAAAGATAATCATTAAATTGATTTAAAATTAATGAAATACATACACCATTATATTGTTGATTAAAAATTATATTTAAATATCCAAAATTCAAATTATACATAATAATGTATATCACATTTCAACAATATATGTATGCTGAACATAAATCTAATATTTCATGTCCATTCAAATACCTCTATATCAACTATAATATGTATTCCTTTTTCTGATTGTGATCCCTAAATATCTAATGATGAAATAAGTATGACTAATGTATGTAAGCTAACAATAATCAACATTCTTCATGTGATTCTTAACTAGCATGCACCAACCTGGATAATGCATGGTCTTTGAAAGTCAATTCAGGGGTAAACAGTTGATCTTCAATAGGTGTCTTATTCATCAGTTCATTAAATAGAGGACTGGGAAATACCATCTACAAAATAGAAAATCATCTAAGTGTCTCCAATAGGATGTCTCCACAGCCTTATTCTATTAAATAGTTTGCACTTACCATGTGAACATGTCTTTGTATGGTTTTCAAGGTCAGCAGAATTGAAAGATAATGCCAGACATGATCCCATTGGTATATTTCAATTTAAATCTTGGCTTTTTCCCCACTGTCATTCTGGGCAATCTTGACTGTCAGGCTTCAAATTGTTCCCTTTCAGTCTTTAGATTAAGTCATCTCCCTAATGTAATAAATTTAAAAAAAAAAATTCATACAAGTGTGTGAATCAGTTCTGTACCCCTCTCCCACCCCCCATTTCATAATAAATATCTGTCACTAGCTTACTAAGCCTGTGTATGAACCTGTGTTATTTTCTATCAAGTGTGAAGATGAGTCATATTGAGCATAAAAAACCTCTGTGTGACATTGAACCATAGTCATTCTAGAGTATCCCTTTCTGATTATGTACATTTTAAGTAATGTGTAAACAAAAATCTATTTTTTAAAATGTATGTCATATGATGTATTTGTGTACAAATCATGCCAGCAACAGTCCATACATTTCTACTTACCATCTGATGTCCTCTTTAAAAACCAGGTGGCAAAGACTCGCTATAGGACCCAATGCCCAGAGCATCACCTATATTATGAAAATTATAAATTATTCTAACATTTGATCAATACTAACATGTTTGCACAATTCTCTACTTGTCATTTCCCTAGAGTTCACATCTATTGAAAATACTACAGTCTAACTTCTATTCTTTACCGTCTAAAGTGGCGGTTGATGACGTCTGCTCTGACATCAAGTCCCTCGTCCTGGAATTCCCCCTCTAGAACAGGATCATCCTCCTCATCTCTGAGGAGGTCTCTGTCCACCGGGACGTCCTGCAGCATCCCAGCCCGCTGTGCAATATTATGCAGGACGCTACAGGCTACAACGATCTTCGCCACCTTCTTTGGGTTGTACTGGAGTGCTCCTCCAGAACGGTCCTGGCACCTGAATCTCATCTTCAGGAGCCCGAACATCCTTTCAACCACCGCCCTGGTTCTCTTATGAGCCCTATTGTAGCGCTCCTCAGACACATCAGTCGGGCTACGCAAGGGGGTAATGAGCCAAGGCCGGCTCATGTACCCAGAATCACCTATAAATTTTGAACAGAACATAATTCAAACAGAATACTTAAACTAGTATATTGTTGTATAATTTTTTTTTTGTTAAAAACCATAATCCATATTAAAACTTGTCAGAAACATCCAAAAAATCAAATTTCTATATTATTCTGTATCTTCCCATTTCAGCTAAGACATGCTACATATGCGTATTGTTCTGAAAACAAACCTTGTGTAAAATGCTAACTACATGGTTACATTGCATTCTCTATCTGAACACTTAAGGTAAGACATGCTACATATCTGCATTTAAATAAAACTAGACATTAGCAGAAAGAGACAATGACAGGGTTAAATTGCATGAGATAATAGCTTCCCATTTCAGCTAAGACATGCTACATATGCGTATTGTTCTGAAAACAAACCTTGTGTAAAATGCTAACTACATGGTTACATTGCATTCTCTATCTGAACACTTAAGGTAAGACATGCTACATATCTGCATTTAAATAAAACTAGACATTAGCAGAAAGAGACAATGACAGGGTTAAATTGCATGAGATAATAGCTTCCCATTTCAGCTAAGACATGCTACATATGCGTATTGTTCTGAAAACAAACCTTGTGTAAAATGCTAACTACATGGTTACATTGCATTCTCTATCTGAACACTTAAGGTAAGACATGCTACATATCTGCATTTAAATAAAACTAGACATTAGCAGAAAGAGACAATGACAGGGTTAAATTGCATGAGATAATAGCTTCCCATTTCAGCTAAGACATGCTACATATGCGTATTGTTCTGAAAACAAACCTTGTGTAAAATGCTAACTACATGGTTACATTGCATTCTCTATCTGAACACTTAAGGTAAGACATGCTACATATCTGCATTTAAATAAAACTAGACATTAGCAGAAAGAGACAATGACAGGGTTAAATTGCATGAGATAATAGCTTCCCATTTCAGCTAAGACATGCTACATATGCGTATTGTTCTGAAAACAAACCTTGTGTAAAATGCTAACTACATGGTTACATTGCATTCTCTATCTGAACACTTAAGGTAAGACATGCTACATATCTGCATTTAAATAAAACTAGACATTAGCAGAAAGAGACAATGACAGGGTTAAATTGCATGAGATAATAGCTTCCCATTTCAGCTAAGACATGCTACATATGCGTATTGTTCTGAAAACAAACCTTGTGTAAAATGCTAACTACATGGTTACATTGCATTCTCTATCTGAACACTTAAGGTAAGACATGCTACATATCTGCATTTAAATAAAAATAGACATTAGCGTCGCTAAATAACAAATGGTTAAATTTAATCCTATAGATGAACATGACGCTAACAGTTAAAAAATACAGGGCCAATTGTCAACATTATTAACCATGTTGAGCACAAATACTCACCAACGAGATAACCAGGGGGCATTTGTCTTTCCTCAAACTGGCTCCACAGGGACGACAGAGAGAGGATGCGGGCATCATGACAAGCCCCTCCAAAATTCGCATACACATGCATAATCCTCATCCGTGCGTCACAAACATACTGCACGTTGAGGCTATGAAAATGTTTGCGATTTCTGAAGGGCAAGTCATCAATTGGAGCACGCAGCGCAATGTGGGTACAATCTATGGCTCCCAAGACATTGGGCAATTGAGCAATATCAAAGAATTCCCGCTTCAGGCGCCTCCAATCACCATCATTCTGTGGGAATCCTATGTATTGCTTACTGATACGTACCATGGCGTCCAGAAAGTTATCAAACACCACAGAGAATGTACCTTGAGCCAGGCCATGCATGTACAGTTGTCCGGATTGAAAACTCCCGGAGGCCAGGACGTATAGACAGCTTAGCATCTTACTCATGGGGGGAACAGCAGTCCTTATTTGTATACGTGGCTCCAAATGAGGTTTAAGAAGATCGTAAAGGCCAATGAGCTGTTCTCACCCTGTAGACACGAGGACCTCGAACCAGACGACCCCTTCGTCTCGGTCTGAGCCGCCGAGGCTGCCTGATTCGACCAACAGCTAGTTCGCCAATAGCAGCACCAGCAGTGTCTACCATGTCATCGTCATCCATCTTTCAAAACAGCGTAACAAGGTATGCACTTGATCTGATGTGGATCACAAGTGATGCTTTGGCCATGTTGTTTGGGGGATTTATAGTACGATTAGTCCAATGGTATTGAGTTTGTAATGATTGCTGATTGTATTCACTTGTTTGTATGTGAGCGGCGCGAATGCTTTCACAGTGGGCGTTTTTTTGTTGTTTGCTGAAATGTTGTTTTCCAACAATGAATCTCAATGTGAAAGTGTCAAATATCACACATACAGTGCATGTTTGTAATGTTTGTTCATATGCGTAATCAATATTTCTTAAACGCGATCTTATAGTAACAAGCACACGTCCAGGCTAACATGAATGAAAGTGCATAGTTGTGTATAATGTGCATCGAATGTGATCGATCAATGTTGCTGCAATATTGTTTGTAAACGATAAAGTAACAGCTGCCATCTGTAGGATTGTATATATAAGTGATTGCCGAGCTGTCAATATTGTATGCGTCCCTTTAAAATCGCAATAATAATTCCGAACTTCCCGTCTGCCATCTGTAGTATTGTAGATATAAGTGATTGCCGAGCTGTCAATATTGTATGCGTCCCTTTAAAATCGCAATAATAATTCCGAACTTCCCGTCTGCCATCTGTAGTATTGTATATATAAGTGATTGCCGAGCTGTCAATATTGTATGCGTCCCTTTAAAATCGCAATAATAATTCCAAACTTCCCGTCTGCCATCTGTAGTATTGTATATATAAGTGATTGCCGAGCTGTCAATATTGTATGCGTCCCATTAAAATGGCACTAATACTGAATAACTTCCGGCTGTCATCTGTAGTATTGTATATATAAGTGATTGCCGAGATGTCAATATTGTATGCGTCCCTTTCAAATCGCACTAATACTGAATAACTTCCGGCTGTCATCTGTAGTATTGTATATATAAGTGATTGCCGAGCTGTCAATATTGTATGCGTCCCATTAAAATCGCACTAATGCTGAATAACTTCCGGCTGTCATCTGTAGTATTGTATATATAAGTGATTGCCGAGATGTCAATATTGTATGCGTCCCATTCAAATGGCACTAATACTGAAGAACTTCCGGCTGTCATCTGTAGTATTGTATATATACGTGATTTTAGATCTGACAATATTGTATGCGTGCCATAAAAATGGCACTAATACTGAAGAACTTCCGGCTGTCATCTGTAGTATTGTATATATAAGTATTGAGTGTTAAAGTTCCTAAAGGGGCGGTACAGTGGTGAATCTGTGATGTGTATGGTTGAATCTTCTAATGACGTCATGATATTATTAACCTGCCTATGTAGTTGTGAAATCCTCATTGTGTTGTTGTATTGTGCTACATTGTTATTGTGTGCTGAATAAAATCTAAATGTGTGCTTTGTGGTTGCGTGATGGGTGATGCGTGTTATGTACATGTACGTATATATTGTGATTGTGTCCCACATATGCTGACTTGTATATAGCGGTCTGGCATTGTTGTTCCTTCCCATAAAGTGACATCTGTAATCTGGTGTAATGATGTTTTTTTTGTAGGTAATTCCTAATGGTTTATTGTGATGGAATCATGATGTTAAAAGTACAGTAAAATCCATATGTTGTGTTTTGTGATTCCTGTAGAGAATGTAATGTGTTTTTCCCCCATCATTTGAATGCACATGTATGAGTGAATGTTAAAAGTAATATATGTGCATCCATGAGTGATTATGTGTTAAGCCTATGTAAATATGCAGTTGCTGCAAGCATAAGAGTTGAATAACTGAAATGCAATAATAAAGGTAAATGAGAGGTGTTTCCCATTGTGTAGTGTTTGTGAATCCAGAAATGTGTATTGAATTTTATTTTAATTTTAAATGTAATTTTATTGAAATAATAATGTGTTACTAGTGATGTGGATTTGTAGTTGATGTAATCTAAAAGTGTGAAACAAATTTATGGTGTTGTGAATATTTAATAATTAAAAACCATAAGTCCACCATAGGGAAATAGTCATTTCTTGATCTATTTATCATAGCTGTGTCTAACGCATGAAATCATGTATTTTCTAGCGCTGGTATTTGGAGTTTTTCAGTCTACGCTATTTGCGTGCGTTAGGGAAATGAGGGTTTCGCGTGCACGAGCACGTCTTCCCAATAGAAGTCAATGGAGGCTCTAAAGATTTCTAATTTTTTTTTCTAAGACTGGTTTTCCTCGTAAAGTGAGTGACGTCATGAGCTTGTGTGAAAAAGTCACTAAATCGTGTTCTTTTTGTAATAAATAAATATTTTGTGTATGTAATGTGGTGTATATTGTTTGTATGCATCGATGAGTGTATGTTTGTGATAATGTTATTAGTTAGATGTAGGTATATGAGGGTCTTTTCCCGTGTGTCCATGTAAGTCAATGGGAAAATGGATTTTTGTGGATTTATTTCAAACACCCGAGATCTCGCAACTTTAATCCTTTGTATTTTACCGAAAACAAAATAAATATGAAAAATAAAGATAGTGTAGTGTTTGTATGAGTGTAAGTGTACTTTGTGTAATATTTTTTTTGTGATTCGTGGATGTTTTTTTTGTCGGTATATGTTTACTACTGGGTCTGAGGTGGCGGTAGAAAGGTGAGCGTTAGGTGTATTTTGAGTCGCGGTAAATAAACTCTAAATACCGGAGTGCGTAAGAAACCAGCGTTAGGAGCCTCTAACGCTGGTTTTCATGGCTAACGCCGAACTCCAAATCTAGGCCTTAATACGGTAAGATGTATACACAGAGCATGAGCTATATAACACTATATACAGTAAGATGTATACACAGAACATGAGCTATATAACACTATATACGGTAAGATGTATACACAGAGCATGAGCTATATAACACTATATACAGTAAGATGTATACACAGAACATGAGCTATATAACACTATATACGGTAAGATGTATACACAGAGCCTGAGCTATATAACACTATATAGGGTAAGATGGATACACAGAGCCTGAGTTATATAACACTATCGGCTAGATTTAGAGTTGGGCGGTAGCCGTGAAAACCAGCGTTAGAGGCTCCTAACGCTGGTTTTTACCGCCCTCTGGTATTTGGAGTCAGTCAGGAAAGGGTCTAACGCTCACTTTCCAGCCGCGACTTTTCCATACCGCAGATCCCCCTACGCCATTTGCGTATCCTATCTTTTCAATGGGATATTTCTAACGCCGGTATTTAGAGTCTTGGCTGAAGTGAGCGTTAGAAATCTAACGACAAAACTCCAGCCGCAGAAAAAAAGTCAGTAGTTAAGAGCTTTCTGGGCTAACGCCGGTTCATAAAGCTCTTAACTACTGTGCTCTAAAGTACACTAACACCCATAAACTACCTATGTACCCCTAAACCGAGGTCCCCCCACATCGCCGCCACTCTATTAAAAATTTTTAACCCCTAATCTGCCGACCGCACGCCGCTGCCACCTACTTTATCCCTATCAACCCGTAATCTGCTGCCCCTAACACCGCCGACCCCTATATTATATTTATTAACCCCTAATCTGCCCCCCTCAACGTCGCCTCCACCTGCCTACACTTATTAACCCCTAATCTGCCGACCGCACGCCGCTGCCACCTACGTTATCCCTATGAACCCCTAATCTGCTGCCCCTAACACCGCAGACCCCTATATTATATTTATTAACCCCTAATCTGCCCCCCTCAACGTCGCCTCCACCTGCCTACACTTATTAACGCCTAATCTGCCGACCGGACCGCGCCGCTATTATAATAAAGTTATTAACCCCTAATCCGCCTCACTCCCGCCTCAATAACCCTATAATAAATAGTATTAACCCCTAATCTGCCCTCCCTAACATCGCCGACACCTAACTTCAAGCATTAACCCCTAATCTGCCGACTGGAGCTCACCGCTACTATAATACATTTTTTAACCCCTAAAGTTAATTCTAACCCTAACCCTAACACCCCCTAACTTAAATATAATTTAAATCTAACGAAATAAATGAACTTGAATCAGCCAATCAGATTCAAGTTCAATCCGATTGGCTGATCCAATCAGCCAATCAGATTGAGCTTGCATTCTATTGGCTGTTCCGATTCCATCAGCCAATCAGAATATTCCTACCTTAATTCCGATTGGCTGATAGAATCCTATCAGCCAATCGGAATT